>NC_044060.1:5177133-5259633 GCF_902167405.1 Gadus morhua
ATCAAAGTATACCAGCACATGTACATCCCTTGACCACTACTCAACATGGTTGTGTATTATCTACCACTGTTATTGGATGAAGGCTCCAGGATGTGTGTTATCTTCTACCACTGGTTTTCGAGACGAGGTTTTGGAGTGGAGACTCCCTGTGTGTACTCTACCAGTTAATGTAAACAATCACCATTCGAATTGGAGTATATCACTTAGCTTCATGGGTAGTTTTAAGTTTTTGAATAGGTTATATTGGGACAACCACAATCTACCTGAAAGATGGTTGTGTTCATGCATCACCTGAAATGAAACGTCTTTGTTTCTTACCATTATGCATCAACACTTATTGATAGACCTTAATTTCCTCTTTCAAATAATCCAGTGCTGACAACAGTCCAACAGTCGATTGTTTTGTTACTTTCAGGTTTGACCACATCAGAAAATGGACGACATAAACCTTCACTACCGCTTCCTGAACTGGAGGCGGCGGATTCGGGAGATTCGAGAAGTCCGAGCCGTGCGGTACCGGGAGCGGTTCAAGAAGATCCAGAGGAACGGTGACGTGCTGCGGTAAACATGACAAACACTCACCTGGTAGAACCACATTCTGCCGCTGAATGAGCTGTAAAGACTGACTGGTCTTGGCAGCTGTATTTATAGAGAACGCTTCATGCACAAGGCAGTCAATAGGCTTCACATCAAAACATGTCTTACAATGCAATAAAACAGGCTTTCATAGAGGGCATAAAACACATTTAACCACTGGATTTCAAAGAAACAATGAAAGACGCATGAAAACATGATTTAAAAGAATACATGAAAGACATTTGAATAAAATATAAGGTAAAATCGATAATAGTTTAGAAGAAAGCTAGTTTTTAAACCTTGATTTGAATGTAGTCAGGGTTGGAGCAGGTCTCAGATTTGAAAGTCTAGTTCACTTGATCAACTATTCTATGAATTATAAAAAAGCACTAAACTCAATACTTCTTGTCCCTTTCTGAAATTACCTGAAGATATCATGGGAACTCGGATGAGGTGGGCTGTTACGTCGCCCCCCGCCCAGTGTCTAAAGGAAACTGCTATTTTGAGGTAAGAGTTTAACAGTCACTATCCATCTTCAGGGCTTCATTACTTCAAATGAAATCCCAGCCATTAAAACATGACGTAATCAGCTTGTATTGCTCTGTAGGTGTTGCATCTTATCTACGATTCTATCAAGTGGTTTCATAACTCTTCCATCCCATTAGAGAACACCGCTTGACTGTTGGTCATCACGACGTTTAGTGACAGCTCACTTATCAACCAGACAGGTATAAGGTCACATCTGGGAGGGAGCTACGTCAGGCCACACTTTCCAGCGCTCCAACGGCCATAACATATCGCCACAACAGAGAGACGTATTTCCTTTAAATACATATATACACACACACACACACACACACACACACACACACACACACACACACACACACACACACACACACACACACACACACACACACACACACACACACACACACACACACACACATTCCCAGTGGATGGGGGGTGAGGTCATGGGAAAGCAGTATTGTTCCTGCTCTCCTCGCCCGATTAGGCCAATGTTGTGATTGTAATGCGTCTGCGATGATGGCTCCCCCGGGACGGGTCCTTAAAACCACGGAGTGTGTGTGCACTCAACGCTCGAGACCCGTCTGTGGCTGTCAGGCCTCATGGCTCCGGCGTCCGGGTGATGACGTTAGTTCATGGAAGGGTAAATTGATATTTTTTGTTTTAACAAGACCAAGTGGAGCAAAGTGAACCGTGTAGGGCCCACCCCCTCTTGGGGCCCGACTCGCTCCAGATAACTCCCCATCAAGAGGACTGGAAGTACTGGGAACACTGGGCCGCTGCTGGGGGGGAGGGGCGAGACGCACGCCACAGACTTCCTGCTTTGCCAGGGTTACCAGGGCTGTTCGTTCAAAACCTGCTATTCCAGATTTTTTATCATCACATTTGGTTTGTTCTTGATGAAATATGAAGTACTATGACAACCGTGGGTGTATCATTACAAGGCTGACGATACATGAAAACAGGGGTGAGGACGTTTTAGCCTTCATTCTCCTTGGTAACCACGCTCCGAACGAATGCGCTCAACTCTAAAGTTAAGATGTTTTGAAAGGTTGCTAGTTCGATCCCCGGCTCCTCCTAGCGTCGAGGTTTCCCTGTGCAAGCCGCCTCATCCTAACTGCTCTCCCGATGAGCTGGGTGTCGCTTTGTCGTTGTTGAACGTGTGTGTGAACCGTTCTAAGTTACTTTGGAGAAAAGCGTCCGACAAACGTAATGTAAAGCCAGTGTGAATGGGGTGTTGAAGGTTGGATGTTCCCGCATGTGTGCAGGTGACCATCATCGACACGGGGGTGAGGGGGATGATCGCCGTGGGCCTGGTGCCCCAGAACTACAAGCTGGATCATCAGCCCGGCTGGCTGCCCCAGTCGGTGGCCTACCACGCCGACGACGGCAAGTAGGTGTTCGCACAACAATACACGTAGCACTACACACACACTGATGTACACACACACTGATGTACACACACACTGATGTACACACACACTGATGTGACCACACACTGATGTGACCACACACTGATGTGACCAGTGACCACACACTGATGTACACAACACTGATGTACACAACACGAACGTACACGTTAGAGATAGACCGATATGTTTTTTTCAGGGCCGATACCGATTATTAGTAGTCAAGGGGGCCGATAACCGATATTTGTAGCCGATATTAATTTACAGAAAAGGGGAAAATATTGGCGTCAAAATTTTCCACACACACACACACACACACACACACACACACACACACACACACACACTAACTATTCTCTAGCCATCCCCTCATCGTGCTTCCCTGTAATAAAACTAACTGAATTTTACTCTCTCTCACACACACACACACACACTTCTTACTTTTATCACTGACTATTTCCCTATCAATATTATCAGCAACCTTGTTTCAAGTGATTAAACCGTTTAAAAACACTAAATACCCTAAAGCATCTTCACTTTAATAATCAGTGTTTATAGGGGAACAGACAGCTGCTGCTAACGTATTGGGCCTCACCGTAACGTTAGTAGTCGTGAGTTGTAGAGTTTTTCTACAGTCTGCTGAGCGTCTAGAGCCAGAGAAGGAGAAAGCTGACCGCTGGGCTAACGTTACGCTAAAAGCTAGCGAGCGAGCAGAGCTGCCGCTTATGTTTCGATAACGTTAATGGGGTCACAGTAATGTTACTAGTAGTTGTGAGTTGTATAGGACTGGGATGTTTATTACAATTTCGCGAGAGTCTGCTGCCTTAACTTACCTCGAAACCAAACCAGACAAAACCTTTTCTCCTCTCCGCCGTGTGTGTGAGCACTGTGCATGCACAGCTTTCACTGCTGATTGGTTGTTACCCGTCGTGGCTCTGCGTGTAACCAGAGCGTGTAACCAATCAGATGGTGCTGTGGGTGGGACAAGGCCGGAGACAGCGTAGTGACAGCAGACAGAGAGGCGCGGCTGCATCAGAGCCAAAATAACCCTGTTTTGAATTGATCTCTTATCGGCCGTCGGATAAAAAAAAAAGGCTGATGCCGATATACGGCAAAATGCTGAATATCGGCGCCGATAATCGGCCCGGCCGATAATCGGTCAATCCCTAGTACACGTACACAACACTGATGAACACACACTGATGAACACACACTGATGTACACAACACTGATGTACACACACTGATGTACAGACTGATGTACACACACTGATGTACACACACTGATGTACACACACTGATGTGCACACACTGTCTTATGTTCAGTGATGTATGAGTTGATGTCCTAGGGTTGTTGCTTCAATGCTAATTGTATGCATCTGAGCTTTGAATTTGTTCAATAATAGCCCTGTCATCCCCTTTGGTATGGGATGGACTTTGTGCTGCATCATGATGCTGGCCTGCAGACATCCCTATCTCACTGAACCAAAGTCCAGTCCCTATGGACTTTTATCTCAGACACTTGGTTACTCTGGGGTGCGTCAGAGTCTTAAGGAACAGAGGGGCTTAGCCGTCCTTCCCAAAGGTTGGGAATCGAACACACAACCTTTGGGCTGAACACCCTAGCCCCCGCCGGCCATCCTCACCGTCCCTGTTCCGTCCGCAGGCTCTACAACGGTAACACGGTAGGTCAGCAGTTTGGACCCAAGTGTAACCGTGGCGACAGGATTGGCTGTGGAATCTTCATTGATCCTCTCAGCGATGGAAAGATTACAGTGTTCTTCACCAAGAACGGCAAGGAGGTAGTGTGTGTGTGTGTGTGTGTGTGTGTGTGTGTGTGTGTGTGTGTGTGTGTGTGTGTGTGTGTGTGTGTGTGTGTGTGTGTGTGTGTGTGTGTGTGTGTGTGTGTGTGTGTGGTATTGGATGTATGTATATAGGTGTGTGTTATTGGATGTACGTGAAGAAATACGTGTGTGTTTGTGGGAGATGTAAATATGTGTAGACATAACTGTGTGTGTGTAACTGGATGCATGTGGAAAAAAATGGATATAGTGTGTATGCGTGTGTGTGTGCGTGGACAGCCTCTGCAGCCTCCTCTGTGTGTCCAGGTAGGTAAGGTGGAGGTGGGCCGCCCCCCCGAGGGGCTCTACCCCGCCCTGGGGATGCACTCGCTGGGGGAGGAGGTGCAGCTGGACCTGCACGCCGAGTGGCGGAGGGAGGACGAGGACGGCATGATGATCGTGGACAGCCACGAGGACGACTGGGGCCGCCTGCACGACGTCACGGCCACCGGCACGGTGAGTCCCGGGGGACGGTAACCGGCACGGTGTGTGTTGTCACGGTGATCCGTGGAGGTGAATGTGTCGTCACGGTAACCGACACGGCAAATGTCCCGGCGCGCCGCGCCGTCTCGCTAACCGGCCCATTTAATGTGTCGTCGCGGTGACCGGCACAGTGACGTCACGGTAACCGGCTCGGTGAATGTGTCGTCACGGTAACCGGCACGGTGCCCATCAAGCAGCAGTGGAGTGTTTTTGAGACTGTAGGGCTTTTGGAACATGACTGTGGAAACACCAGAGCCGGGGTGACACTGCAGGTCCTCATGTGAGCTCGAATTCCATAAGAGTTCAACTAGACGCCGTGATGCATCGCCATGTTCCTACAGTAGCCCAGAACGGAAAAACAGCTGTAGGGTATTCCTATTGTTGTAATCTGCTTCCTCGCCACTAGATGCCACTCAATCCTTCATACTGCCCCTTTAATAAATCATGTTTGCGAAGCTTCTACTACATGTAAGCATAAAGAGTAAGTATCGTATGTATAGGACCATATATTCATCACATTCAGCCCATACTTCAAGTCTGGGATCAATAAAGTAGAACCTTATCTTAAAGAGTAACGTTTGGAAACGTTGAAAACAACAAAAGAGCAAACGACACGCTTTCTAAAATCAAAGAACCAACAATGTAGACGGTAGCAAACGAAAACGGTTTGGTCAAAGTGGGTTTTCTCTTAACATGGGCTGACCTGACCTGACATGAGGAGAGGTAATTGGGCTCAATACGTCGGTGCTGCTGACAGGCGGTGAGTCAGACGGAGCACGGAGAGGTGAGACACAGGAAGGCTCCTCGTGTCAGGAGGATTGGGGCTGGGCTGCAGCTGGATGCCCTGCAGCCTCTGATCTCCCAACCCCCTCACCTCTAATTAGCCCCTGTACCTTTAAGGCCTGCTGGGCCTTTAATTAACCGGATCAAGGTCACCTCGCTCGTCTTTGTTCACAGGGTTTGCCGAGTTTTCCGTTTTCTTTGTTTTTCTTTTTCCCCCTGACGACGAAGACCGAGGAAGCTAGTAGTGACCTTCAGGCCTTTAGGAGACTTTGATACTGCGAGATCTCATACCGCTACTCAAAGTAAAACTTATAACCTTTATAGTATAACTTGAAAGGTTAATGAACATGATGATTAAATACACACTATAAAACAGTGTTTTGTGTTATTATAATCCTCTTTATGGCCAGATATCTGACTAAACAGCCCACCTCAGTCTGCCTGGCTAATACTAACTTTAATAGCGGACGAGGGAACTGAGAGGGAATCCATTGTTCAGAGATGCGTCCTCCGTGATGAACGAACCATGCGAATGAGCCGGTGCTCGATCCGATCCAGGCGTCTAGCTCCGCAGCGAATCTCCTGGGGACACCATGTGGCTCAGGAGGTAGAGCGGGTTGGCTGGTAACCGAAAGGTTGCTAGATCGAACTAGCAACACTCTCTGCCCCCCCGAGCACGGTCGGTCACTCTGCTGGGACCTGTGCGCGTTGGGGATCAAACTAGCGACCTTGTGTCGATGAGTGTAAAGACAGTGCAAGACAGCTAACCCTCACTACTGTCGCCTAGATAGAACTAGGTTGAACAAGCGGATGGTTCCTAGTTCAATCCCTGAACTAGCACCCTTCCGGAGACTCGCCGACCCGCTCCTCATGCCTGAGTCCCTGGGTGCCTGAGTCACTTCTACACACTTCCGAGCGTCGAGGTGTCCCTGAGCAAGACGCCTCACCCTCACTGCTCACGACGAGCTGGCTGTCTCCTCCCATGGCTGACCCCGCCGTCAGTGTGTGAATGTGCATGAATGGGTGAATGTCAGGCAGTAGGGCTGTTCGATTATGGAAAAAATCATAATATCGATATTTTGGTCAATATTGATATCACGATATCACACTATTATTTTTTTTGAGTTTGAAAACATGATGTATTTATTCAGCATTTCTCTCTCCAAAAAACTTTGTTATTGAGAGCCGCGAAACTTCGCCTTAAAAAAATACACGAAATGGTCCAAAAGAAAATGTTCAAATCTAAATGAATGTACAGATATGTATCCAGCTGTTCTACTTTCTATAAAACATTTAAAAGAAAATCAAAAACTCGATTCTGTTAATTTTGTGATCGTTTGATGCTAAAATCGAAATCGAGATCGAAATTCGTTGAATCGCCCATAGCCCCATTAGGCAGTATTGTGCAGAGCTTTGAGCGGCCACTGGTCAGAGTACCGCTGTATAAACCCATCCCATTGACCTGTGTGTGGGTGTCCCTGCTCCCCCAGCTGCTGGAGTACCGGGGCAAGGGGAAGAGCATGGTGGACGTGGGTCTGGCCCAGGCCCGCTGGCCCCTGGACACGCAGGCCCACTACTACGAGCTGGAGATCATGAGCGGCGGGGAGAAGTGCTACATCGCCCTGGGGCTGGCGCGCAGGGTAAGAGTCTCCAACCCCCCCCCCCCCCCCCCCACGCAGAACACGCTCGCTCTGCCGGGAGCCGCCGCTGCCGCCGCCGCCGCATTGTGTACTTAGCTCGGGGTGATCTGTCCGTCATGTGGGGAGAGTTCCCTGCCGTGGATGGGCCCCCCCCATCTCCTCCTCCTCCTCCTCCTCCTCCTCCACCTTCCTCCTCCCTCCTCCTCCTCCTCACTCTTTCCACTGGAGTGATGGATGACCGGGCGGGAGGAACGATCAGAGCATAAATATTCTCTCATTCTGCCCGTGGTTTGGTTTTCCACAGTGGGTGTGCGTGCTCTTGTTTTTGCGGCGTTCAGGATTGATGGCACAATGCGATGCAGATGGTCAAGTGTCGGGTTCTCACAGAGAGACGAGGAGCGGATCTGTGATGGCGTTCGATTGGCGAGGGATTTGTTTGCCGTTTTGATGTGTTGTGGGGTGCGGCCACCGTCACTAGGCTCAGTGCACCTAGCATGGCTACTGCCAGACCAAGCTCATTCGTAGATTTCACGCCGGTCTGGGGAAGCTGCCGTCAGTTTCTCCAGCAGAGGCGTGATCAACGGGCCTAGTTCAAATGACTGTACGCGATTGGCTGCTTGCCGTCGCTTCCCCGTCGTTTTGTTAAACCAGCCAATGGCGCGCCAGGGGGAAAAGCCAGCTTGGGGATTGGCTCCCGCAAAAACTTATCGAAATTAGAAAGAAATGTAGTGCTCTTCTCCAGACACTTCCGCAGGGCGAACTCAAATCGCCGGCAGAATGGGCGGGGCTACCCAATATGCCGTACCCCTGCTCCCCTTCTCTGTACCCCTTCCCCGTACCCCTGCTCCTCACATCGCATTAAGGGGCTCCCGGCCCTCGCTCCATCCGGCGGGTTCCTCTCCCCTGATGCGGTGGATCCTAATCGGGGACGGCGCACAGGCTCCATGTTGAGGCCGTTCTCAGAGAAACGACCGTAGGAATGTTTACACAACAGAGGCGCAATCATTGACCCCGTACCTTTTGAACCAGCACATCCTGTCCTAATGGTGGTTTAATGGCCCCTGATTGGCTGCCTTCATTAAGTCATTCCAATGAGGACTTAATGTGGAGGGGAAGACTTATGGGCGGCCAGCCGGGGGAGCCTCCGTCCCCTCCATCACCTGATGGTGCTGTGACTCAGTGGTACAGCCTCCATCACCTGACGGCCCTGTGACTCAGTGGTGGAGCCTCCATCACCCGATGGTGCTCTGGTAACTAACTGCTGGAGCCTCCGTCACCTGATGGTGCAGTGGTTACCCAGCGGTGTAGCCCCCATCACCTCCGTCACCTGATGCTACCGTGACTCAGTGGTGTAGCAAAACACCTCCGCTCCTTCGGGGCGTGGCTCCCCCCCCCCCCCCGGGGGCTGCTGACGGAGGTATCGATGCCTCACTCCGCACCCCCGCTTCTCCAGCTCCGCACGCCGGCGCTGCCCGTACGCCTCTCCCCCCAGGGGGGACTCGACTTTCAGCCGCTCGGGGAAACCTCTCCCGTCTGCGGTCTTGGCGCAGTATCCATTCCTGTGGTCTGGTTTCGAACCTGTCCCGGGATCTGACGTTGATGCCCCCGCTGTCCTCCCAGAGCTTTTGTTATGCCGGAGCTCTCACGCAGAGAGGGGGAAAAACAAACGGCGCCTGTTGCCCCTGGTTGCAAACATTGAGACGGGCGTGTGGTTCCGGCAACAAGAGATGACTCTGACGCTGGGGGAGCGTGTTGTTGTGCGTTCCTCTGCTGCCCTGAACAGAGGCTGGCCGCTCCCTTCATCTAAATTTACACTAAGGGCGTTTAGCAGACGCCTGTATCCAAAGAGACTTACGCTAAGTACATTAGTCAGAAGAAAGAGAAATATCAATATATCTCTGTCGGTACAGGAGGGATGTTCATAGAACCAAGTGCCAAGCACTAACAATCACTAGTTTAACCCATTCCCCGTATGCAACAATGATAGCTAGGATAAGATGCTACACAATGCTAAGTACTATTTTTAAGGGTCAGCACGTACAAACCACAATAAGTGCGTACATTAAGGGTCAGAACGTACAACATACAATAAGTGCGTAAGAGGGGGGTGGGGGGTAAGGGGGGCTGGCTATGCAGAGTCTAGGTGAACTCTGAACAAGTGAGTCTTGAGTCTTTTGCTGAAGCCAGTGAGGGACTCCTCCTGACGTCGGCAGGGAGCTCGTTCCAACAATGCGGTGCCGAAACAGAGGAGAGTTGTTACTTTGAAGATCGACCTTTGCTTGCTCTTTACGATGGCCGTTCCAGGCGTCCAGCTGAGGTAATTGACAGTTCAGCTACACGCTGATCTCTGGGTCCTGGTCTCGGGGAGGTGTCAGAGCTCAGCCTCACCACTCTAACCCCCCTGAGGCCGATGGCAGAACACTACTGTCTGATAAAGGGCTCTGCTATGGTGCGTGGCTATTTGGTTTATTTCATACACTGGTTTATTAAGTTGGTTGATTCTTCTGTAATGGCTGCAGTAATGGTTTGTGATTAGTGAGGAGTTGGTCTTTAGAGATGTAGGGTAGGGTTGGGCGATCGTCTGCAAAGCTTCCATCTTCCGTTGACGCCAGAGCGTGAGGACGTTCAGGCACACACACATGCGCAATAGCTCTGCCACATAGCCGCGTTTACACCGGACACTTCTGATCCGATTAGAAGTGGAACTAACAGCTCAGTCGGAATAAAAAATTATCATATATACGCCTCAATCGGAATACAATTCTCTGATCGGAATAGAATTCCATGCAGAATAGAAGAGGTGGTGTAGTCTGCTATAATCGACATGGATACACGTATCATTTTCTTTCAGAAAATCGCCCTTTCATCGGTAACTTGAGACGATCGACGATGGAATCCATCTATCGTCGACATCGGCCCATCCCTAATGTAGGGTTTAGTTAGTACAGTGATGGTTTGTGATAAGTGATGGGTTTGGTCTTTAGAGATGTCGAGTTTGGTTAGTAAAGTAATGGTTTGTGATTATTGATGGGTTTGGTCTTTAGAGATGTCGAGTTTGGTTAGTAAAGTAATGGTTTGTGATTAGTGATGGGTTGGTCTGAAGAGATGTAAGGTCTAGTAAGTACAGTAGCAGTTTGTGATTAGAGATGAGTTTGGTCTAGTTCTACAGTAATGGTCTGGGATTAGTGATGAGTTCAGGCTTGTTTAGGTCATTATATTTTCCAACTCCTACCCTCTTAAAGGTGCTGATTCAGGCACTAGAAGGTTCAGTAGGATAGGGCAAGAGATCTCTGAAGGTGATCTAATACCACTCAGGTGTGTTACTGCCCCTGCAGGTGAGATAGGGCATTTCCCTTTCACCAAAAATGACCCCGCTTTAGGGGGAGCACATAATTGCTCTCGACTGTTAATTGGTCTATTAAATACTATATTTGTCTGTGTGTTGACAGGACTACCCTAAGAACAGACACCCTGGGTGGAGCAGAGGATCTATCGCATACCACGCTGGTGGGTGGAGGAACACACACACACACACACACACACACACACACACACACACACACACACACACACACACACACACACACACACACACACACACACACACACACACACACACACACACACACACACACACACACACACCCTACTGCATACAGATAATATTGCTACTGACAGTCAAGTCTTGAATCTGTTGAAGCGATGCATCAGTGCAGCCCAGTGAAGGGAACAGGTTTTGAAATCATCATTTCTACTTGTGTCCGACGGACACATTTATTTTCTTTGAAAATAGAAGTTGACACGTTAACAAATTAATATTCAAGTGAGCCGAAATATGAAGTAAGATAGATGCAATAGGCAGCTTTTTCCCTCATGTTCAGAAGGCAGTGAAGGCCGTAGACTAACGACTGACTTCTCCTCTGCAGACGACGGCAAGATGTTCCACGGCAGTGGGGTGGGGGACCCCTTCGGACCCCGCTGCAACCAGGGGGACCTCATGGGCTGTGGCATCATGTTCCCCAGGGACTACAACCAGGAAACAGGCGGTCAGTACAACCAGGAAACAGGCGGTCAGTCTCTCATATACAACCAGGAACCAGGCGGTCAGTCTCTCATATACAACCAGGAACCAGGCGGTCAGTCTCTCATATACAACCAGGAACCAGGCGGTCCGTACAACCAGGGAACAGGCGGTCAGTCTCTCATATACAACCAGGAACCAGGCGGTCAGTCTCTCATATACAACCGGGCACCAGGCGGTCAGTACAACCAGGGAACAGGCGGTCAGTCTCTCATATAGAAATAGGAACCAGGCAGTCAGTACAACCGGGAAACAGGCGGTCAGTCTCTCATATACAACCAGGAAACAGGCGGTCAGTACAACCAGGAAACAGGCGGTCAGTACAGCCAGGAACCAGGTGGTCAGTCTCTAGTGTAGTGGCATCATGTTCCAACGGGACTACATCCAGGAAACAGCCCGTCAGTACAACCAGGAAACAGGCGGTCAGTCTCTCATATACAACCAGGCACCAGGCGGTCAGTACAACCAGGAACCAGGCGGTCAGTCTCTCATATACAACCAAGCACCAGGCGGTCGGTACAACCAGGAACCAGGCGGTCAGTCTCTCATATACAACCAGGAACCAGGCGGTCAGTCTCTTATATACAACCAGGAACCAGGCGGTCAGTACAACCAGGAAACAGTCGGTCAGTCTCTGATATACAACCGGGCACCAGGCGGTCAGTACAACCAGGAACCAGGTGGTCAGTCTCTGATACAACCAGGAACCAGGCAGTCAGTACAACCGGGAAACAGGCGGTCAGTCTCTCATATACAACCATGAAACAGGCGGTCAGTACAACCAGGAACCAGGCGGTCAGTCTCTAGGTTAGTGGCATCATGTTCCAACGGGAATACAACCAGGAAACAGGCGGTCAGTCTCTCGTGTTATAGGATAATGTTCTCCAGGGATTATAACCAAGCACCAGGCGGTCGGTACAACCAGGAACCAGGCGGTCAGTCTCTCATATACAACCAGGAACCAGGCGGTCAGTCTCTTATATACAACCAGGAACCAGGCGGTCAGTACAACCAGGAAACAGTCGGTCAGTCTCTGATATACAACCGGGCACCAGGCGGTCAGTACAACCAGGAACCAGGTGGTCAGTCTCTGATACAACCAGGAACCAGGCAGTCAGTACAACCGGGAAACAGGCGGTCAGTCTCTCATATACAACCAGGAAACAGGCGGTCAGTACAACCAGGAAACAGGCGGTCAGTGCAGCCAGGAACCAGGTGGTCAGTCTCTAGTGTAGTGGCATCATGTTCCAACGGGACTACATCCAGGAAACAGCCCGTCAGTACAACCAGGAAACAGGCGGTCAGTCTCTCATATACAACCAGGCACCAGGCGGTCAGTACAACCAGGAACCAGGCGGTCAGTCTCTCATATACAACCAAGCACCAGGCGGTCGGTACAACCAGGAACCAGGCGGTCAGTCTCTCATATACAACCAGGAACCAGGCGGTCAGTCTCTTATATACAACCAGGAACCAGGCGGTCAGTACAACCAGGAAACAGTCGGTCAGTCTCTGATATACAACCGGGCACCAGGCGGTCAGTACAACCAGGAACCAGGTGGTCAGTCTCTGATACAACCAGGAACCAGGCAGTCAGTACAACCGGGAAACAGGCGGTCAGTCTCTCATATACAACCATGAAACAGGCGGTCAGTACAACCAGGAACCAGGCGGTCAGTCTCTAGGTTAGTGGCATCATGTTCCAACGGGAATACAACCAGGAAACAGGCGGTCAGTCTCTCGTGTTATAGGATAATGTTCTCCAGGGATTATAACCAGGAACCAGGCGGTCAGCCTCATACTGTTGATCAGTAAATGTTGAAAGGTAAAGGTTGTCCGAGTGTCTCCCCTGGTGTCGGACCCCCTCTGAGTGTCTCCCTGTCCCCCCCTTCCTCCTCCTCACAGACGACTCTGAGGACTGGGAGCCGGACACCCAGCCCAAGGACAGCCAGGTGCAGAACGACCTGTACGCCAACAACGAGGAGGACGAGGAGGAGGGGGACGAGGAGGGGGAGGGGGGCCAGAAGGTCACGGTGAGAAGGGACCGGGAGTGTGTGTGTGTGTGTGTGTGTGTGTGTGTGTGTGTGTGTGTGTGTGTGTGTGTGTGTGTGTGTGTGTGTGTGTGTGTGTGTGTGTCTCACTGCTCTCTGCTGCCCCCTTGTGTCCGATCAGGTGTTCTTCACGCGGAACGGGAAGCTGGTGGGCCGCAGGGAGGTGGTGCTGCCACCAGGGGGCTTCTACCCCACGGTGGGCATGATGAGCACGGGGGAGAAGGTCCGCGTGGAGCTGCACCCCCTCAGCGGCTGACCCCCAGGGACCCACCCGGGCCCCCCCCTCAGCGGCTGACCCCCAGGGACCCACCCGGGCCCCCCCCCCTCAGCGGCTGACCCCCAGGGACCCACCCGGGCCCCCCCCCCCCTCAGCGGCTGACCGGCGAGCCCCCAGGGACCATACCTGGGCCCCCCCCCCCCTCAGTGGCTGACTAGGGGACCCCCAGGGCCGTCCCTGGGCCTCAGCACTCCTCCAGGATCCTGCAGCCCCCTGGACCGGGGTCCGGTGGACCCTAGACCAGCCGGACCCCCAAGCTGAGCTCCACGGAGGACCACCGTGCGTTCACTGCCAAGGTTTCTATCTTCTGTCCCCACTGGGTCCTGGTCGACCAACACTAGCCGGGCCTGGAGCTCAGCGTCCACCTCCAACCAATCCCCTCTGTGTGAACAATCAGCAGGCTAACGAGCTCTGCTGTGATTGGCTGGTTCTGGGGTCTGTCAGTGTGGGAGTGTGGTAGCCAGATGTTAAGAGAACTGATCTCGGGTCAGCCCTGAGGGGGAAAGGGCTGCCCTGCATCAGAGGGGGGTCTCTATAGTTTACAAAGATCATAACACGACACATGAATGCTGTTCCATAACATATCTCCATGTTTTAAATGTTGCTTGACCGCTAACTCCAAAATAGTTTACCGAAGGCGACAGAGAAAGGGGAGACACCACTTATTTTTATATTTGGCTCTAAGAGTTGAACAAAAGTAGACCATAAGAACCATTTTAGACCTTACGCCACCCTCATCCTATTGAATAAAGAGATTTGATATTTTAAACATTATACAGTATGTTCAAGGGTTTCTGTTTAACTGTCTCCTGCTGCTGGTGACGGGCATGAACAGGTGAAGCTCCCTGCTGGGATGGAGTCTGCAGTCCGCAGTAACTCAGTGCTGAGGACAGAGTGGGCAACATGCTGGCAGTGTTGTAGAGAGGAGCGCGCTGAATGACAATCAGTCTGCTGTTTTATTTATATCACTTGAACAACAGCTAGAGCGCCATCGGGAAATGTTGGTTGCGTAACTAGATTCTAGCAAACCTGAACACGGCGACATTAGACTAGTGATTCTGCTTGTTAGGGTTTATGCTTGTTGTTTGGTGTGAATTCACAGACCGGAAGTCTGTCCTGAAACCACTAGGCTCTGCAGCCTGACGCCGTCCAGACACTCTTCCGGTAGTCTGAAGAACATTACAGGTTAAAGACCGATATGCATAATAGCTTGTACTTCAGAATCGTCTAAGCTGTGCCAGAGTACCCAATATAAATTATCAAACCAAAACTGCTACTTTATATATTAATTACTATTATACTATTAATATAATATAATTAACAATTTCCAAATGTGCCGGGTATATTTTGTATCTGTTAATGATGATATGCCCCAGACCTCATGATAAGTACCCCTGATGAATACCCTTAAACCATCTAGCCCTATGGTCAAACCCAGTATCATTGAACCCATTCATCCCTAGGGCCAAACAGAACCATTACACCCATATACTCCTCTGGTCAAACCCAGACCTATTAAACCCATCTAGCCCTCTGGTCAAACAGAGTGTCCTCCAGGCTGACTCCCCATCAGACACCAGGCAGGGACTGGACTGAATCCCAAAGGTTGTTTTAAAATGGCCACTTAAGCACTCCCAATGAGCTCTGAAAAGTATGTCTGCTTTTCACCTCACCGAGACCCCATACTCCATCCTAAAGTGACCATGGTGCTACAGCACCCTTATGACCAACAAAACAACCACCACATGGACTGCGTGGTGAATTCAGGCTTAAAGAGGACCATCATTTACTGGAAGCTGAAAGGCTATGGGTTCGATCCCCGGTGTCCCAGCCTGCCTGCTCCTCCATGACCTTTATCTGAATGTCCTGGAGGTCACTAAGCATCGGAAGAATACAAATCGGGAGAGGAATCGGTCATAAAGTGTCTGCTAAATACAAATCGAATGAGGAATTAAAGTGAAATCGAAATGAGCCTTACCGCAGGAAAGGAGGAACCGTCAGAATATTAGTTATTAATGAAGCCGAAGGAATATTTGGCTGTTAAAAAAAAAAAAAGGCTTTTCCAAGCAAGTGATGCAATATGCTTTACATAGTCAGCACTTTAAAATGCAGAACCTTAACGTTTGGACTTCTATAGAGCTGAATATTAATGGGCCAATATAAAGCTTGTTTATTTAGGAAAAACAACACTTATGTCCGTGTTCAGACACGTCAGTGATGCGGTTTGAATACTTCTTTGTCTTCTCATTGTTCCAGTGTGTGCATGTATCTTTTCTATTTAATAGACTGATAATGTTCTATTTTGAGTACTAAAACGGACGATGTACATAACGCAAAGTCCGTTCTGTCTCCTGGGGTTGAATCTCGGATCAATCCTGGTTCTTCAGTCGGAGACTAAAGCGTTCACTGTTTTAATGCCAAATCATTTTTTAATGTTTGTTCATATGTTTAAGTGGCAAAAAATCAAAATACAACCAAAAAATGCCTGAAATAGTGTTTGAGAACTTGAGGCACAGCCAATTGCTGCTGGATCCAATCCCAAATGTATAAGTGTGTCTTGATTGAGCACAATGCCTAATCCCTCCTTACTCCTGATCGGCACGCATACACCAATTCACTGTAAGCTGTGTGAATGAGTGTCTCAATGACTCGATTAAAGGTAAAGGGCTGTAGACTATTATTTCCTTGATGTTTATTGTGTGTCGTCTTTGTGACTTTACTTTACTAATCAAGGATGATGATGTTTAAATGATAACGCTCACAAACCCTCCAACACCATACACATCCTCAACCTCTGCATTTAACCAATGATCTCTAGAAAGACAACTTCATCCCCAACAACCTTGGGATGAAATAATTCTAAACTCTTACAAAAAGTACATTTAGTTTGAAATCTATCTCTGGTTGGCGGTAAGCTCCCGAGCTGAACAGAGCTGAGTCTGAGACTGCACAAAGTCAACATGAGATGCTGGTACTGTATAAATACATTTATTGCAATTGTCAAACTTCTATTTGCACAAAAACACAATGCAAAACATGTTTGGTCATTTGTAAAAATGTATAAAACATGAGTAGAGACTAATTAACATTTACCGTCACCATTTTACTGACATTTCAACCTGAAGATTGGAGATGAAGAAGACTGTTTTGGAATGGCTGAACATACCTTCAGTGTGTTCCTGAGTCCACATGCAGATCTAGTAATCACGGTTCTGCATGGAGCAGATCTAGAACGCGCGGTTCTGCATAGAGCCATGCTGCTTCTGAAGGCATCAATGTATATTTGGTTATGCATATTAACATTGAATAAATCTTGCAAAGAGTTTGTATAGATGGTGCTTGTTCAAGCCGTTGAGATATCGCACTGCAGAAGGAAATCAGATGGAGAATGCGTGCATTTTAATATTCTCCCTTGTTGATCATAAATAACAAAAAAGGCTGAGAAAACAGCGTGACATTTGTTTTAATGACTAATATTACGTTCATTAAATATCCTGTTTAGATTGTTAGTTTAACCTGTGCTCTTGGCAAATGGATCAGAAATCCGACCTCTTGCTTTTATATAGAAGTGTGTTATTAGTTTGGAGCCTGCTTCAGACGGCCAGGAGGTTTTCCAGCAGACGTGTGCGGAGATACGATCCTCTCTGGAGGCCTGCAGCACATTCAATCATGAAGGCACATCACATATTCAGAAACAGGAGGCAGAAAGAGGAGCACTAATTGCTAGTTTGAATCACTGTGTTATTACGTATCTGCCCATAATAACATACAATCATCATGGAAAATCAAGGCTCAAAAAAAGGGGGTTTAAAAGCAACTTTCATTTTTTGTTGACAATATATTCGATAGTCTTTTGGTCCCTCTACGGGCAGAACAGTTAAAGAGTAAGGGAAAGTGGGCTGCAGAAGAAGAGAAGAACCACAGAGCGAGATCCCCCGCCCCCCCCCCCCCCCCCCCCCGCTGCCAGGCAGGCATTCCCCTACATGGCCGGAGCTCCAGCGTGCCGAGACACCGAACGACACGTAACCGTAGAAACCATCCGCCGCAGCGGCCGCCGACCCAAACCGCGCTCCCCTCTCCCTCCTAATCGTCCTCCTCGTCCTCATAATAACGATTCCTCTTGATCTCATCCTCCACGCTCAGCTCCTCCTCGGCCCCGTCCGCCTCCTGCTCCTGCTCCGGCTCCCAGAAGCCCACATCCTGCGAGCTGCGGTCGGGGTCGGGCCGGGGGGCCGGGGAGGGGGGTGGCGAGGAGCCCGGGGAGCCGTCGGGGCTGGCGGGCCGGGCCGCTGGCTCCGGATCTCTTTCCACCGAGGCGGGGGCCTCCTCCCCCAGCGAGGCCCTCCCGCTCGCCACGTCCTCTCTGGGCGGCGCGCGGGCCTTCCTCCCTCTCCCCTCCTCCTCCTCCTCCTCCTCCTCCTCCTCTTCCTCCCGCGCCCCGGACGGGGGCCGGTTCTCCAGGGAGCCCCGGCGCTCCTGCAGGGCCTTGAGGGGCCCCTCCTCCCGGAGCCGCGGGGCCACTGTGAAGGGCCGGCAGCGCTCCTTCAGCGAGGAGCTCCTCCTCAGGCTCTTCAGCTCCGCCCGGTCCCCGCTGGGGTCGGGGGCCACGCCCTCGCCCTCCGGGGGCCACTTGGACCTCCAGGGCCGCCCCGCCCCTGCGCCGACCACGCCCTCGGCGTCGGTGGGGGGGAGGAGCTTCCTGGGGGCCCCGCCGGCGGGCGGGTCCTCGAGGCCGGGCGGCGGCCAGGCGATCCGCAGCCGCCGCGTCTCGGCGGGCTTCTCCGAGGGGAAGCGCTTCTCGGCGGCGGCGCCGGGCTGGGCGTGGCCGCCGGTCTCCAGGCGGGCCGTCAGGTCCGTCACCTTGACCTGGGGGGCGTCCTCCACGCTCTGGTCCTCCCGGTCGTCTGCGGCGGCGGCGGTCGGGGCGGGGCGGGGGGCGGGCGTCTCCTCGGGGTCCCGCTGTCGGGCGGGCTCGCCCTCGCCCTCGCCGTCGGCCTTGGGGGCCCACAGCTCCTTGTGGGGCCGGTGGCCGAAGCCCTCGTCGTAGTTGCCCTTGGCCTTGAACAGCTGGCTGAAGTGGGGCTTGCAGTAGACGTTGCCGTGGAGAGAGGCGTAGCTCCCCAGGCTGCAGAGCAGAGGGACGGAGACGAGGTCAAAACCCTGAGGGAGAGCTCTGGTTTGAAACCAGTATGGGGAGGCTGGTCTGACTTAAGGGGAGGCTAGGTGTGTTTTAAGGAGAGGCTCTGTCTGCCTTAAGGGGAGGCTAGGTGTGCTTTAAGGAGAGGCTCTGTCTGCCTTAAGGGGAGGCTAGGTGTGCTTTAAGGAGAGGTCTGCGTCAAGGGAAGGCTGGTCTGCCTTAAGGGGAGGCTAGGTGTGCGTTAAGGGAAGGCTCTGTCTGCCTTAAGGGGAGGGTCAGTCTGCCCTAATGCATGGCTAAGTGTGCGTTAAGGGAAGGCTACGTGTGCCTTACCAGAAGACTAGGTGTGTCTTAAGGTAAGGCTAGCTTTGCCTTAAGGAAGATCTGTGTGCCTAAAGGGAGGTCTCGGTGTGCCTTAAGGGAAGGCTCTGTGTGCCTTAAGCTTAGGCTAGGTGTACGTTAAGGGAAGGCTAGGTCTGCCTTAAAGGACGGCTAGGTGTGTCTTAAGGTAAAGCTAGGTTTACCTTAAGGAAGGCTGTGTGCCTAAAGGACGTCTAGGTGTGCCTTAAGGGAAGGCTTAAAGGACGGCTAGGTGTGTCCTTAGTGAATGCTCTGTGTCTTACTTGAAGGCTAGGCTAGATTTCCTTATAAACTTCATTAGAATTTGAATACATTTTCCTGGCCCAGGTTGGGATGGGGAGCTAGAGTATCGTATTGGACTCAGTTCCTGTTTACTATAATTAGTCGCTTTACTGTCAATGACTGGCTGCATTATTGAATAATCATTGGACATCATACAACAGCCTGCCTCATTTCAATACTTATTTTTGACGGATAACGTGGATAATGTGTCCTGGGCCTCATTATATATCCTGAGTAACAATATATTGTGCGTTTTCATATTCATTATCAATGCCTGCAACTTTAAATGGGTGTTCCTTGAATGGCTTGTTTTATGCTAACGTTGATGCTCACATTGATGCTAACGTCGATGCTAACATTGACGCTAATGTTGCGTACCTAATTCGGCTGGTGCTAAACACACAGGAGCTACATGCTAACCCACCTGAGCTTCATGCTGCAGTGGACGCAGCGGAAGCAGGTCTTGTGGTAGACGTGGAGGTCCGCCACCAGCTTCTCCAGGGGGTACACGGCCTTCAGACACGCGATGCACGTCTCTCTCACCGCCGGGCAGAACTTCTGACCGCACAAAGAACATATGTAGCATTTAGTACATCAGGATTAAAGAGACACGATGTTCGACTTTCAGCTGGTCTAGAGCGGTCTTACCCTGGACACCTTAGCCTGGTCCCCGTCTCCTGGAACAGATCCACACAACAGACTTTAAAACGCTGGCAGACACCACTTTACCAGAATCAGATTCTAATGAACGGTCCGTCCCCACAGTCAGCTCTGGTCTCATGAGCCATTTTTTATTTCACATTTAAAAGGCAAAACTGTTGACACGTGTTAAATTAAGCATGCTTACGCTCTTCTGATGAATTAATTACACTTAAATTGTGATTGAAACGAACAGAGGTCGTAAAAAAAGTGAAAGTAAAGTAACCGACCAGATCAATGTGTGCTGAGCGGATCTCTCCTGTCCGATCCAGGTTCTGTTTAATTAATGAGCCACTCATTAATTAATGAGCCACCAGGGGGCGAAGGACTCTGATAACCTCACACTCCGCAAGAGAAACTCACACTCACTCTGAGAACCACACACTCAGCAAGAGAAACTCAGTCACTAGGAGAACCTCACAGTCACTAGGAGAACCTCACAGTCACTAGGAGAACCTCACACTCACCCCAAGAACAACACACTCACCAGGAGCACCTCACAGTCACTAGGACAACCTCACTGTCACCAGGACAACCTCACACTTACCATTGCAGCCAAATGCACTTTTTTGAAGCGGAGACACTTTGTGAATTGTTGTCTCTGTGGCCTGGCCCTGAGGAGGAGACAACAACAGAACCTCAGGTCATTGTGTGTACTAGTGTGTAGTGTATATTATAGTGTGTGTCCTAGTGTAAACAGCAGACCAGCTAAAGTCTGGCCGAACTTCTCAGGGTCTGTTAATGTTTCATATCTTTGCCGTGTAGACTGTGCTACTATAAAGACACGTTAACATCCCTCTGGATGCTTCTTCCACCGTGGAATCACTTTCTCTTCGCTAAACTTTCTCCCAGCGAATCATTCCTTAGTGACTTTCCTTTGAGATGTTCCTCGGAGATGTTTCTCCAGCCAGATAATTGATGGGGGCAGGGCTGTGGACCTCTGCATGTGCAGTTTTCCCAAATGCTTGTCTGATGGTGGTTTAATTGCTCTGCTGAGAGCTCTTAAGTGACAGGGAACAAGGTGAACAAGTGCATACTTAAGGTTCGCACTTATTGTAAGTTGTACGCCCTGGCACTTAGAAATAGTACCTAGTACTTAAGCATCTTATCCTAGCTATCTTTGTTGTATACGGGGAATGGGTTAACCAAACAATTGTTAGTGCCACTTGGTTCTATGAACAACCTTACTGTACCGAAAGAGTTGTATTGTTGTTTCTCTTTCTTCTGACAAATGTTATTGTAAGTCGCTTTGGATAAAAGTGTCTGCTAAACGCCCTGAATGTAAATGTAACTCTCTGCAGTCTGCCCGATGTGGTGAGATCTACCTGTCATGTTTCAAGGCTTCGTAAATAGACTTGGGCTTCTGGCGATTATTCTGATAAACATGACTCTGCTAAAGCCCTTCAGACAATATTTGATAGTACTTTGAATAGTTCTTGATTCGCATGGTGGAGATGTCATTCATCAGACGCCCGCTGATTCTATGTCGTTCAAACACCGCCTCATGAATGAAAGTAGTGCGACAGGTTGGACTCACGGCTTTGGAGAGGCCCTGTTTGGAGATGGCCGCCTGGTACTTGGCCATTTTGTCCTTCAGGGACGGAGCCTCCTTCCCCCGAGCTGAGACCCCGATGGCTGAGACACAACAACACAGCGCAGACCGGAGTTCACTTTGGGTTTTTCACCCCCAACCTCACTGGGCGCGGTACCCAATGTCCGGGGCCGGTAGAACAGGGGTTCTACCGGCCCCGTCACCTGGATCCAAACCCACTCTGGGCTCACTCGCTTTGCATCAAGGCGTCGGCCATGACTAATCCAATTCGTCAATGTAAAACAATGGCATCTGCTTTGCAAGCATAATGTGCGTGTGTGCGTGCGTGTGTGCATGCGCGTGTGTGAGTGAGTATTTACCCCTGGGCTGGTCCATGTCCTCGGTGGAGGTCCTCCGCGCCCCCCTGGGCCCCTGGGTGAGAGAGAGCAACATGGTGAACCTCTCTGCGGCGGAGAGTAGGCTGAGTCTCCTCGACACTCACAGTCAACACCTGGCTGGAGCATTTCTACCCCGTGACATCATCGCCGGTCGTTGCTCAACACTCCCCTCCCCTCCTCCCTCTCATAACAGTCCACTTAGTTCATTCCATGCGTTAACTCAACCTACCTACCCCCCACCCACCTCCCTAACCCCCGTCGGTTGACCAATCGCAACCCTCCTTCAGCGTGAAGTCAGTAGGCAGAAGCTGGCTGCTCCTCAACACCCAGAAAGTGAAACCACGACAACAACCGAAAGAACCAGAACTTCTCCAAAATGAAGACCGTTCATACACTAAGGAGGCGGCTGCCGCCCTCCTATTGGCTGAGAGATAGCACCACAAACAGGATCCGGGGGTGTAAGGGAGGACGCGGCTGATCCGGTCCAACAGGTTGTTCCATTTCATTCCCAGGAGAGGAAAGGGCATCCTTGTTCAAAGACCACAATCGGCAGGCTGGACGCCATGTTGGATTCCAGAGAAGAGATCAGAGCAGAGCTCCGAGCAGAGCTCTGAGCAGAGCCTTCCGGGGCGGCGTGTGGCTCAGGAGGTAGAGCGGGTTGGGCCGGTAACCGGATGGTTGCCAATAGTTCGATCCCCGGCTGCCCCTGGCTGAGTGTCGAGGTGTCCCTGAGCGAGACGTCTCACCCAGACTGCTCCCGACGAGTTGGCTGTCGCATTGCATGGTTGACTCCACCGTCGGTGTGTGAATGTGCGCATGAATGGGTGAATGTGTGCATGAACGGGTGAATGCGCATGAGCGGGTGAATGTGTGCATGGATGGCTGAATGTGCGCATGCCATGCATGGGTGAATGTTAGGCGATTTTGTAAAGCACTTTGAGTGGCCACTGGTTGAGAAAGCGCTGTAAGAAGCAGTCCATTTACCATTCAAACCACAAAAAGCTATGCTCGATATAGGACCAGCATAGCGGTCAACTGACCGAGGCAGGTCCTCCCCAGGGGAAACACAGTCCTGCTGAGCTCATGTCCTCTGGCAGGAGAGACGTCTCAAAGGAACGCATCTGCTGGTGAAGCAGTCACCGCCTGTGAGGTGGGGGACTTTAGGGGTGAATCACCGTTGACCCCGGGGTTGGAGGGAAACCATGACACGCAGAGAAGGGACGGGTGAGCTGATGGTTGGTCTGAGAGCGAGACGCGATGGCGTTTTATCTGACACGAGGTCAGTGAGCTGAGCAAGACTGAACATGGGGGGGGGGGGGGGTTTCGTACGGTGGTACGCTGGTGTAGTGAAGTGGCCTTTGAGACGCTGAGGTCATCTGTGTTCTCGTGGACCGAGGCGGACGCAGGCCGGGGCCTGGTCTGAAATGTCAAGCCGGTGTCGACAATGCGCTTGAGGTTAGAAAAACATTCGGCTGCTTCGACCGCCGCGTGTTCGAAACAAAGCCAACCGTTTTTAAAAATAGTTTAGTTATTGTGTGTGTGGAAATGAGCTCATAGGCCGGAGCGAGTGAAAAGTACTTTCTGTTTTTGGACGCTGTTTTTCATTACTGGTGTAAGAACCAGACTATTAAACAGAATTGCATGGCGGCCAGACCATAAACACGAGTCGCTCAGGACCTTTGAGCTCATGTATAACGCAATACACACTTCCCATTACACCAGGATCCCATGATTCACACCAATCTAGTGTGTGTGTGTGTGTGTGTGTGTGTGTGTGTGTGTGTGTGTGTGTGTGTGTCAGGCTTATCAGTAATCCCAGACACACATGAGTACGGAAAGGAATCAGAACAATTAAACCCCCCCCCCCCTCCTTCCCCAGTCTATGGTTATTCTTTACTGTCCACCTCAGATTTAATTGATCATAAAAACCAGCGCAGACCTAAAGCAGGCTTTATTGAACCAGGGGGATTGGTTGTTGGAGAGGAAGGTTTCACAATCAATACCTCACCCCTTGTGTAATCACAAGAAGATGTGTAACCACTACTGAGTACACAGTCAGCGTGTTTGTTAATATGCAAACCGAGCAGTTTGAAGCTGCTTCTCTTCCTGACAGGGAGCGCTTGTCATAGCCTGCAGAGAGTCGACCACGTAGCAACACGATTCCTCTTTCCCTTGTAAAGATTACAACATCGCCAGAGTCATCTCGCTTCCAGTGAAGCTTAATAACAGGAAGACAAACAAACTGCCGGCTCCATAGAAACCGATGCTACGCTCAACAAGCTAACAAAAAGGCAAATGCAGGATAAGAACTATACTGATTACTGGGATGTGGCGTCTGTAGGACCGGACGGTATTCCCGTAAACTAAAGTTGAAAGTGATTTGAACCTTGAGGCGAGCTCACCACACAAACCAGCTATGATGTTATGGACACATCGGGACACGTTGCCCCGACGTCCAGACTAACACCTGAACACGCCGAGAACGACATAAAGAATCAGGATGAGGCAGGGAGCAGGAGGTGGCAGGTAGTAAGAGCCAGGGAGCAGGAGGTGGGATGAGGCAGTGAGGAGGAGGTATGAGGCTGGTGTCTGTATGAGGCAGTGAGAAGGAGGTATGAGGCAGGTGTAGGTATGAGGCAGGTGTCTGTATGAGGCAGTGAGAAGGAGGTATGAGGCAGGGTTCAGGGTTCAGGGACTGATCAGGGAACACAGGAACATTCATGACCCTGGGCTGTATGGAGATGAGCTGAACTGGATCTGAGCCCAACATACCGGAACGCCTTATCTTTAGAGTGAAATGCTCTGTAGGGGTTTTAATGTTTGGTTTGTTGGGTCTTGGTTGTTATTACTGATTCAAATAGGTCGACCTTGTGAGTTATCAAATAGTCCACGAACGGAGCAGAGATCCAACATGCAAAGTAACACCTGCCGTGTAACTATACTGCACAATACTTTTGACTCTATTTAAATGATTTCTCGTATTGATGTTGATGTAGTGCGTTAAAACTGAGCCACACATTTCGTATCACGCCACAACCCAACACGGGCGAAAAGGCTTTCACTGAAAAGGAACCAGGGTCAGGAGATGCTCTCGCTCTCATGTGGTTTCCAAAGTAGCGGCTGCGCTTTGACAAACAACGTCTGCGTAAATTCCACCGTGATCTTTGTGGTCACAGTTGAAGCCCACGAGGGCTAAAGATGACCTACATAAAACCAGAACAGGGACACATGTAGGCTCACCACAGCCCCAGACAAAAGGCTTGGTTTACGAGGGGAAATCCTGAAAGTTGTCGCTGTTCCCCCGTCATGGGTGAGGGACGGCGTGGAGCTTGCCACATCAGCTTGCGTAGGAATAGTTCCGTTTTTTGGTTTCACTAAGGGTCCTCCCTGGCTTTAAAATGCAACGATATTTAGAGAAAACTACAATGTGAACGTTAATGGAATACCTTGTCAGAAGCTAATTCATCTAAAGGCAGGATTGTCTTAACTCAATCTATGAAGAAAGCCAAGAGTAATTTACGAGGGAAAAGTGTAGTCGTCTTTCTTGTTCAAACAGCGACCACTGAACCCTGCTAATTATGTTGTCATGATAACAAGGAACGGATGGGACACAATGCTACTTAGAATGTGCTGTTTTGCTGTGTATGAGCATGTGCCTGCGTGTGTGTGTGTGTGTGTGTGTGTGTGTGTGTGTGTGTGTGTGTGTGTGTGTGTGTGTGTGTGTGTGTGTGTGTGTGTGTGTGTGTGTGTGTGAGCGCCGGTATGTAAATTCTTACCTTGGTTTCGCCCTTTTCAAACTTCATCTTCAGATTGTTGAGGGCCAAACTAGTTTTCTCCTCTGAGGGCGTGGGGCTGGACACCGCCTGCTCCTCCACCTCCTCCACCTTCTCCGAGCTCTCGCTGGGTCTGCGCTCCACCTTCTCCATCTCCTCCACCTTCTCCGAGCTCTCGCTGGGTCTGCGCTCCACCTTCTCCATCTCCTCCACCTTCTCCGAGCTCTCGCTGGGTCTGCGCTCCACCTTCTCCATCTCCTCCACCTTCTCCGAGCTCTCGCTGGGTCTGCGCTCCAGCTTCTCCATCTTCTTCACCCTCTCTGAGCTCTCGCTGGGTCTGCGCTCCAGCTTCTCCACCTTCTCCACCTTCTCTGAGCTCTCACTGGGTCTGCGCTCCAGCTTCTCCACCTTCTCCACCTTCTCAATCCCGTTCCTCCGTTCCTTCACGGCGGCGGCGGTCGGGGCGGCTGCCGTCGAGAGCTGGGAGCGGCTGACTGTCTCCAGGCTGTCCTGAGGACTCACTGGTCCCGGGGACTGGGACTGCGGAGGGCTGGGAGTGGTGGGAGCGGTGGGAGTGGGCTTGGGCAGGGCAGCAGGAACCGGGATCGAGAGAGGTCTCGGCCTCGGGGGAAGGAGAGAGGGCTTGCCACGAAGAGGAGGAGGTCCTTCCTGCTCCCAGCGCTTCTTCAACACGCTCAGGCCTCCGGACTTCACCGCCGGCTTGGAGCTCACAAAGGGCTGCAGGGGAGAGAAGAGGACTTTAGTGGTGAGAGAAGAACCCCCAGTACACACGAGGAAAAAAAAAACAGGGTTAAAAGGATTCGTAAAAACATACTACATACTTCTGGGAGTATGTTGGAGTTATAACGAACACGTGGTAAAAAAATTGTCAAACATTAAGTGCTAAATGAAAACCAGCGCAGCAGCGGAGGACAGGAAATGAGGATGGAAACTGTGCGCATTCCGGCCCCGCTTTAAAGTGATGAGCGCCCGGGCAAGCAGCTGCTCTGAGGAGTCATCCAGGAAATGGGAGGGCTTTCCCTGTTCAAGTTAGCCGCACATGGGCTGCTAGGGAGAGTTGCGTTCAAGATGAGACTTAAAGAGCTGCGATGCAGACTCATTTCGCTCCACATTCCACTCAAAACGTGAACTTCATTTACCCCCTAGAAGACAAGAGAAGGCCTCTTCCCCTAGGCTCCTCCAGGAAGACATCTAGGCATTATGAAACAGCCCAGCGACTGTCTGGCACGCATAACAAACCGCCTTGTTAACCAGATGATTGAGTTCAGTTGAACACATCCCTAATCTGCCTGCTTCATAAAGTACTTCCTATTTTATATCTGTGAAGGACTTTCTTAAAGCTTAAATTAACAAATCAACTACATGGACGGAACAAAGCTCCCTCGCATGATATCTCAATATACCTTTAACCTAAATTGTGTTGAAAGTAATCAATGAAGTTTCCAAAATCGCACAGCCTCAGCCTGGCGAGCATTTACAAACACCTTAATAGGAGGAGGAGGCTAACAAACAAGGAAGCCAGAGGCGGCAGCCACTAAGAGCTAGCGGATCAGGGAAGCAGCCACATACACTGGGAACAGATGTACAGGCTCTGTCTTTGTGCGTCCAGCCCTGGGCAGGGGAACGGACAGGGACAATGAGAACATTGTCTGCGCTTTTGTGAAGAAAAAACCCCCGTCAACCCCGTCTCAAGGCGAGGGGAAGGTGTGATCATACCAGGAGCACAAGGGAAGAAAAGGAAGGAAGTCATCCCCAACGTTACTACACTCACTGGAGGAAGGCGCCCAACCCTGCAACACTCCTGGACCGGCGACGGAGAGAGAGGGAGGGAGGGAGAGAGGGAGAGAGAGAGAGACAGGGAGAGAGAGGGTGGGTGAGAGACAGGGAGGGAGAAAGAGGGAGGGAGAGAGAGAGAGGGACGGAGAGAGGGAGGGACAGAGGGAGGGAGAGGGGGAGGGAGAGCGAGGGACGGAGAGAGGGAGGGAGAGAGAGAAGGGAGCGACCCAGGAAACCAGATCAGGAAATTATGCATTCAGGAAATGTTAACTCTTTCTTGCGCCGCTCAGCGCCGTTTTCTTTTTCCAACAAATGTATTTGAATCTAAAATACAGAAACATCCACATGAATACGTAGGGCATGTGATACTGTGTTTCAAAGATAGCCTACACTGTACACTTGGTGTGATGATGTGAATTGTTTCAGGAATATTGTTGATTGTTTATCTACAGGTTGAACGTTTCACCAGTCAGATATCTGACAATGACCAAAACCATGGATATGGTATAATTATCAAACTATAGGAGTACATAGAAACATCTCTTGCCTGCCTTCAGCCCCCCAATAGAAACAGATCTAACGTGGGACATATTCAACGCGTAGGTGTTACACCCCTGGTTAACGTAAGCCACCAACAACATCAACAACATTACCTTAAACTCTGACATGTTAGCCGCTCCTTATTAAACTTATCATTTATTAATGACTTTCTTCCAACTCGACAAGACAAAGGGAGCCCGGGCTATCGGATAACACCAGGGGGATTAGGATTATCTGCTCGTCCGTTAAAACAAGTAGCCAATAAGAAGTCAGTCGGCAGCCGACGTGTGTGTGTGTGTGTGTGTGTGTGTGTGTGTGTGTGTGTGTGTGTGTGTGTGTGTGTGTGTGTGTGTGTGTGTGTGTGTGTGTGTGTGTGTGTGTGTGTGTGTGTGTGCGTGTGCGTGTGTGAAGCCTGGATGGTCCTCTGTAGATGTCGAGTCACCCTCTGCTGGATCATGCGTGTGTCTAGTGCACCTGCATCACTGCGTGGGACAATGTCCTGGTTTGTTAGTAAGGATTGATAGTGTGCCTTACAGGAGGCTTGTTCACTATATATTGATATAGCGTCTTACATGAGGCTTGTTCTTGTTCACTATATATTGATACATAGCATTTTACAATGACGCATGTTGTTGTTCACTATAGATTGATACAGAGTGTCTTACATGAAGCTTGTTCACTATGGATTGATACGAGTGTCTTACATGCAGCTTGTTCACTATAGATTGATACGAGTGTCTTACATGAAGCTAGTTCATTATAGATTGATACGGAGCGTCCTACATGAAGCTTGTTCCCTATAGATAGATACGGAGCGTCCTACATGAAGCTTGTTCACTATAGATTGATACAAGTGTCTTACATGAGGCTTGCTCACTATAGATTGATACAGAGCGTCTGGTAATAAGCCATCAGCTCATACTTCAGAACGTACAAATCTTAATAAATACGGATTAATAACTATCGCTGCTCAGAAACATTGTTGTTGTAACATTGGATTAGTGAATCTCGTCTTCAGGTCCAGGCAGACTGAGTTCTTACTTTTTTCTTCTCAGCGTTGGACTCCTCGGCAGCCTTCTGATATCTGTGGACCAGAGAGAGAGAACAACACTGACATCTGCTGAGCTCACAGAGACATGCAAGTGGAGAGCAGGAAGAGTGAGTCTCTGCTGCTAAGATGCAGTAGCTCGGTATCTCGGATTGAACTGTTACAATGACAAACATATTCCTTAATCTTCTGTGCACACCATCCAGACGTGTTTTATAAACGTGGTCAGGCAGCGTTGGGGTTGGGGTCGTTTTGATCTGAGCTTTGGGCCTTCTCAGCCTCATGCAAGTCTCTTTGGGTGAAACCATCCACTAGATTAATGAATGTAAAGTACAACCCTCGTAAAGAGCTAAAGACTGATGGAATTGACCATCATCTAATTAAAAAAAGGTACTTTATTATCAACTCCCTTATTCTTAACTTTCTTTAACTGTTTATGTGGAAAGAAAACCAAATAAAATCAGGTATTAAATGAGATGATAGTTAATATCCGGGATATCTCCCAAGACATTTTAGAAGCCATCATAAAGACATATATCCATACATATATGTACAGAGGTATAATCACATCAATAGTGTGTTCAGTAATGTCATGTGCGTCGTCACGGCTCCTCCCACCTGGAGAAGCGCTCCACCATGGCGTTGCTCCGCCCGCGGCCGCTGACCAGAGACAGCTCCCGGGCCGTCACCCGGAGAGACTGGGAGGCCCAGCCGCCGCGGTTAAACGGACCGCCACTCTCCATCTCTGCCATCTGAAACACACACACACACGGGCATCCATTATTAAGCTGGGGCCTGACCAGCTGCTCACCGCTAGATACTCGCGCTTGAACGTACACGAGGACTGCACTGGAGTTCACTGGAAACCGTTTATGAGTTTTAACTTTTACTTATTTACAAGCACTGAAACAATGTTTGAATCGCCCTTTTTCAAATCAGCCAAACGAATTGGCTTTCTCAGTCATTATTAATGTTGAATACTGTTTTTTATAATAAATCCACGGTTATAATAGAGAGCGCAGACTTTGATGATGTGGTCATTAAATATAAATGTGTATCAGCCAATGGGAGTCCATTCTCTTGTAGGTGTCAGTTACTGAGTTGCAGCAGGACTGGTAAGTACCAGGATTCCTTCGTATTTAATAAACCGTCACCATGCAGGCACTTGTTCCTCTAGACGCTATTCCTGATGTCATTGAGAGTCCTCTATGTGGAGTGAGACTCTTACGGTGTTACGACATGGTACATGTTTCAACACGAAGATGTTTATTTGTGGGGACATTTTTATTTCAGTGTTAACGTGGATAAGCAACAATTATTTTCTTGCTCGTGCAGATATTAAGCCAGTGAACTCTTCTTTTGGACGCCAATATCTCAGATATAATGTGATAAATACCAACAAAAACTTTTTTCTTTGAGTAACATTTGTTAACAAATAGGTGGAGGGACCGTCCTTTTTGGAAGTATTTCAACCCTGAACCCAGTAAAAACTCAAATCTTGCCTACCTTGATCGACAGATGGTAAAACGTGTAAGAAGCTAAGTGCTACCCTTCCCGCCTTACTGTGTCATTATTCAGACTCTGGGCTAGATACCATGCAAAGGAGCTATGTTTACTACAGAAAATCTGAAATCCCTGCACTACCAGAACTAGATTGTTGCACAGAGACTCATACACACAGAATGACACAGAAGGCTGGTGTTCCACTCCGACAAACATATACTTATACGACCCGAAGCCTAGACAGACAGATTATAAGCCTCAGACAGAGTCTTCTGGCTCAAGGCACAGGACCACCTTTTTCAAATATTTAGCATGCGATAAAAGGTGAGTTATTTGAAGATAATTTGCAGTGTGTTCCGTCTGTGCCTGCACGGTTGCGTTGACACACTCTTATTACATTATCATTTGGAGACAAACATAATGTGGACTTTGGAATTGACTAGATGGCAACCAGAGTTTGATTTGTATTCTGATGAATCACTCTTAAACATTGTCCGACTGTCACTATTCTTCATTCATAACACATTAGTCCAGGCGAGTCCAAAAAAGACAAACAAAGAAAGGCAGAAAATAGATTATGCTATTCCACTCTCCTTGTCCACACTAAGTATGAAGCCCAGAGGTGAAATGGATTTGGTGTGACCTCTTGATTGAAAGTGCCCGAAGATGTACACGGAAATGCCTTTCCTGAAATCGTAATTCAAGCAATAGGGGAATTATTGTCTAGTTCTGAGGTCCGGTAATGTTTGATTGTTTCTGACTCCAGTGTCAGATTACATTGATATCTAAACCTACAGATTACATTGTGTTCGGTGGATCTGTTTGACTGTTCCAAAACTAATCAAGTGTGTTTATTAGTGCAACGGAGACAGTGGAATAAAACTAATGTTTCCCAACGTGGAAACATAATCTATGGTGGTTTAATGGAGATGAGGTCATAAACTGAGTGACCAGCCCATTCCTTTATGGCAGTTCAAGCAGCCAAAATGATCACATCTTACCCTTAGCTTTGGTGTTTTGCTTCATGTTAGATGGTATCTTTCTGTGTTTCCTACGTCTTAAAGTCCACACAAATATTAACATAAGGATTGAGTGATTAACTTTACTTAAGAAATGAAGGCCACAACTTGTTGCTTAAGGCTTTCGCAGTTTAGTTATCACTGAAAATCTTAGTATATGTAAGTATATTTTTCTTTGAATCTGAAGTTTCTGTGGTATAATGTATAGTATAACCCATATATAAAACACATTTAGTAATGTTTAAGCATTTCATCAAAAACTCTCAATCAATATTGCTGGCCTGAACCAAAACAAAATGACCATGACGTCGTCATTGTAAGTAAATCTTGTTTTCCATAGTAGTTTAGGTGTGTACATGTTTTGAATGTAAGAATAGAAATGCAAATGCAGCCCTTAAAAGGCGCTCAGTGTTTCGGCAGGGGAGGGATAGGCTACTGATGGGTCAATATTAGTTGGTTACACAACGTCATTAAAAAACAATACCATTTGGTTTTAAAGTTGAAAGTTGAACTTCTCCTTTACTGAGACGACCTAAAGGTCGGCAGGTGGATTTAAGGGATATTGCATATAGGCTGTGTTTTACAAAGACGTTAGTCTGGTAAAACGAGAAGGGATCCACTGGACCGAAACAAAAGCCTCCACCAACGGGTTATAACCGAGGCCTGCTCCTAACACATGCAGCTCTAATACTGATTATTTACAAGCCATTTTCGCCACACTTTGGCTCTCTTATATTTAGCTTTATCTTACCTTTCAGCCCTTCTGGTGAGTCACTCGTTCTCATGAAACCTTGACACCTGACACCTACTGCGGGAGTCTTCTGAGTATCCAAGGTGGAGCGAGCTGGGCATAAAGGTGTGTGGGAGGGAGCACAGGTCATGTGATCAGCTCCACCAATGGGAGGAGGCATCGCGTTCTCCTTACCTGGTTTCATATCTGTGTGTGTAGATCCTAGATGGGCAAAATTTACACGCATCGTATCTGTGTGTGTGTGTGTGTGTGTGTGTGTGTGTGTGTGTGTGTGTGTGTGTGTGTGTGTGTGTGTGTGTGTGTGTGTGTGTGCGTGTGTGCGTGCGTGCGTGTGTGCGTGTGTGCGTGCGTGCGTGCGTGTGTGTGTGTGTGTGTTTGTAAAAATGCCTTATAGGTTGTATATAGGTAATGCAACTTGTCTATCCTAACAGGACTGCAGCCGGCCCCCTGGCTAAAGAGGGCTGTGGGTAAATGAACAGCCGTGGAGGGAACAGTGTGTCCCCGGGTTAATTATTGAGCTGGATCCAGACACCACGGGATCTTGGCCAGACTTTTTTTTTTTTTTATTATTATTGCTATTTAACATCAGACTCCTCCTTCTTAGCGCACCTTTAAACTTTAAAATGACAAAGGACAGGAAGGCTTGTAGGTGTATGGTTTGAGTTGCGTAGGCCTACTTTTAGGACTCAACCCTGGGCGTTATTGCTCCAGAATCAGGACAACACACTCACATAGAGCTGAACGAGGAGCCTGAACATGACAGGTCATCGTCCCGTTCATCGGGGGTTAGGCTTATTGTTATAGACCTCCTTATTGCAGTAGACCTTACCAATAATAAACATAACACCATAACATGGAAAACCGACCACTGAAGCTGACCATGGACAACCCTAACCATGGTGTATAACCCGTTATTATTATCATTATTATTATTATTATTATTTGTTATTATTGCCTCCGCTAGTGTTGAATCTCGAATGAAACAAAATCCATCCTCAATCCAGTTTATACGGCATTTTGAAAATAATGCTTAAGGTTTAACAAAGCTTGTGGGCCACCCCATCCTTCCCTTATTATGTTTAATGCCATATTTAATTCGTATATTACGTTGACATAATACCCCGGTGTAATCCATGCGTGGGTGGGGGTCCCTCCGGCAGGATGTGGGCTCCATCCCAACTATTCCTCTCAGACCCCCTATAATAAGATGTTATAAAGACCCTCATCAGCACCAACCCGCATCAAACTAAAACCAGTTCAGATCCCATAGGCTCCTCTGCCCCCACCCCCACCCTCCCCCTCCCCCTCCCCCAGTACGGACTGGTTCTGCTGGTGCGACCCTGTTCTGTCTCCGGCGGGGGGGGTGACATCCTGTGGCGCTTCCTGTGTTTGTAAACTAGACGGGAGGAGAACGACGGAGGAGGGAACCCGAAAGGTAGACACACCGCCGTTCATTTATTTCTTTAATGCACGAAAAGTGTCCGCCGGCACGTCGCGGTGGGGCGATCCGGGTGTAGTAAGGGTGTAGCTGACGGAGGAACAAAGGATCGGGCGGAGGAGGTCGTGGCGGAGAATCTGGCGACACGTCGGGAGGACGGCCATCGCTGCTCTTTCTTAGCCCTTAGCTGCTTTAGCATCGGGCTAGCGCCGCGGCTCCCGACGCGCGATCGGTTAGTTTTCGTCGGGAACACGAAGAGTGGGTCACCGTACGAACGTTCCCGTGTGTCGAGGTGCAAACCGTGGCTCCGTGATCGGGGGTTAGGAGAACGGTGTGTGGGCGCCACAGAGGCGGGCTAAGATAGCCACATTAGCAGCTTTTTTAACGGGGAAGCTAATGCTAAGTAGCGGCTAGGCTAGGCCACTGATGCCATGTTAGCTACGCATCTCAAATTCTCCGGCAGCCCGAAGACTTCGCCTTTCTTCTGTTCGGCCGCTGCGTCTGGCTAGCGAGGAGCGGATTAGCTCCTGTGTTAGCATACGCTAATAGTTAGCAAGCACGATTAGCTTACTGACGATAATGGCGACCGATGTGCATCGTCAGGTAACCACAGAGAACCGACACGTCTGGTCGAACCGGAGCTGCCCAGTAGCGGAGCCCAACTACAGGGCAGCTAGCCGGGCTCCACCGTAGCGGGGCCCCGTTACAGGGCAGCCTGCAGGGCTCCGCGGTGGGGTGGGTTCGGGTTCCATGACATAAGGTCGGGATGAGGAGGATCTGGGCTCCCCTCGGGGACTCGGTGCTTCGTGGCACATTAAACCAGAGTTCTCCTCATCAGTGACCGTTAGCAACAGCGGGGACTCGAGCTCAAGCATTGTGTGGATTTTTTATCCCCATCAAAATGATGGGCTTATAAAAATAGATAACGACTGCCGCCCGGTTCCTCCCCACCGCCAGTGCGTTGGTGAAACATCTGATCTATTGCTGGGTTTTAACCCGTTTTGTGGTTGGTTCAACTGCTTGAGATTATGTTTTTCTTAGCGGTTGAGTGTGGGCTGGAGACCCGAACAGGGTCTGCTCTAGTGGGGGGGAGGAGGAGGAGGCCTCGCCCTCATCAATTAGGCCTCAGCACAACACAACACAATGGATTAGACTGCTGAAGGCTCCTCCACGTCTCCATTAGCCCAGATGGTCTCCTGCAGGGTCTCCTGCATGCTCTCAGGGCGCTGGACCAGTACGCTGGTCTTCAACCTTCTTAGTTATAATAGCTCAAAGTTCCGAGGAGCACAATAATAGTCAAATAGATCTCGTCTCCTAATCATGCCGTGGATGGATCGGCTCTTAGTATTATTTAGTGCGGATTGTTTTTAACCAATTTTGTGCTGAATAACTTTATTAACTGTTTATGCCACTTCCCCGCCCTGAAAATTAAAAACTATGGAATTCGGAGGATTAGGTAACGTTTAAAGAAGGTTTAAATGCCTCCACGTACCGTTTCTTCTATGGTGAATTATGTGTATTTTGGATTATAGCTGTTCGTGTATTTGGCGTTTAGGAGAAAAACACATGCATTTAACCAAAACAATTAAAAAAAGTACGCCTCTTCATTTTGAGGAAAAGTGGTCAGGAAAAATACCAGGATTGAGTTAATATACAAAAAAAGCCCACGCAAATGTTGAACAGCCAGAATCGACTTGCGTAGGCCCAGCTGATGCATCTGTCTTCCAGCATTGTTGGATAATCTTCCTTTATTTCTATGAAGGAAAGCTACTGCTATCAGCTGTATGTCTGCAGTGCATGGCTCTGTCTTTACGTCCTGTGTGTTATGAATGTTATTCAGTGCGATACACCAACTTGTTGGGAACCTGTTGTCTGGTGCATGTCATTACCGCTGTAAACAGGCTGTACGCAGCCATGATGCTGTTGTGATCGTCTGTTTGATCCACATCCTCCTTCTCCTCAGTTTTTAATGCTAGATGAGTGAGGTGGGTGTGGCTTCCCACCTGACTGACCATCCTGACTGACGGAACGCTGGATGACCTTGTCCCCACCCCTGTCCCTGCGTTCACATACTCGGTCCCTTCAGCCATGTCCCATCTACCCAGCAGCTCAGTCCGCGACCATATGAAATGGGTTTGTTTTGACAACACCAAAGTGGTTAGAAATTACATTACTTGCATTCATGTGTCACTCAGGATGTTGTCATTAATGATTTGATGTTGCTTATTACAATTTTTTTTTAAAAATTTGCATGATGAAATTGGTCCTACGTGCAGATTGGCAAGAATTACAGCCTGTTTTCTTCATTTGTTGTGGTTCATCATTTCACCACGTGAGGCTCCCGTACTGGTGTTAATCCCACCTGGTCCTTGTCTGTCGCCAGGCCGGGCTGCTTGGGTGCGAAGCGGTCCTCTCCAGCATGGCCCTGATGCAGGCCAGCTCCATGGCAGGTCCACCCAAGAAGATGATGGCGCCTCTGGGCCACGGCCCGCCCCAGAGAGAGGGCCCCGACCGCGGGCCCCAGAGCCACATGATTCTCCCCTCGGGGATGAGCTGTCCGCCACTGGTGAGCACGCACCCTGGGACCTCTTGGGGGGGGGGGGGGGTTAGACTGTGCTTCTTTAGCTGTGATCTTACTGTTAAAAGAGCTGGGAGCCCTTGTTTAATACACTTAAACACCTATTCCCTCCATATTACCACAATCAGAGCCCCCTTCCACGACCCACTTTAGTGGGTCGTGGAAGGGGGCTCTGATTGTGGTAATATGGAGGGGAAAGGTGCGCGTGTGGCGAGAAGACGCTAGGAGGAATGTGGGTTTGATCTTTCAGGGTTTGATGGGATCAGGCCCAAGTGATAAAACATGGCAGCCAGCTGTGGTGGAGGGAAACGTATTATATAAACGGGAAGGCCGCCAGCAGGGCACCGGTTCTGCTGCAGAGAAGGTGCATGCATTAGTTTTGAATGTAGAATGGGTCATTTGATTGTTTGGTTTGTGTGTAGACCTAAGTTAAAGCTGTGCCTTGTGAAGGATTGGAGTCACGCTATCACACCGCCGACAAAAGGAGTGTTGTTTGGGTTTCCCCATGAAGCACAACCTAGCAGGACCCTCTGCTTCAGCCGGGGATTCTTAGAATCCTCGGATAAGGAATGAACGGGTAGGGCCGTCCGAGTAGTCCCGTAGCGCAGGCCAGTGGGTGACTCCCAGCGGACTTTAGTCTGTGTTTCCTCTGCAGCTCATCAGGAAGGACGGTGACTTCCAGGCCCCTCGCCTGCTGGACGAGAAGGACATGAGGGCCAACGAGGACATGCAGATGAAAAAGAAGAACCGGAAGTCAGGAACGCCCTGCAAAGTGAGAGAACAAGATGGAAGGGGAGGGAAGGTCAGTGGTACTAAACCTAAAAAAGTAGCTCTGACATCTACTGGGCAGGTCTGTTTTTTTCTTTTTTTCTTAGTTAAAAAAAAAAAAAAAGATCCAAGACTTCAATTATGCCTTTTTAAGTACCAATCCGAGCCCTGGTAACTTCAGGCTCGTGTGTTGGGATCGGAGGCTTTCATATGGGAGCATTTTTCAGTGTGGGGGAGGAGGGAGGAGTCGAGGGGAGCCGGGGAGGGGGCGGAGGTTCTCTGGAGAGGAAGGGGGGAGGGGAGAGCAGGGGGAGGGGAGCGAGGAGGCGGACAATAACTGCAGTTGTGTGCAGAAGAGGGGGGGAGGGGTGGAACATGAGGGCATGGAGCCTTTGCTAGAGATTCTGTGTCTTGTTGAAATGAGAATATATCGTTTTATTTCAACGAGGGGGGCCTGGTTTATTTTTCCTTATTTATTTATTTATTTTTTAATCGCATGGCCCGCCGGTCATGTGTTTCCTCAATACATTTTATAATTTAATTAAAATAAATACAATTTCCAAATAAAAAATAAGTGAATTTAGAAAAAATGCCCGACGGGGCATCTTTTTTAATCTTCACATTAAAAAATAAATAAATAAAAGTAAACCGTGGAGCGGATGGCGTGCCAGCGGATCCGGACTCTGACCCCGTGTTTCTGTGCTGCCTTCTTTAGGGCCCGGGCGGGGACGAGAACGGGCCGGCGTCCAAGGTGCAGAAGAACTTCATCTGCGACCACTGTTACGGCGCCTTCAGGAGCGGCTACCACCTGAAGAGACACATACTGATCCACACAGGTACGTGCCCCGCCCCCGCCGCCCCCCCCCCCCCCCCCCCCCCCCACCCCCTGCTGCCTCGGCCACCTCTCAATGAGTGCTGCCATTAATTCGCATTTGTAAGTCTTACACCAAGCTACCTGCGTCTTGCACTGGCCTGCGCCCCCGGGCGCCAGGACCCCCCGCTGTAAGACCCTCTCTGCGGCCCGCTTACACAGCTTGCTTTTGGTAGCAGCGTTGTGCAGCCTCACAGCTGATTGGTGGTGTCTGTGGGGAGCTCTTACTAAAACTGGTGCTCTTCGGTTTAGGGGAGAAGCCGTATGCTTGTGCCGTATGTGACATGAGGTTTATTCAGCGTTACCACCTGGAGAGACACAGCCTCATTCACTCGGGTATGCGTCCTCTATAACCGTACCCATGTTACATAAGTCCAGCCACATCTGTAGTCCTCCACTTCACACCAGTGGGACTGCAAAAGGTTCTCAGGGTGGATTTTGTCTGTGGACAGTAACTTCCAACAAAGCAAAATGGAGAGGCAGGGTCCTCGATGTAAAGGCTAGGAGGTTTGGCTCTGTTCCGCCGGGCCCATAACACCAGAGCCGCTGATCATAACCCTAAAGATGGTCCCCAGGGCCTCGCAGCACGAAACGAAGGTTGTCGTTGGTTACGTACGGGGCTCGTTGAGGGGGGAATCAATGCATGGACATCAAAGGACTACACACCGATAGCCAGTCCCAGGACTCCCCTTGTAGACTGGCCGTTATGGAAGGATATCATGTGCCCTTATGTCATGATTTAAGAGTAGGAATTGCGGTCAGTTAATTTTCAACCCAAAGGACTAAAAAACAAGGCGGCCCTATTGCCTCATTTAATGTTCTCGAAGCAGTCCCTAGTTCACCTTATTTTAAGTTGATTCATTACTGTTTTGTTTTTCAATACCCATTTCATTTCCCAGTCAAGTGATCATCAGACACAATGCGTCTATAATTGTGTACTTTATGTGCCTGTGGCGATTCATGACCCTTTAGTTAGGCCCAATACTCACTTGATTTCTACCCGTTGACTAGCTAATAACTGTATGCTCTGTGTGTGTAGGGGTGAAGCCGTACGCTTGTTCCATGTGTGACATGCGGTTTTTCCAGCGTTACCACCTGGAGAGACACAGCCAAACTCATACGGGTATGCGTCCTTTTACCGTACCCTTCTCAAGCACAAAACCTCAGTGTGGAGGCATTAACTGTCTTGTTACGTCAAAATAGGATTTGTTAACCGATGCATATATATATATTTATCTATAAACGTATATAGTAAAAAAAAACTAATCGCAATTAATAAACAAGATCCCTTTATTAACAATGGAACCAAATATAACAAACCAAACAAGCAAGAAAAAAAGCAGTTCATACCAATTCATCCGTAGAGGATAGTCCTTTGATGTCCAAGACTATTTGCCATTTTTTCAATTGCACCCTTGTCCAGTGTGTTCCGTCTGCTGTTGTTCTGTAATGTTAACCTTCTGAAAGCTCACGTTAAACCGTGTGGTAGCCCAATGCTTTACATTCGTTTCTCCCGCAGGAATTAAAGCGGTGATCAGACCAGAAGCCTTGTAAATATTTACGTCCTACCATCATACTACGCCCTAGCTAGTATGCATGACTCCAGCCGTTGACTTGATGCCTTTGTCGTAAACAGAGACTCTAATCAAAGCATGGTACAACCGGGTTAGACCCTGGTGCTGCTGGAGGCAGCTATGCAGATAACACTGGCCTGTAGTGACGGCTCATAGCTCCTCTTTGACACCTTTTAGTATGCTTGTACATTTATATCCATCCTGGGTTTTGACTTGTTTCAACCGTAAGGAGTCCCTGTAATCAAGCTCATAGGTGGGAGAATGCCAAACACCAAAAGCCCCTCAATGCTAATTGGAAATGTCTGGTGCATCCCAATGATGGCGTAAACCCTCCTTCCAGCTAACGTGTTGATGCTTTGTGTATGTAGGGGTGAAGCCCTACGCATGCTCCATGTGTGACATGAGGTTCTTCCAGCGTTACCATCTGGCCAGACACAGCCTCACTCATACTGGTATGCGTCTGCCCCCCCCCCCTCCCAGCTCTCTAGATAACTTATCTCGTCTTCAGTCAAAAGTGAAAGTAAACTCGATAGCGGGGTCGTCTCTCCTCGGCGGCACTCCCCCAAGCGATAAATCGCTAGTCGTATCCGGGTAACTGGATCTAGTCTAATTTCTGGAACGGAGACGTAAATGTCAGGTTCCCCGATCTCCAACGTGTGACCCTGGGTTCTGAGTACAAGCAGACTTGGGACGAGGCCTTGAGAAGCGGTACCCTACCCCAGCGCACATAAGCGAGCCTCCGGCTACAGCACACATAGCGACCGGCCTCTTTCCCCTGTCGATTAAGAGCTCATGTGTTGTGTGTTGTTTGGGTTTTGCTAGTTAATGATCTGATCCTCTCGTGTGTAGGGGTGAAGCCATACGCTTGCTCCATGTGTGACATGAGGTTTTTCCAACGCTACCACTTGGCCAGACACAGCCTCACGCACACTGGTACGGGAAGACATTTCTAACTACGTCCGAGCGCCATAACCGGGCCGCCGTTAGGTCGTGTTGATCGACAGCATAGCAACCGTCATTATTCTATTGTTAGACTTGTACTTGTTAAAATATAAGCTATAGGTAGGAGATTAAAAAAACTTTAAGCCCTGTAATTTTTCTTGCTCTTTGGTAGTTATTTTCTGAATCTCCTCATTTGGATCTCTCTTGTTGCTGAGGGAAGTCTGAAATGTACGTTTAGCGAGGGCTATAACTGCAGGAATATGTTAAATGTTGCTATGACCCAGTTTCTATAACATCCGTATAATTGTAATTCCGAGTGACGTATGTTCTGCCTGCACTGTTGGCCTCTCTGAATACATTTAACTGAATGGGTGTAACCCTTTCACTGCCAGCCTTTATAAGTTGTTATCTTATGTGTGCAGGGGTGAAGCCATATGCTTGCTCCATGTGTGACAGGAGGTTTTTCCAGAGATACCACCTGGCAAGACACACCCTCAAACACACGGGTATGCGTCTTACCTTATCCCTCTCACTTGACACCACCAGGGGATAGAGAGAGCATAGCCCTCTTAACAGGCCTGCCTGGGAGGCTGCTTAGGCCCGGGATCATGTCCGTTCAATGTACACCACAGAACTATGTCTTTACTTAGCAAAATTTGGGCCTTATGTTTCAACACGGCTATCTTCCTAGAGTGCCATTAAGGTGAAATTCATTTCACATCCTTGTCATGGCTTCTAGGAGTGGTAGCATGGCATCGTGTCCGTCTCTCTGTCTTGTGTGTGTAATATATGGGGCTAGTTGTGGTACACAGAGAAGGGTCCCTGTTCAGTCTGATAATGCGTATGATGCTAACTTTCACATGTCATTGTTGTACACGTAGCTCCTGAGAGCGGATTCTAAAGTGTGGTACTGTATGCGTTTAGGGGTGAAGCCGTACGCTTGCTCCATGTGTGACATGAGGTTCTTCCAGCGTTACCATTTGGCAAGACACAGCCTCACGCACACTGGTATGCTTGTATTTGTTTTCCCTCTACTGTAAAAACCTATTTATACAATATGCATTTTTTTCTTCTAATGATAAACCTGAATTAATAATATCAGAGTTCCTTATAACGCAATAAAAAAGAGTTATAAATGAATAAGGCTTTGTTGGAAACTGTCCACCTAAAAGGGCCCTGATATCCTTTTGCCAAAAACGTGCTTTTCTGCTGAATATTGTCTTGCAACATTTGCATGTCTAGTCCTTATTTTAGTCTTATTTTACACACATCTATCCAAAGCACATTACACAAAAAGTATTGCCATTTTGGACATCAAATGCCATTTAGAGTTCATAAACTGGAGGCTACCATTTTTGGTGTAAGTACATAATCAGTGATTATATTTATTTTCACTGGTTTGCTTCATTGTTAACTTTTCTTCTAGTGCTATAAATTTAATCGATTTAATGTTTTGATGTCTTAAGTATCCATACTTTTGAGTGTAATGAGCTTTTTAATGGATTATATGTAAATGTACAATAGTCAAATTCATGATTTAATTATATTGTTGATATTACATTTAAAATGCAACTTAAACAATTTCATTTTATATATTGTGTCAATGTCTTATCTCCATATGGAAACATGTAAATTATAATATGGATAATATGTTTTGTGCTTTGTCTAGGAGTGAAGCCATACGCATGCACCATGTGTGACATGAGATTTATCCAACGCTACCAACTGGAGAGACACAGTCTGACTCATACCGGTACGTCCTTTCTCATTAACCTTTGACCCTCTTAGCCCTCTCTTGGGTTGTGCATGACCCCGATATTGGCTCTTCTATGGCTGCATCAAACTCGAGTTTGTACTGCTACCTACCGTGCACCTGATCAATATCCTGATCAGCTGCCTCTGCAGTAAGCTCCTCAAGTACATGACAGCAGCACTAGTTTAATGTTAAACGCTTTGTGGAAATACATATGGTTTGAAACTGTGGCTGACCAAGTCAAGGTACTCAAATAGTAAAGCTGCAGTAAGTATACATTAATGTTAATGTAATGGTTCTAATTCAGTAGTGACTGAGTTATCCTGCATTGAGGCCAAATTGCCTGAAGGATTATTACATGTTGTCATGCTAAAAATGTATTTAAATATGTCGATTAATATATATACAGCTAACACAGGGGCAGATTTTAATTAAACAATATCTAATTAATTCTGGCAGAAGATTGGTCTAGGACACTACTGATGGACTAGGTAGAACAATGCAGAACACTCAATTATATGATACACTTAATGAGCCCCTAATCAGGCCACCAAAACGTATGTCTCCATTATGAGGCTCCCAAAACAATTTTATGATCATTTTATAAAAATATTGCTGGATCCTCTTTTTTTTTTTTGCAAAATTATGAAAACTAAGAAAAAAACAACTTAAATGACATGTATACCTTTTAAATAACAATACAACAAACTGTCTGCGTCAACCTTTAACTTCTAGCTGTCAACCAGAGCAGGGAAAGTGTGTAGAAGTTAAAGCAATGCTGTCCACTACTTATGGAGTTCACTGTCACCCAGTCAGGGTCAACCACTCAGTTCAAATGGCTCCTGGCCCTAATCAAAATTTGGCTTACTTTCCATTAAACCTTGTTTATAGCCCGGTTAATAAGAACAATGCTATCATTATGTTATTGTGCAAAGGGAAATGTTTCTATGACTGTTTTAAATTAAATGAGATGCTAAACTGCTGGTCCGAGAACCTTTCCATCTCAAAGCATGTCAGCCTTCTGCTCTGTACAGATGTTTACCAACTGCCTAAAATTGTCTTACCTTTTGTGATCAGCGTGAAAAACAATCAGCATTTCCCGTTAACATAAAAAGTCCTAGTAGTAACGTTATTAATGGCTTGTGTAAATTAGTGGAAGTAGTTTTATGCTGACCCAGTTGGAATGTGCTCTTGAGGAAAAATACAAATTTGGCCCAATCCTAGTATAGCTTCTGGCAGGTTGTAAATTACTAGACAGCTTTTTCTCCAAACACGTTGTCTCCATTGTCCCCCCCCCCCCCCCCCTCCCACGCATCGTTAATTTGAACATTGGCCCGATCCCAATTACGATTTTCACATATAAATATTTTTTTTAATGATATTTTCGAGGGGTCCAATTGGAAAGTGGGTGTATATTTTGAAACACTGGAATATTCTGTTGGACGCGCTGATGAGAGCAACCAAACGTTACTAAACCTTTTGGGTTAGTAACGTTAAACCGATCATTTTTGGCAGTTGAAATTCTTTTTGTAATGCTAAAGTTGGTGCTTTGTGTGTGTAGGGGTGAAGCCGTACGCTTGCACCATGTGTGACAAGAGGTTTTTTCAGCGCTACCACCTGGCGAGACACAGCCTCACTCATATGGGTAGGCGCCTGTCGAATATACCCAGCCCACCTATAGAATACCTACTCATACATGTGCTTGATATGGTTTAAATATTGTTCATGTACAATTGGTAATGAATTAGACCCTTAAGTCATGATTGCCACTAGATGACATCATCAGCTCATGTGATGTGTTGTTTAAGTGGATTTAAATAATTAAATATTTTAAATTAATATCAGACAAGCATCGTAGAGCTGTTCTTCCCTTGTAAAGTTATTTCAGGGGAGACATTGGTTATTAACCACCTATAGCGATTGAGAAGATATTGGTAGACATAATTTAAAGTTGTAATGATGAAACAGGTGTTTGTACGTGTATATATTTATATATACATCAATGCACACCATTTTTCTGTCGAGCCGGATTAAAAGTAACACGATGCTCTGGTCGTTTAGGTGTGAAACCTTACGCTTGCACCATGTGTGACATGAGGTTTTTTCAGCGTTACCACCTGGCGAGACACAGCGTCATTCATTCGGGTATGGGTCCGTGCACCGTGCCCTGGACATCTAGTGTCGGCAAGGATTGGTGGGCTTTACTGAAGGGCCCATGTTTAAATGACAGGCCCTTTTTAGTCTTAAAGAATTAAAGTCCTAATGTACAATCCTAATGTACAATAACCCACATTCATTATGCTTATGCAGCAAAATGGCCTCACTGAGAACATGATTACTTTATGGTTAAAGCAGTCGAGTTTTATTGTTTTTGCATGAAATTGGCGTGTGTGTGGTTAATAACCAATAGATATGAATTCAGAAATGAGTGGGTTGAGTGAGGTCAAGTAACGTAATACTGCTACTTTGCGTTTAGGTGTGAAACCTTACGCATGTACCATGTGCGACAAGAGGTTTTTTCAACGCTACCATCTGGCAAGACACAGCCTCACTCATATGGGTATGCACCTACCCACCTCAACCATGCCATTGAGATCTGTGTGTATTAAACCTGTAAACACGAGGTCAAGCTAGGCCAGTTGTAGGGTTTTTATGTTGATCCGTAGAATGGTTTTATTGGATTGAACATGATTGAACCTCTATTTTTTTTTGGCCCATCTGCAATATAAATGTAATGTCATCTGTAAACAAAAGCAATACAGAGACATCATCAGCTCATGTGATGTGTTTTAGTTGTGGACTAAAGGAATGAACCCTCAATGCCATCCTTTATTAAGGGGAATTTGGCAGGGGAAACAAAAATTCGAAATCTAGTCATGCATAAATACCCTCATAATTCTTATCGAATTGATGACAAAAGCGGTTAACAACCCATCAATCTCAAATAGATGTCCGCTACATTTTACATTGATGGATTGTGAAACGGAAACGATTGGGCAGGCTGACAATAATGTATTGATGCTTTACGTTTAGGTGTGAAACCTTACGCTTGCACCATGTGTGACATGAGGTTTGTTCACCGTTACCACCTGACGAGACACAGCCTCACTCACTCGGGTATGCGTCCGTGTACCCAGGCCATTTCACAACGTTTTTGCGCTATTCCTGAGGGAGGTTTGTGTGAATGAAGTCTAAATCAGTTTCTCAATTTGTTGGCACGGTTGGATAAGCTAAAAAGGCTGTAAAAAAATTGCCCTGATTACTAAATGGCATTTGCCTATTTTCGTGAAAGTGCTATGTAATGCAGTACCACAATTTGTATTTATTTGTTGGCATCATTAATATTGTTGGTTTCTAGTAGTATAACCTGACTTATTTTGGCCTTCTTTACCCAACCCACACTATAGATGTTATAAAATCGTGTTTAGAACTATGAAGGATAATACAGGCATGGACCTTTTTAATTTACTTGTTTGGATCTCTTGATCTGCCTCGCAGAAATTGTCCACATTCTCTGGAGATTTCGGTGGCTTTTTTGGTCAGCAATTTGAGCAAAATGTTCACCTTTGGCAGAATTGGCTGAGATAAGGGATAAGCTGAAAATGCAAAATGGATGTTTGTCATGATACAGAAAAACTTTTATTTCGGCCCTTCATTAATCCTGCATAACTTTTGTAATGCTAAAGTTGGTGCTTTGTGTGTGTAGGGGTGAAGCCGTACGCTTGCACCATGTGTGACAAGAGGTTTTTTCAGCGCTACCACCTGGCGAGACACAGCATCACTCATATGGGTATGCGTCTGTCGAATATACCCAGCCCACCTATAGAATACCTACTCATACATGTGCTTGATTTGGTTAAAATATTAATGTATCAAGGCATCGTAACTGCTCTTGTTCGACTGTTAAGTTGAAGAGTTCAACTTCCTTCTTTTGGAAGATAGCATATTTTGAGTTGTATTAATTAACATGATTCTTTACAAACAAATTTGTGAGCCAGCTTTAAAATTAACATGATGCTCTGGTCGTTTAGGTGTGAAACCTTACGCTTGCACCATGTGTGACAAGAGGTTTTTTCAGCGATACCACCTGGCGAGACACAGCCGCACTCATATGGGTAGGCGACTGCCGATGAAACCCAGCCGTAGGGATGGATGCCGCATCATAATAGGCCCATTCACTAGAATATAAGATCAGACAGAAATGGAAACCCTGAATCTCCCAAAGATCAGTCTAGTCTTCTGAGCCCAACCATTTAGAGCCAAGATGGCCATGGGATGGAGAACCGTATGTGGTTTCACCTGGTACAGCACAACACATAGTGGTGTCTCCAGACGGTCTGGTTCTTGTACATTACCCTGACACGGTGGGTGGAAAGGACTTTTTTTTCAATAAGTGACCTTTCCACAGCCAAATAGAGGATCAAAGTTCCCATATGGCATCCCCTGTTTACGCTATTGCATGGACATTTTGTCCATTTTCAAAGTCGTATACCACAAATCTATCCTAATCAGTTTATCAAACAGATCAAAGCTGTATATTCGTAATGGTTTCATGGATCATTTAAAAGTGATCACAATCTTCTTTTTCTAGAGTCGAAAACCCACAAACTGTTTTAAGGGGATAATTTCTCACCACACCTTGATTTTGGGCTGCTTGCCATTTTAGTTACTCAAATTATTGGAACACATGTATCTACTAGAGTCATAACATTTCATTTCTTACGATAGAACTCCTCTGCAAAATGATGTCAAATGTCATGTACATAGTTGTTTAACAACTGCCTAAAATTGTCTTATCTTTTGTGATCAGCATGAAAAATAACTTCCCCCCCCTCCATCAATTTGCAGTTTTTATAGACGTGTATACAATAACGTTGGCAATTTAAATTCACCGAAATTGTTTTATTTTCCAAGCCAGTCAGAATATTTGCAAAATAATTTATAATTTGGTTTTGAATGTTCGTCCAGCCTTTGATGGGCTTGGTGATGGTAATGGCTAGCAACATCTGTTTTTCCAACCATGCTTACTCCATTGTCAGAGTTTGGGCTGTATTCCAAAAATATATCGTCTCATTCAAAGAGCTTCTATTCTCGTCATCCATTGGAATATCCAATGATCGGCAGCACTGCTGAGCACAACCAGACTTTACTAAACCTTTTGGGTTAGTGAAGTTACATCGATCATTTTTGGCAGTTGAAATTATTTTTGTAATGCTAAAGTTGGTGCTTTGTGTGTGTGTAGGGGTGAAGCCGTACGCTTGCACCATGTGTGACAAGAGGTTTTTTCAGCGCTACCACCTGGCGAGACACAGCCTCACTCATATGGGTAGGCGCCTGTTGATAATACCCAAGAATAGCATATATTTGTCTTTGACTTTCAATGCTTGTATTAATGTGATAATAGTAATATAGCCTTATCTTGCATTTAGTTGTTTAAGTAGATCTTAAGTCTTCTATTCTGAGACGTGTCGAAGGCAGATTTAAGCCATTGTCCACAAGTGGCGGCTAAAATTTAAAAGCTACCCTTTATTAAAGAACAATTGATCCAAAAACAAATTACTGGCCGTATACTCGCCCCACTTCAGTCCATCCTATTGCCCTTTTATCTCCTTCTAATACAAGGAGAGTTGGCTAGCAGTTTCTCGAAAGCAATCCATATGAATAGGGTCCAATTCCTTCTAGTTCGTAAAGTGCGAGACGGTTCTGCTGAACATTTTATGAGAAGGTTGTCTACTGCGGGAGCTGAAACGTGAATCGTTGCTTTCTTTTCGAAAGGCATGGATTATAAGGAAGATTTGTTTCCCTTAAGGTTGGATATCAGTCTTTTAAACTATTCCAAAGTATACTTTGATTGTGATTCATGTTTCAGACATTTGTCAGCAATAATATACACTTTATATAACTAAGAAATGTGACCCTTTTCTTCTCCATTGCTTTGCGTGAAGACTTCTTTGGAGAGGTACCATGCTAGCTAACTCCTTGTGTTGCAAGGAGACTTGAACTGCAATAGGGTCTCAACTGACATCCAGGGTTTGCCCCATTAGGCTTCATTGACATATTTTGTACGTCTCAATGCTAAAAAAATTAAATGCATTATTTTTTGAACCAGCTATAAATGTAACATATGATGCTCTGGTCGTTTAGGTGTGAAACCTTACGCTTGCACCATGTGCGAAAAGAGGTTTTTTCAGCGCCACCACCTGGCGAGACACAGCCTCACTCATATGGGTATGCGTCTGCTGATTAATACCCAAGATTAGTATTTATTTGTACCTGATTTAGGAATAAATTACTGCATTATTGTACTAATAGTAAGGTCTTATCAGGCATCTAGTTGCTTAAGTGGATCCTAGTACCCCTTTTATTCACAGACAAGCAATGTATAGGCAGACTTTCAGGGTCAAAATTGAGCCACTATCCACAAATGGAAGCCGACATAGCTATCCTTTTCAAAATAACATTTCATCCCCAACCAAAATACTGCCATTGTCTACCTGCCCCATTTCAGTCCATCTTATTGCCCTTTTGCCTTCTTCAAATTCTGAGAGTTGGCTAGCAGGTTTTGGAAGAGCAGTCTAAATGAATGGGTCCAACTCACTTCAGTCCTAAAGTGCAAAGTTTCTCAAAAAACATGTATTTGAAGGACAATTGTTTGTTGATGTGAACATTGTAAATGTATGAATAATTCTTACATTATGTTGTTTTTTTCATTTTTTAATAGACAATAGTTTAACTGGATGGAATTGACCCTATTCATCTGCATTGGCTAGAGGAAACCAATCTAGAGCTGTGCTATGCTAACTAACTCATGGTTTAAGAAGGAGACAAAAATTGCACTAGGTCCTCAACCGACTGGGATCTACCCATTAGCCCAATTTTTTTATTTTTTATTGTCAATTTTAAGCCTAAAAATTAATTGCATTTGTCGAACAGTTATAAAAATTAACATGATGCTCTGGTCGTTTAGGTGTGAAACCTTACGCTTGCACCATGTGTGACAAGAGGTTTTTTCAGCGCCAGCACCTGGCGAGACACAGCCTCACTCATATGGGTATGCGTCTGCTGATTAATACCCAAAAATACCATATATTTGTACCTGAATTTGTTTTAAATTACTGTATTAATGTTCTAATAGTAAGGTCTAAGCTTGCATCTTGTTGTTTAGGCAGATTTAAATTGATGGGCAACAGAAATCTGTAATTTACTTCTTATTCAATTTATTAAGAGTTAACTAGATCTAGAAACAAGCATCAGAAAATGATGTTCCATTAAATCAATTGCAATCCCAAATAATTTCATCTACAATTTCCATCTCAAAGTCAAATTTCCATTCTCTCAATCCCATTGAATGGGTGGAGTTTATTTACCCTATTAGCTACGTATCCAAGCAGGTCACCACTTGCCTAACCCTCAAGTGACCAGGTCAGGGCGCATTACCTTACACTAACCTTACCCTTATGTGACGAAGTCAGTGACCAATAAGATTAAACTTACCGTCCACTCAAGTGACCAGGTCAGGGACCCATCACCTTACCCTTACCCTACAAACATGGTACCAGGCCAGGGAACAATTACCTTACCCTTACCCTAAAAACATTATACTGGGACAGGGAACAATTACCTTACCCTTACCGTAAACATGTGATCAGGTCAGTGACCACTTACATTGCACTCACATCAAGATGAAGGTGCAACTGAGTAAAGTTACCATGTTTCAGTCTATAAAGTAGTACAAAAAGCTAAAGGTGAGGTGGCCGGAGCTTCAGCTCATACCCTTTCAAGACTTGATCTGACTCAGATGTATATCAATATACTTTTTGTAGTGTTGCGAATCCTGCCATCTGGTATCATGTTTATTTAACGTTTATAGGTCCTGTTGTCCATCACTTTAAATCCCTCTTTTTTTAATCTGATACAAGCAATTTCAATCCAGATATTGGGTCAGGATTCTGTCGCTGACCTCAAATGGCAGCAGATACAGAAAAACTCCCTTTTCAAAATAATTTATCAGAACGTAAAATACTACTACTGTGTACTTGCCCCATTGCAGTCAATCCCATTGCCCGTTTTGTCTCCTAATATTTTTTATTTCTAAAAATGTATTGCATTTTCCAAACCAGCTATAAAATTAACACGATGCTCTGGTCGTTTAGGTGTGAAACCTTACGCTTGCACCATGTGTGACAAGAGGTTTTTTCAGCGCCAGCACCTTGCGAGACACAGCCTCACTCATATGGGTATGTGTCTGCCATTAACAACGAGGAATACCATTTTTCTACCTGATTTAGCTTAAAATGACTATGTATCCAGTTGTTTAAGTCGATTTTAGTATATACCTTGTATCTGAGGTGAGCATGTAAGGCCAGATGATCAGGTCAGGATTTAGCTGCTGATGGAATTTTAAAACCTACCTTTCTTCAAGAATGATTAATCCTGTAACAAAATACTGCAGTTCTACTCACCCCACTTCAGTAGATCCTATTGCCCTTTTATCTCCTAAGACGAAGAGAGTTGGCTAGCAAGTTCTCAAAAGCAATCAAAATGAATAGGGTCCAGTTCTATTGAGTCGTAAAAGTGGCTTGGAAGCTGATGGTTCTGCGTAGCATCTTATGGAAACGGTGTGGACCGCGGGAACTGAAACATGAATCATCGTTTTCTTACTAAAGATATTGATTTTGAGGAAGATTTGTTTAGATCTATATGCTGGAAATGTCCATCTTTATGACATGGCTATAGAATATTTTTTATTATGATGCATGTTGTAGATTTGGTTTTTCGTCATATCAAATTTTTTTAACTGGTAGAAAAGCGACCCTATTTATCTCCATTGCTTTGCATGAAAACCGCTATGCTAGCAATCTCGTGGTGTTACGGACAAAAGTTGCAATGGGGTCTCAACTGAGGAGGAGTGATTGTCCCTGTTGGGCTTTGATAAATATTCTTTGGTTGTTGAAGTTTTAATGCTTAAAGAATGTATTGCATTTTTCAAACCAGCAATAAGATTAACATATGATGCTCTGGTCGTTTAGGTGTGAAACCTTACGCTTGCACCATGTGTGACAAGAGGTTTTTTCAGCGCCAGCACCTGGCGAGACACAGCCTCACTCATATGGGTATGTGTCTGCCATTAATACCCAGGAATACCATATATTTGTCCTTGATTTAGTTTAAGTGACTCTATGGTACCGCTTTACAATAAGGTTACATGAAATGACCATTATTTAACCTTAGTTAATGCAATAATAGGCGTCATAATGCATTAGCATATGGGTTAGGGTTAATTTTCGGGTAACTGGAGTCAACGCTTACCCTAGCCCTATTAAATAATTTGTACATTAAGGCCGTAGTTAACATGAACAGCATTCATACACATGAAAACCATTAGTAAATGTTTACCAGACCATTAGTTAACTGTTAATTAATATCGTTAATTGTAAGTTCCTGCTTAGTACTGCATTAACTAATGTTAATTAACTTACCCTCATTGTAAAGCGTAACCAACGATTAGTTTACTAATAGTTTAGTCTACTCTTGCATCTCGTTATAAGTGGATTTAAGAACGCCTTTTTGTAATTGGAGATGAGCAATGTAAAAGCCAGATGTTCAGGATCAGAATTTAGCGAAATTGAGAAAATACCTTTTTCAAAAGAACAATTGATCCCAAAACAAAATGCTGCCATGCCTACTTGCCAATTCTACTTTCAACGCAAGGTGAGTTGGCTGCAGGCTCTCAAAGCAATATAAATGAAGAGGGTCCAATTCATTCCGTCCAAAAAGGGTGTTGACTTGCCGAGGTTAAACCAGAATCTTAGATTCTTTTCAAATTACATGGATTTGGAAGAAGATTTGTTTTGCTATACATGTTGGAAATATGAATCTTTTGGATGTAGCTAAAGAATACTTGGAATATGCTGTACGATGCATTTTTCCCCGTATTTTAGGTATTATCCGATTTATTTAACTGGAAGAATTGGGACCCTAATCATCTGTTGCTTTGCGAGAAAACCGCTAGGGAGCTGGTCATGTTAGCTAACTCATTGTGTTACTAGGAGTCAACATTTTTAGTAGGGGCTCAACTCACAAGGCAGTAATTTCCCCTATGAAGGCTTTTTAAACTTGTTTAAGTTTGAATGCAAAATACTTGATTGCATCATTTTTCAAACCAGCCCAAAAATTAACATGATGCTCTGGTCGTTTAGGTGTGAAACCTTATGCTTGCACCATGTGTGACATGAGGTTTTTTCAGCGCTACCACCTGGCGAGACACAGCGTCATTCATTCGGGTATGGGTCCGTGCACCGTGCCCATGACATTTAGTATTTATTTTTAGACAAAAAAAACTTTTTATTTGCCCATATATAAATTTTGCTGACACAAATTTTTAAATGCTAATGTCCAGTCCATGTCTCAGTTTTGCAGTTAAAATTCTCCTTGCTTATTCCCTTTCTTGATGTCTGGCATCCCAAAATAATTGCTCAAAATCTTGAAGGTTATCCTTGTGTTTGCTTGATGACCAATAGATGTTGTTCATTCAGGAAATAAAGAAAAGTTGGTTGAATGAGGCCCAAATAACGTAATACTGCTACTTTGCGTTTAGGTGTGAAACCTTACGCATGTACCATGTGCGACAAGAGGTTTTTCCAACGCTACCATCTGGCAAGACACAGCGTCACTCATATGGGTATGCATACGCCCACAAACAGTACATGATTTTGTTTTGATAATTGTGGATGTAAGAGATTTAAAATCACAAAACTTTGTACAAATGTTGACAACCCAAAATCCTATACCGCCAATTGTTTACAATTCATTGGAAATGTAGCATTCAACTGCGGCTCTTATTAAATCTGAAAGGGGTAATTATTCTGGCTGATGATAATGTATTGATGCTTTACATCTAGGTGTGAAACCTTATGCTTGCACCATATGTGACATGAGGTTTGCTCAGCGTTACCACCTGACGAGACACAGCCTCACTCACTCGGGTATGCGTCCGTGCACCCTGGCCGTTCTAGTTTTTGGGCCGTATTGGAGGATTTGTAGGTTTTCTCTCAAGAGATTTAGAATCAGTCAGTATGTTGCGTCCCCCTAGTTGTTGGCACTTTTGACAACACGCTAAAAAGGCTGTAAAAACATGTAATCCCTTATCGGTGAGGGCTTTAGAAAGGACTTGGGCCCTGGGTTTCTCTCTGGCACTTTTTGCTCAGAATGGCCCTCCTGTTAAACGCCGGTCTGTGATGATACAGCATGCTCCGGCTGACTAGTTTATTTTGAGCTTGTTCTCCAAAATAGTTTGGTCATTCCCGTAATTCCTGAAAATAATCTCCATTTGGCTCTCCAAACCACTGGGCTGGAGGTCTTCTACATAACTCCACCATGAGGCCTATTCCGATCCAAATGTAGCAAACGTCCCGCAACTCCACCTTGTAGTTTACGCGCGGCTTTGGGAAAGTCCAGGGGAAAAGTGGAAGTTTGCACAACGTGGAGATGAACAGTTGAAAACCTTGTGGACTTTGGGGTGGAGAGGCTTACCTGGGATCCGTCTTGTGGCCTCATGAGCCTAGAACTAGTTGCTCTGGATGACACATGCCTTTTGCCAGGATGGCTAGGATGTTGGACCAATGGTAGATCCCCTGCTGTCTGAAAGGGTTAACTCTAACTGGCAATGATGTTGAGTTGTTTGGTGGCCATCAAGGAACGTGTCCCTCTGCAACCACCAGACTACTGGTGCAGGAAGGAGATCTACCCGGGTCATGGGCCCAATGAACTAGTGACCGGGGATACGTTTTAACCTGGGGGGCTTTAGAGATCCCAAGAGGATGTAATACGACTAGGTAGTTCTCGCCATGAGGAGTTTCTTGTCATATCTTAGCGGCATCTGTCGGGTGCGTTCGATTCTTGATTAAAGTAGACCTGCTTGTGGAGTATTTAGTTCCCAAGTAATTACGGAGCAACAGTGTTGAATGCTACTCTCGTAGTGACATTATGGGTGATGGACTGAAGCCTTTTCAGACTGTTGAACCTGATTAACGTTTAAGGCAATGCTCTGGAGGATTCAGAGTTAGCCTGATGGGTTTGGTTTGAGGTATTGTACAGCTAGAGACTTGGTCAGACCCCCATTGTTTGCTAGGATTGGTTGTTTAGGTTTGGGTAATGCCGGATTCTTCCACTTGATATGTAAATTGACTATTTTTACAGCCTTTTTAGCTAGTTACCCTACATGTGCCAATAATACCAGAGGGTGATCTAAAACACACTACCGTCCCGCTAACTGGACATAGCCATGTTCCTTTAAGAGCTTAGACGCTTTAGCGTTAGGGTTAATATACTTTATATACAGTCAGTCAGTCATGCTAGCTAAGCAGTTTGTCCCATTGTTAACATTTTAGAATTCTTTGCATGTCTCTTAAAGAGTTCCCCACCTAGAGCCCACATTAGGGATGTATTTCTGAATGGAGCGTGGGGTCCCAGAGTTAGCATGAGCTTGTAAGTTTTGTGTTTTGTACTGCTGGAGGATAGGGCTAACGCATTGCTCTGTGTGTGTAGGGGTGAAGCCGTATGCTTGTTCCATGTGTGACATGAGGTTTATTCAGCGTAACCACCTGGAGAGACACAGCCTCACTCACACGGGTATGCGTTCGTTTACCGTACCCACACAACCGAGTAAGGCCCCTTACATTTTAATCAAAACAAACTCGAGTTTGGATTGTCAAGTCATTTGATGGGATGTTGAACCAGCCTCTAAAATGTTAGAACGGGGGGATGAAGCGTGTTTAATAGATTTGAAAAATAATTGAAATTCCACTCTGATCTACACATACTGAGTTGATGACGAGGCATTTTAAAAATCTTTTTTATTGTTAAAAAAAATGAATCAGTTGAATGCAGAAAATTAAAAAATATAAATGTCATCATTAGTGAGTTTTTACTTTTTAGCTGTTTAGTATGTTTACTGTCGCCAATGTAACTGGTGACCACAGATTGCATGCTGTTTATTAATATAAATATGATTACTGTTGTTATTGTGGTTGATGTCTGGATGTTGTGCTGTGAGGGGAACCGGGATGTGTCACTGACTCTATCCTAAACTCTTTCAGGGGAGAAGCCCTTTGCTTGTGACATGTGTGACATGAGGTTTATCCAGCGCTACCACCTGGAGAGACACAAGCGCGTGCACAGCGGGGAGAAGCCCTACCAGTGTGAACGATGCCAGCAGGTATGTGAGGCCGTGCCCCCCCCCCCCCAGGGAGGGGCTGGCGGTCGGAGACGGAGAACCGCCTGGGGTCTCCCAGGGGTGTCCCCCGTACCGCCCCACTGAAGTAGTCTCTAGCCTCAATTAGAGACTCGCGGTTGGATACAGTAGAGAGAGACGTCTCAAGTCTGGATAAACGTTTTGCACAATGAAAGCATTCATCGCATACACAAACATGTATTTATTTAATGCGATGAATGCTTGTGGATGTAGTAGTGGCCACACAGTTCTCTGAAGGCCACATTCCTGTCCGAGGCCGAGATACACACAGAGGCCTGAATCAAGATGTAAGCTGATGTCCTCCGTTGTGTGCCCTGGTTGTGTAGCTGTCCTGGGACCAGTGTATGTGGCATGTTACAGGGATGTCTCTTTATAGCTCCCACATACTCAACTCAAGGCTGCTGTCCGGCTGAAGGCCAGATCACTTCAATAGTATTTATGTCTTTCATAGTAAATGGCGATTCTAAGTATTGTGCCGCAGATCCATAGTATTACCCCCACTACACACAACACACTGCGTCGTGACACCCGCCAGTGATACAGGAACACATCAGAGCCGTTCTCTCACACGCCCCTCTCTCCAAACCCCCCCCCCCCCCCCCCCCCCAGAACTTCTCGCGGACAGACCGGCTGCTGAGGCATCGGCGCCTGTGCCAGGGGCGCGGCGTGGCCAAGGTGGAGAACCAGCCCTGCTGCGACCCCAGGCCCTACTCCCAGGAGCCCCCGCCGGCGCCGCCCACCTGGAGCCCCCTGCACCCCCCGCCGGGGCGGCTGGCCGTCTGACATTCCACCCTCCGTTCGCAACCAGGCCAGAGCCGGGAGGCCCCCACGCCAGGCCTCTACTCCTCGGCCCTGTGCTGGATGGCGTCCCGCCCCGGCACAGGCTGAGGCGTCAACTCTTTGGGAGGGGAGGGGAAAAGTGACGAAGAGGGACATTCTGTGTTGTTTTTAGTTTTGGTTTTTCTTTCCCGTTTTTTGTCTTTTTACTGTATTTCTTCCTACTTTTTATTTTTTTTAAACGGCAGACTTTTCTGTGATTCAGCAGTGGGTCCTGTTTTGTACTTAATCTATTGATTTGGCTAAACGTGGTTGTGTTGTCCAGATATATCTGCTTCCCGGCGGTACTCGGGGAGTGAGGCTGTGCATCCTGTCGCCCTGGCAGCGGGCCGGTGTGCGGTTGTATATAGTGGTGAGAAAACATGTGAACGACCTGCTTTTTTGTTGCTCTAAGGCCCATTTTGTACAGTCAAGAACGGAGGTAAAAAAACAAAACAAAAAAAAACGCTATTGTACTATTGCAGGTCAGTTGGCTTGGTTCACCTGGACTGGAGGAATGGTTGTAAGCATAGTGGGTGACAGAGGGTGGCGACCGTGGGGACTACTGCTCATAGTTGTGATACAAGTGCTGTCCCATTCCATATTAACAGTCTTGCGAAGCCCCTTCTGATCTTAATATGATGATTTTTGGTTTTGTTTTTATCGACGAAACTCGGAACTGTTGTTAAAGAGAAAAAAAAAAAAAAAAGCTATTTGAATGTAATGTTGTACAAAATGAATAGAAACAGCAAATTAGCAGCGAGTTCATGTATTGTCCTTTCTGCTGCTGTAATACAGAAAGACTAGGGGGGGTTGGGGGGATGGGGAGGTTATTTTGTTAAAGGAAAAAAAAATAACGATTCTACTGCATAACACAAAGTCCTGAAGACGTATTCCAGTGGGGCCTAGGCGTGGCCCCCCCGGTGACCACCTCCGTGACCCCCCTGGCGTCGTGTGCTGGGGCCCCAGGATCCAGTGCTCTGCTAGAGTACCCCGCCCTGCGTACCAAGGTGCCGGCGTACCATAGCGTCCATGCGTCTCTCCGCCCTGTCCTCCCTAGATCCTGATTGGCCGCTCCAGAAATCCCTTGGTTTTTTAAGTTTTATTTTTAATGTACAGATTCTCCAGTGGGATGGGTTTGGGGGGGGGGGGGGGGGGGGCGGGGGGGGGTTAATACAAATCTTGTGGCCTTAGTGTGCTTCTTTTTATTTCCTGTATTCATTTGCCTTTTTTCTGAACTAATGTTTATTATCGTGCTTCAGATATATTTACTAAGACAAGGCCACCTTTTCACCCGAGGGTCTTCCGGCGGAGCCCAGACCGGTCCCCCCCACCCCCACCCCCCCCCCACCCCCTCAGGAGAGACGCCGTCGCTTTTAAACTCATTGTTACCGATCAAAGAAAACAACCGTTATATAGGGAGGAGGAGTCAGGAGTTAAGGGAGTTTGACCGTTCGTTGTGAGTCGTCAATAATTAATTTTTTTAAACCCACCCCCCTCCCCTGGAGAGTCGCGATGGCCGTGGCCACACACTAACGATTTGCATATGTATCCAAATATTATGTGGTTGGTGTGTACAATGGATGTCTGTTATGTTTTTACGGCTTAGCCTTAAATAAGTGCAGATACACGAGTAATCATTGTAGTGCTAAATGATATTGTAACGGACGATTACTTTAACCCAAGGAGAACATTGTTGGTAATGTGTGAGTATCATGGACAGAGTAACGAACTAACGGCGCAGCACCGCGATGGTTTAAAGGGCAATATCAAATAATTCATCTGTTAAATCCCTAACTGTATTCTGTTCTTTTGAGTTCTTATTTGATTTTTTTTGATTTTTTTTATCAGTTTCATTGTTAAAATGCAATAGAATCCTTGAGGCTCTGATCATGTGTCTATAGGAGGAGAATTCTGCAGGCAAATTGTTGTGTTGTCTGAGAATTTATCTGTTACATTTTGATGATTGTTTCAAGGACCTTTTTTTTTTATTCTGATGAAATTGTAAACACTGGAGTGTCAGGAAGAAAAGACAAAAAAAAAAAAAGAGATACTGATATTTTTCCTTCGGACTGTACTAGAGTCTAGGTTTTAGACGGAGCCGATTCTCCTCTACTTGACAAAGAAGGGGGTCAGAACCATTTGGATCAGTACAGTTGAGAGCCCAGTATGTAATTTTGCCATTAGTGGCAGTAGTACCACGAACATGTTTTTGTTTTTGTTCTTATACAAGTCCCTGGTATTTGTAGTGATTATATTGATAATGGTATTAGATAAGCAACAGCATAACAGTAGCTATCACAGATTAGTTGTTTTCTTTATTAGTCTTGCATGCAGAGTTATGGTCCTCCCGTTAAAAAGGATCTTGATATTGATTATTTTGTGTAGGCAGAAATGAGTGCATAAGAATAACTTCCTAAAAATGTTACATTGATTATTGTAAAGACGGGCTAGCTAATATGTACCCTTGTGATCCAATTAGTTTCAACTGTATGAATCGAGAGGAAAGGCTTCTTACTATTATGCTGAAATAAAATAATTTGTAAAAGATATTTTAACTGGATGTGCTGATATGATCTCTTACTGCTAAATATGTATTGGATTGAGGGGATGGTTTATTTGGTGAGAGAGGGGCTAGATATGTTTCGGTTTGGCCAACAACTGTGAAGGGAAGCTTTCAGAAACCTCTAGTGTGCAGGGAGGTGCCTTGCTAGGGGTTGAGTTTACTTGTCTAGGGGCTCAGTGTATACTGCAAGGGGGGTGAGTGTTCTGCTAGGGGACGAGAGTCCTGCTAGAGGGGGTGAATGTCCTCTGAGGAGTGAGTGTTCTGCTAAGGGCTGAGTGTCCTTGTCTAGGGGGTCAGTGTCCTTTCGTAAAGGTTGCTCAGGAGTAACCTGTGCTAAAGGATGCATCTAGGCTCCTGTCCTCTAAGAATTTCTAGAATTCGAACCACCTTTCCACCAAGTACTTCTACTACATCTGCATAGGAAGGAAATTTCCTATGCAAAAAAGAGAATTCGTAGAGTCCCCCGACCAACCTTTACGAAAGGAAAGGAGATAGTTGTATCCCATAATCCTTAAAAGGATATTTAAAGCAACATGCCACCGACGAAGTTTACCGACTCTATGCGAAGACGCATGAGAGACGGTAACGAAGAGGAATAGAATAGAAGAAAATACAATTGATGATAATGCATACCAATTCCAGAAACGCATTATTTGAATAGAAATGAAATCATTTATTGCTTGTTATTAAGCACACAATACACCGTAAGAAAATTAAATGCCGACTTCACATTTAAGAGACTACTGGGGGAAGTTAATTCCAACATCAACATAAATTGAGCATTTTTTTTTCACATGTGAATTGGGATTCAAGTGGCCTAAAATATTCCCAGTTTGGCCAAGTCCGACCTAAGTGATTCTCACTGCTGGCGACAACCTGATTGAAATCAATACAAGAACGCATGGATTAAAAGAGCGCTTGTTGTAGTCCAACTTCGGAAAACTGTAGTTACACCCTAGAGACGCTAGAGGTCAGCAATACTCCCCGTCGTGCAATGACTTCGGTTGGGAAAAGTGGAGTCGAATTAATTTTTAAACATTGCTGTCTTTTCCTGTGTTCGAAAGGAAGCACCTTTTCATCGCTCCTTGACCCGATGACTTTTTCCACAAAGGTTAAGTAATTGAGGCATATAGGTTAGGAGTTTTGACTATTCGTAGAGGCCCCCGGACTGACAGGTGAAGGATCATCCTACCTGGTATTTTAATGAAGGGTAATTATAATCCGAACAGCTACCACAGGGAAACGCCCAGAAATGAACCTCCCGGTCACGGAGAGGAAACGAAACCTTATTTCTAAACCTTCAGACACAACAACATGACGGCCAACGAGTTTCTGGAGATTGAGCTGCGGCTGAACGCGGAGCTCGACCAGTTGGTGTTCGGCTCCCCGGTACGGTACGTGTACCGCCCGTTGCATTACGCCTGGGAGCCGCACAAAGCCTTCGTCCAGAAGTTCTGTCGGGGAGGCCAGAGTTTCCTTTTCCTGGGGATGAACCCCGGACCTTTCGGCATGACGCAGACGGGGGTGAGGATTTTCACCACATCATTCAATGTTTTGCGGGAATTTCGTGATACATAGATATTTAAGTCAGTTTAATTAACACATTTATAAGATCAATGTTTTCGGACGGCAGTAGCTCAGCAGGTAGAGCGGGTTGACTGGTAACCGGAAGGTTGCTAGTTCGATCCCCGGCTCCTCCTCGCGAGTGTCGAGATGTCCCTGACTCATGTCGCCTCACCCTCATTAGTCGCGACGAGCTGGCTGTCACCTTGCATCGTTGTCTCCGTCATTATATTTAGAAGATTTTATAAAATCTTCTAAATATAATGTTTTTATTCCCTTCTACAGGTCCCGTTCGGGGAGGTCAAAGTGGTGCGCGACTGGTTCGGGATCACTGGCGAGGTGGGGCGTCCCGCGGAGGAGCACCCCAAGAAACCCGTCAGAGGGTTCGCCATCACCAGGAGCGAAGTGAGCGGAGCCCGCTTCTGGGGCCTCTTCCGGCAGCTCTGCCGGGAGCCGGAGCGGTTCTTCCGCCACTGCTATGTGCACAACCTGTGCCCGCTATCGTTCATGGCTGAGAGCGGCAAGAACGTCACGCCCCCGGAGCTAGCGGTGGAGGAGCGCAACGCCCTGCTGGCGAAGTGTGACGCGGCGCTGTGCCAGATTGTCCGGGTGCTGGGGGTCACCACGGTGATCGGCGTCGGACGGTTGGCGGAGAAACGGGCGAGGAAAGCTCTGGCGGCCGCCGGTATGGACGACGTGAGGGTGGAGTGGCTCATGCATCCCTCCCCCAGTAACCCTCAAGCCAATAAGGGCTGGGCAGAGGTTGCTATGGTTACGCTGGAGAAACTGGATGTCCTCTCTCTCTTGACGGACCAGTGACTGTCCGAGTGTACCTGCTGTCTCATCATGAGGATGTTGGACTCACTGCACTGGGGCCAGTGAGCTGTTTTATTCCACAATAGCTGAGCTCTTCTGGAGAGCCTTATTTTTTTTTTTTAACTTATTCTATCTTTATTTCTGACACTAGTAAACTTAATATATATCAATGGAGCATTTTCAGATAGGCCTATTTATTTAGGATCGCATCTGCACTGTAAATCTTATGCTCAGGTAGCATAAACCTGCAGGGTTTTCCTTTGCATTCAAAGGGATTTTAAAGTCATTGAAAGACCAATTTCTTAAATCATGGGTATAGGAACAATAATCTTCCAAAGAGCGGTTTTCTTTGCAATATGTGCATCATCTCAATGCCTTGAAGAGCGGTAGTACCAACATGTACCTTTTTATGTTTTATTTATTTTAGGCGAAAAGAAACTGATCATTTACTGGGTTCAATGCCCAGTATCCATCAGTAGGCATCATGAGAAGCACCTAACATAGTTTCTGCTGTTGCGTCTGTCCAAGAGGCTAGCTAGTCTTTATCAGAAAATCCACGATTTCCAGCTGTGTTATAACATGACCAGGTAATAATAATTATTATTATTTCAAAACCTTGTCATAATCTGTCAGATGTCTATTAAATGACAGTTGACCACAAGGCGATTCTATCTATGCCTCTTCTTAAATTAATTCATGTTTTAGTCGGCAGAGGCTTGTAATGCTGCGCAGCATGATAAGCATGATAAGGTGCAGGGAGCAGAAAAAGTTGACATGGGTGCTAATTTTCAGTTTCATTATTTTATCAGCTGAGGGCTAATTCATTGCCATAACAACGTGAGCTAATCAACGAGTAGGCCTACAACATGTTCTAATACATGAGACTCAAGAAAACGCCCTCAGCTGATAAAAGGTGTCAGAGGGGGGGCGCAAACGGCAGAGGGGACTTAGTGTCTTATTTATTTTACTTATTTTATTTTATTTGAATTTTAAATAAACATAATACCAAGGGTCAGAAGTTTTACCAGAATTTTGATCTTACAAAGTCATGACAGAGGGACTTGGTGTCTTTATTCATGCTTGAAAGATTAACATATATTATTTTTTTTGAAAAGGAATAAGCTGGTGAAGCTGACAAGTGACCAATTTTTACTGTTTAAAAATATTTTGAATTAAATGCAAACCTCAGTGAATCATTTGCTCTTGTTTCTCTGTTTTGAGATTCAGACAGACTTAGCTGTCTTGTTCAAACGTTACAAATTTAGTAAATAAGCTGAACTTGGAAATTGTTTTAAGTTGTTGCAGATGTTATCTCCGCTAATTTTATGAATCTATTTGATAATAAGGTGATTGTATGCACAATGCTGGTGCAAGCAACTCATACAGTTGTTTTGTACAGATAAATATATAAATATAAGCAGGTTCTCAATATAGTAGGCTATTGCCTCCTATAGTGGGAATGACAGAAAATAATTGAAAACCACTGGTCTAGAACATGCTGTACTTGATAAGCTCACGTTGCTATGGCAATGAAAACGCCCTCAGCTGATAAAATAATGCCAGCGGGTTTTTTTAAACTGAAAAATATCACCCTTTTTCTTTTGCATCAGAACAAGATTTATTTTGCATCGAAAGTTTTATAAAAATGCATGGGTCCCTGAAAGTGAGACAACATAGTTTAGTGCTACCGAAATAGTGGTCTGTTTCTCATAGTATTAGGCTATCATGTTGCATTGTTGATTTTTTTGCATCACAAGTTTTATAAAAATGTATGTTGATACAATTTATAAAACTGTATGGGTCCATGAAAGTGAGGCGATATAATTTAGTGCTCCCGAAATAGTGGTCTGTTTCTCATATTATTAATCTAGTACATGTTGTACCAGTGTGTTCAAGAAACTGTGTAAATAAAAAAAAGGGGAAAATATGGTCATTTTGGAGGGAAACTTGCACAAAGGAAATTTAATATACCTCAAATTTGTGATTACAATTCACATCCATTTGATTATTCCTTCTTCCAAACAGTATTTTTTCCTTTCACCACGTTAGTGGTTCAGAACCGCATTATTTAGATGACACTGCCAGCTATTGGCTTAGACATACAACAGAATAGTAACTAAGAAAATAAAGGTTGGACAGGACAAAATAAAAATCATGGATAATATAATACTACATAATACTACATTTACAAAAGTGTTGTCTAACTCAGATAAAAAGGTTACGTTTTAAACAATTTATTTCTTTTTTAAGAGCTAGAGACTAGCCACAATGTGTTTAATCCTTTCCTCTTGGATGAAATACTAATTGGTATTATGAGTTTATCTGAGGTCAAACGGTTACAAAAGGTTTGTGCTTTTCTGACAATAAACCAGCAAGACTGTTCAAAAATATACAATGTGTTGGATTGATAGATAAATAGATCGATTTACCCCCCACCAGAATAAATTTAGGATCAGGTCACCCTAAAATGTAGCAGAATGCAGGAAATCACATCTACGATATTCAACCCCCCCCCCCCCCCCCCCCCCCTTATATACTTCATATACCCCTGGGGCTTCCTGGGGCTGAGCCCCCCCAAAAGTCAGAACCTAGAATCACCCGCTGGCTGCGATGAGAGCCACCGATTAAAGCTTGGCGGGCCGCATGAGTCCAGCCAGGTCGGTGAGTGTCCACCAGGGGGCGGTAAAGCACGCGTTTCTAAGGCTGCCCGAAGAAGAACACAAAGGAACACAACCAGATCCTCTGCAAATGGCTGAAATCAGAGAATTTAGCCCGACTGACAGGTGAAGATTCATCGTACCTTGTCTTTTAATGCAGGGTAATTATAACTGGACAGCTAACAATGAACCACGGGGAAAAGCCCAGAAATTAACCTCCCGGTCACGGGGAGGAAAACGAAAGCCTGTCCCATATTTGTAAACCCACCAACAACATGAGCGCTAGAGCCTTTCTGGAGGTTGAGCTGCGGCTGAACGCGGACCTCGACCGGCTGGGGTTCGGCCACCCGGTGCGGTACGTGTACCGCCCGCTGCAGTACGCCTGGGAGCCGCACCAAGCCTTCGTCCAGAAGTTCTGTCGGGGGGGCCAGAGTGTCCTGTTCCTGGGGATGAACCCCGGACCTTTTGGCATGGCGCAGACGGGGGTGAGGAAGTATATATTGAGTATATTAAGTTAACCACACCATTGACTGTTTTGCAGGAATTCCGTGATACATAGATAGTTTATGTTAATATGAACGCGTAGCCTATAGTTAGGCTCCAGCTGTCGACTTCAAGTTAAGCACCAAACTTGAAAAGTGCAGTGTTTTCGTCCGGCAGTAGCTCAGTAGGTACAGCGTGTTGACAGGTAACCTGGAGGTTGCTAGTTCGATCCCCGGCTCCTCCTAGTTGAGTGTCGAGGTGTCTCTGAGTAAGACGCCTCACCCTGACTTGGCGAGTTGGCTGTCGCCTTGTATCGTTGACTACGCCGTCGGGGAGTGAATGTGTGCATGAACCGTTGTAAGTCGCTTTTGATAAAATCCCCTAAATTCAAATGTAATTTTTTTATTCCCTTCTCCAGGTCCCGTTCGGGGAGGTCAACGTGGTGCGCGACTGGTTCGGGATCACGGGCGAGGTGGGGCGTCCCGCGGAGGAGCACCCCAAGAGACTCATCACAGGGTTGGCCAGCACCAAGAGCGAAGTGAGCGGGGCCCGCTTCTGGGGCCTCTTCCGGCAGCTCTGCGTGGAGCCGGAGCGGTTCTTCCGCCACTGCTTTGTGCACAACCTGTGCCCGCTCATGTTCATGGCTGAGAGCGGCAAGAACCTCACGCCCCCGGAGCTGGCGGTGGGGGAGCGCAACGACCTGCTGGCGCTGTGTGACGCGGCGCTGTGCCAGGCGGTCCGGGCGCTGGGGGTCACCATGGTGATCGGCGTGGGACGGGTGGCGGAGCACCGGGCGAGGAAAGCTCTGGCTGCCGCCGGTATGGGCGACGTGAGGGTGGAGGGGATCATGCATCCCTCCCCCAGGAACCCTCAAGCCAATAAGGGCTGGGCAGAGGTTGCTATGGTTACGCTGGAGGAACTGGGTGTCCTTGCTCTTTTGAGGAACGAGTGACCCTGGGCCAAGTGTACCTGCAGTGAGAACCGCCTCGTCGTGGTGGATGTTGAACTCAAAGCACTGGGACCAGTGAGAACCGCCTCGTCATGGTGGATGTTGAACTCACTGCACTGGGACCAGTTAGCTGTTTTATTCCCCAATAGCTGAGGGGAAAAAGCCTTCTGGAAAGCCTTCTTTTTAGCTTAATCTATCTTGATTTCTGACACTAATGGAAAGACAGTTATCGCTTTATTAATATATATCAGGGGAGCATTTTCAGATATTTATTTGGAATCGCATCTGCACTGTAAATCTTATGCTCAGCTAGCATAAACCTGCAGGGTTTTCCTTTGCATTCAAAGGGATTTAAAAGTCACTGAAAGACTGCTTTCTTAAATCATGGGTATAGGAACACTAATCTTCCAAAGAGCTGGGGTTTTTTTGCAATATGTGCATCATCTCGATGCCTTGAAGAGAGGTAGTACCAACATGTACCTTTTTATGTTTTATTCATTTTAGGTGAAAAGGAACAGCCATTATTTACTGTGTTTGATGCCCAGTATCCCCCAGTAGGCATCATGAGGAGATCCCAGTCGCTCTCTAGGACATTGTCTCCTAAATGACAATAGTTCTGCTTTTACACTAACGGGAAAAACCACTCCATGGGTTTTCTCAAAGACCATATTTAATTCATTTCCTCCTTGTGCTGAACACAATACACTTTTTGTTTTCACAATTTAATACTATTCAACGTATTTAAAAACGTTGTCAAGAAAGTTATCATGTTTTGTTGCTTTCTTTATTTTAAATAAAATATTTTCAAAATGATTTGAATACAGTTGACGATCGATTGCAAAACCCGCTACAGTGTAAATCAGATCTCATACACGGTTAATAATATTAATAATTTACTTAATGAGTCACTAAGGATGAATGTGATTAAAAGGTTTGTTGAGGTCAAATAATCTTCAGGCAGCTGGTCAGAAGGACATGGATATCCAATACCGATGGGAAAGAGTTTATCATAATTAAAGCAAGCCATTATTCATCATCAAATGTTCCACCAATGATGATAGGTAGGCCTATCTCTGCAATGTCTCATGTCCAATCACAGCGCGTTCTCTGTGGCCAATCACAGCCCATTCTCTGGGGCCAATCACAGCGCGTTCTCTGTGGCCAATCACAGCGCAGTCTATCTCATTAGCTCCTAATTAAGTTCAGGTTTGTCACTCACCCCTATATTAAGGCAAACACGTGGTGTTGTGTTTCTTTTATTTTTTTGCCTTGGACGGTGGCAAACCAGCTGCAAGCTTGGTCTCTAGCTGGTATTTTTATACTTTTTTTTTATCACTACCAAACTCGAGACCCTGTAACCTCCATGGAACCTGACGCGGTTCTTCTGACTCAACAAGCCGGACCACGTGGTCACCAGCGGAGTCTTCAACAACTGACACCGCAGTGAGCAAGCCAATACTATTCCTTATTAGCTTGTTGAAGTTATGACCTGGGTGAAGTTTAATTGATTTGTTTGGGCTGTTGGCTTCCGGTGAGCCGTGTTGTGGATTACTAAACCGCATACATGGGCTTAAAGCCTCTCTGCTGAATTCAGATTTTATTTTGATGTAAAAGCTTAATTGTAAACTTTCAGGTTTACGTAATTGCAGAAGCTTAAAATAATATTATTTTAAGCTTCTATATTATATTAATGTGAAATTAGTCCTACTTCCCCCCCGCAAACTTCAACATGCTACTACCACTGTTGGTGAACATGGCCTTGCTGATTGTAATGTTTTCAGTGTTGTGGATTTTGTTCTCTACACTGTGCCTGACTTGACTTATGGGGGGGCCCCTTTGGCCCCCCCATAACGTCTGTCACAACGATGGTCGGAAACCTGTGGCCACGATGGTTGTGGGACCTGTGGCCACGATGGTTGTGGGACCTGTGGCCACGATGGTTGTGGGACCTGTGGCCACGATGGTTGTGGGACCTGTGGCCACGATGGTTGTGAGACCTGTGGCCACGGTGGTTGTGAGACCTGTGGCCACGGTGGTTGGGAGACCTGTGGCCACGGTGGTTGGGAGACCTGTGGCCACGGTGGTTGGGAGACCTGTGGCCACGGTGGTTGGGAGACTTGTGGCCACGGTGGTTGGGAGACTTGTGGCCACGGTGGTTGGGAGACCTGTGGCCACGGTGGTTGGGAGACCTGTGGCCACGGTGGTTGGGAGACCTGTGGCCACGGTGATTGAGGGGCCGCCGATGGTTGAGGGGCCGGCGATGGTGGGAAGAATTGGATCCAGGAGAAATTGTCGTAACTTTGAAATCAACCAGGAATGTCAACCGGACAAATGTTGACAGCTTCCCTCTGACAAGTCTCAACATATTTTGGTGTTCTAAACAACTTGTCAAGCTCTGATCACAAGCTCCACTGGATATAGGACATCCTGTGCAAGGCTGCATTTAATTCTGTGCCTACTTCTGCATTTGATTGGCTGTCCTGCTGGCAGGGCTGTTTGTACAGGCCGCTGACTGACTGGTTTGTGAGGAAGGCATCACTAGTCCAACGCAACGGTCATGAGATTTGTGTTCTAATAGGTTTAAAAGTGAGTGCTGTGCATTTCTAGTTGTGTATTAGTAGACTGATGGCATGTCTTTTAGAAATTACTTTATTTACCAAAATCATCCTCACTGGCAAATTCAGCTGCTTCAGTACATTTCACTTCGAAGTTCTGTGTGTAATTTGCATATTGGAAGATTTGTACCATAAAGGCAAGTGAACATTATTAAGAGATGAACTGAGTATCTTGATGGTAAGACTTAATGTATTGACCTTCATGCATGTGGTTTTTACCAGGCATGGCTCATGCTAGACTTCATCATGAAGATGCTTGTAAACAAGGAGTGGGGTTCGGGCTGGGCAGCATTTATTGGTAACATTTGCAGATTTAGAATCTGCATTGAATAAATGTCCAGGTTATTTTAAGCTACAATCTACTTGATTTGCTAAGCATTGCGACTTTGGAAATTCATGTTTCTGTTAAGTTAGCCCAATATCAAATAATGAAGGCGTTCCTCATTGATGGTACCGTCAGTATCCTGAGCATTTATACCCCTGATGAGCAAGACTTCAACTTCTCCTCAAACGGTATGTCTAAAGTATGATGATGCCATTTTGTGTTTCAACCTTTGACCCTTTGGTCAGTCTATTGCTGCTGGAAAACAAATTGTTACATTTCTCTGCTTGATAGAATGTGGCTCTTTTTGAGACTAACTACACTCGTATTTATTAACAAACCTTCTCCTTCACTAGGTATAGGTTCAGGATTGGTCTTGGTTCAAGTTTACCCCTTTAGAGTGCCGAATAGAAATTGATGCATCAATGCACAATTTCCAAGTGCGTAGACTACACGAGTCATCTGCAGGTGTGGCAGTGACTGCTTGTGTTAAGACGGTCTAGTTTATCCCCAACCTGGTGGTACCAAGTGATCAATGATGGGTTTGGGTAGTGGCTATGGTAGTCTACTCCCAGCCGGAAGTTGATGATGTTGATTGAGCAGCTGCTACAGGCGGACCAGTGTGTTGCACTGACACTTAAGGCTCATCTTGAGCTGTACTAGCTGGTCACAGAAGAGACTGGTAGTTAATATAGCAGGGAGCTTTCAGTTCGCCTTCTAATGGGAAGAAACCCACGTGAGTCGTCGGCTTGTTTTTGTATTCTCTTGTAAATGTAAGAATACGGAGTTGCCGAAAAGTACATCAACACACTGCTAAATGTAGTCTTGTTCCTTGTGTCCTGAGCCAGCAGGTACCTGGCCGGTCGTAGCTTCACCAGGTGGGTGGGGGAACATGGTCCATGGAAAGAAAAGGGTGCATTTCATGTGTTGAACCTGAAGTCGTAGGTTTTGGACCTCCGCTGAGTTGGACCCGTGACATGAAGTCTGCTATGGTGCCGTCAACATCGGACCTTTCAGAGTCGACATTCGCTGGTGGACACCAAGGCCCAGTCTGCATAGGGTTGTGGATCCTCCAGGGACGAGTTGCTGCTTCTTGTTTGCTGCGAGTGGAAATAAACGTATTGGATGATTGTACAAGTGCATACTTCAATAGTATCAGTGTTTGACGTAAAAAAATAAATGTTTGCATGAAATATGTTGGCTTCTTCTTGACTCCATGCAGTGTTTTCCTTTGCATTGTATACAGAATTTATCAACGTTTATTCTTCGTATCCTCATAGTCTGATGGGGAGGTCTCATTTCTGAGACTTCAAACAGCTGTGCATCTCTAAATATCAGCGTCAAAGGAAGATACTTTGAAATACATGACGTCACAATTCATGATTGAACTAGAAAGTTGGAAAGATGAAGGCTTTCAGTAAACTGGTTCCTGCATCACCTCCTCCATGTGTAAATTCATCCCTGGTTAATGGCGCGGTTAAGCTTCACCAATGCAAGGTAACTGAGGCAGGCCGGGGTTAAGTATCTGGCTGTTCCGTTCCCGCCTGAATCCAGTCCAGACATTGTGGTGTAATGGACTAAAGCTCCTCTCACAAATGTCTTCACCTGAATGGGGTGGTTGCAGGTCAGTGGTGAAAGAGCCCAGGTGACCTTCATAGTTTCTTTAGGACCTGAAATGTTTATTGGGAGATCTGTGGGAAAAGTAAGTCATAAACGGCTATAATACAGCAGACTACAGGGATTTATTCATAGATTTCTACGGGCGGGAATTGATACGCTAACTGGGCGAAGATTGATACTTACTGGGAGGGGATTTTTACACGAACTGGGCAGGGACTGACACTAACTGGGCAGTGCTGGAGTCAGGAGGGATCAGATGTCATGGTTGTCCGTCAAAGCAGGGTCTCCTAGACAACAGTTCAGGTCAACTTGTCTACAGGAGTGGATGCAGGCCTATGCGTGATGAACCAGCCCTTTACCTAGACCTGTTTATCGTTCCCTGGACCCGTAAACAGTTAGCACGTGATCGGATATGTGTTATGTAATGATCATGCTTTAACCAAATTCCCTCTGTAAGACGATCACACACCGTCTCTTCTTCTGGGTTTCAACACAGAAGTACCACATGCATACGTACATGCACACTTCTGTGCGAGTAAATTAATTGGTATTCAGACAGCTGGCAGGTTTATGCTATTAATAATTTTCCAGGGGGATTTTAAATACGTAAATATACTGCCTCCCTGCTGCTACTGAGAAACACATTGTGCAACAACTAGAGCAATAGCAGTACATTCATGTTTCATGTCTGAGCCTTTCTGAAATGGGAGATGTAGTCTTTACTCTGAATCGCCGCACATTGGTATGAGTTATGTATGTGTTCTGCGGGACTACATCACCCATGAGAGAGTGAGCGCACTGTGTTGGTACACAGTCCACATGCTACAAGTCCCTCATCTGACCGGATGACCGCTCAGTTTATATGAATGCGACCTCCAAGGCATATGCAGCCCAACATTTAATCAGACTTTTCTGGACACCCTAAGATCTACTCTTCAGGTAAGTTCTGAAAGGTTGTTCATGAAAGTTACAACTCTGTTAATAGCTCAATCTGTCAGTCACAATTGTAAGAAAGGAGAACTATTGTTACATAGGATATATTTAGTTTACATTATAATGTATGATGACATTTTATCTTAAATGTTATTTTATTTGAAATATAGAAATTTAATCAACCACCAGACAACCATTTTGTTGAAGGTGTGAACATTCATTGCAGTGAAGCTTTAGGGGATTTTTTGGTATGATTTTTATTTTAAAAATAATTTTACCTTCCAGAAGAACGGCCATTGTTACATTCAGCAGTGACACATATCCTCTGAACAATAGAACATATCCACTATCCGTTGGATACCTTTAGACCGTTGTTTACCAACACCTTGGAACCGAGACCCCCACTAACATGACCCCCAGCATCATGACCGGCAGCATAGCAGCCCTAGTGTCATGTTTCTCCGCCTGCTCTGGGCTGGCCGGCCACCAGAACCCGTTAAAGCATCTCGGTGGTCTCCCTCTGGACAGCAGCATGGGGGAACTGGCCATGCGATTGATACACTAACAGGGCAGGGATTGATGCTTACTGGGCAGGGATTGATACTTACTGGACAGGGATTGATACTTACCTGACAGGGATTCATCCACTTACGGGACATGGATCGATAAACTTACTGGGCAGGGATTGAATCACTTTATCGGTAGGGATTGATACTTACTGGGCAGGTATTTAATCTATTTATTGGCAGGGATAGATACTTACTGGGCAGGGATTGAACCAATTAATTGGCAGGGATTGATACTTACTGGGCAGGGATTGAACCAATTAATTGGCAGGGATTGATACTCACTTGGCAATGCAGGGGTCAGCCCGGAGGGAGCAGATGTTGAGTCACAGCCGTCCACTGAAGCAGACTCTGGTCTCCCCCAGAGAACAGTTCAGATCAGGACAGCTTCTTTCCACTGGAGTGGATGCAAGCTCCCGGAAGTAGATCCTCTGAACTATAGACCATATCCCCTGTCCCTCAGAAACCTTTAGACTGTTGTTTAGCAACACCTTGGAACCCAGACCCCCACTACCATGGCCCCCAGCATACTAGTCCTAGGTGTCATGTTTCACCGCCTGTTCTGGGCTGGCCTGCCACCTGAACCCCTTAAAGCGTGTCGCTGTTCTCCCTCCAGACAGCACTATGGGGGAACCGGCCAGCGTGGTGTTCCGTAACGTGGGCCAGACGTACTTCCCTGAGACCAGGGTGGACTGCCACTACAGCGTCTCCTCCCAGCACCGCTGGAGCTCCAAGGACTGGGTCGGCCTCTTCCAGGTGAGCAGAGCACACGAGGGAGGCAACCCTTCCTTTAGGACTCCTGGTTGTCTTTGGTGCTGTGGTGTGACTGTTCTGGGGTCTGTGGTGTGACTGTTCTGGGCCCTGTGGTGTGATGTTCTGGGCTCTGTGGTGTGACTGTTCTGGGCTCTGTGGTGTGACGGTTCTGAGCTCTGCTGCGACTGTTCTGAGCTGTGGTCTGACTGTTCTGAGCTGTGGTCTGACTGTTCTGAGCTGTGGTCTGACTGTTTTCTGAGCGCTGTGGTGTGACAGTTTTGGGGTCTGTGGTCTGACTTTTCCGAGCTGTGGTGTGACTGTTCTGGAGTCTTTGGTCTGACTGTCCTGGTGGTCTTCTGGGGGTCTCCAGGTGGGCTGGTCCTCGGTGAAGAACTACCACACCTACACCTGGGCTCCGGTACCTGAGGGCCGCTCTAAAGGGGTCCATCACAACTGCTGCGCCGTCTTTCAGGGTACGAGGTTTTTTCAATCCTACAAAAAATAATTAGTATATTATTTTTACATTATACAATTAGTTATTAATTCTCTAAATTAACATTATTTTATTTGCCTATGAATTATTTTATCTTGTTAGTTAGGGTTAGCCAATTATATTTCTAATAGATTCATCACAGATTCATAGATTGATAACGGCATTATGATGTTAGCGGACCCTGTGAGCGGACCCCGTTAGCGGACTTTGTTAGCGGACTTTGTTAGCTGACCCTGTTAGCGACCCTGTTAACTGTACCTGTTAGCGGACCCTGTTAGCACACCCTGTTAGCCGACCCTGTTAGCCGGCCCTGTTAGCGGACCCTGTTAGCGGACCCTGTTAGCACACCCTGTTAGCACACCCTGTTAGCGGACCCTGTTAGCGGACCCTGTTAGCACACCCTGTTAGCCGATCCTGTTAGCTCACACTGTTAGCTGACCCTGTTAGCTCAACCTATTAGCCGACCCTGTTAGCCGACCCTGTAGCTCACCCTGTTAGCTGACCCTGTTAGCGGACCCTGTTAGCTTACCCTGTTAGCTCACCCTGTTAGCTCAGCCTATTAGCCGACCCTGTTAGCAGACCCTGTTAGCTCACCCTGTTAGCGGACCCTGTTAGCTCACTCTGTTAGCTCACCCTGTTAGCTCACCCTGTTAGCTGACCCAAGTAGCTAACAGAACGTCCCCTGGTTCCTGAGCAGCGTTCTACCTGCCCCGGCCTGGCCCCGCCCAGTACCAGTTCGTCTACGTGAACGAGGGCGGGTTCGTCTGGGCCCGCAGCCCTCCCTTCACCTTCTGCTCCCCGGAGCCGCTGGACGACCTGGAGACCGTGACGGAGGAGCGCGACGAGGAGGAAGGAGAGCGCGACGAAGAGGAGGAGGAGATGCTCCTGGTCATCCCCAAGGCTCAGCTCCTCAAGGTCAGTTGGACCGTTAACTGGGCGTTCACAGACACAGCTGACTGAGTTTGTCTTCACTGCTGGCCAATGAAGCGCTTACGAACCCCGCCTCCAGTGACACGATTGGTCGAAACCAACATGAAGTGAAAGAAAGTGAACTGAGTGAGGCATATCTTCTGGTGTGTAGCAGTGCTGCATCCTCCTCAACCCCGTTGGTCCTCCCCGTGCCTCTCTCCTTCCCAGAGCCAGCTGGACGACAGTCTGAAGGGCCAGCAGGGCATGAGGCTGGAGCTGGAGCTGTCCCAGAGAGGCAAGGACGAGGAGACGCAGAGACACGAGACGGAGCGGGCCGGGTGGGAGCAGGAGAGGGCGGCCTTGCAGAAGGAGATCTCTGAGCTCAGAGCGGACGTGGGCCAGAGCTGTGACAAGCTGAGGAGGGTGGAGGGAAGGAACAAGGTACAGAGAGACCCACGGGAGAGGGAATCATGGGACCTTATGTTGGTTGCTGTATGTGACTCACAAGTAATGAGCAGTCTGCCCAAAAGTGTGTAGAATGCAGTGGTTTATGTGTTGCTGTGGCGCAAACACACACACACACACACACACACACACACACACACACACACACACACACACACACACACACACACACACACACACACACACACACACACACACACACACACACACACAATAAGACACAGACGGATAGACACACACACATAGACACGCAGACACACACACACACACAGATTAGACTACGGATGAATCAATCAGTCATACAAAGTGAAAGCATCGGCCCGTCACACGTGAGGGGTAACGGGCCGATGTGTGACAGGACGTGCAGGAGACGGGAGACAGCCTGTCCACGGAGCTGACGCAGCTGCTGTTGGAGAAGGAGGAGGACGAGCAGCGGATCAGAGAGCTGGAGGAAGACGTGCAGGTGCTCAGCGACTGTGGGAGGGAGACGGACACCGCGCTGGAGAGGTAACCGTGGGGACGAGGGCCTCCAGTACCTCATCTAGTGTCTCCTCTGTAGAACCAGGTCATGTACTGTTTCTCCTCTCCCCCGTCAGGATGAAGGAGAGGGTGAAGAAGATGTGTGACCAGCTGAAGTACGAGGAGGAGAAGAGGAAGGCCGTGCAGGTATATGAAGGCTGAACTGTTGACGAATGAAATGGTCACACCGTTGGGACCAGGACCCGGCAGCAGATTTTAAACTAGCATAACCACCTAGAGAGTAAACTACAAAACAGAGCCTCAAAAACTACAAATACCATTAAAAACTATGACTACTACAGACAGACTCAACCATTAGTCTTAAAACCAATTGTACACGTTTAGTGTACTGTGTGAGTTATATATTGTTTGATAAAGGAATTTATAGTTGGTGTGTTGTATTATAAGCCTGAGTTAATGTTTTATATGATAAGTAAGTTAGCTATACATAGTCTATTGTATGATGAAGGTACTGTTTGGTTAGTGTACGTATTGCGACGCAGGCGGAGAAGCTAAACCTCAGAGAAAGTACTTTATTTTCCCACACCACCTGTAATGTCCGCTGACGGTGTCCGCTGACGGTGTCCCTGACAGGTGGAGCACCAGGCGGCGCTGGCGGCGGTGCGCTCGCTGCAGGAGCGCCTGGAGGCCAGCGAGCGCGTGGGGGAGGGTCTCCGGCGGGAGATGGGGGAGCTGGGGCTCCAGCGGGGGGCCTCCCAGGGGGAGCTGCACCAGACGCGGCTGCAGGCGGCACGACTCACCCTGCAGCTCTCGGAGCAGGAGCTGGCCTTCAAGGAGGGCCAGGCCAGCTGGGCCCAGGAGAGGGACGCCTACCGCAAGGCCGCCCAGGTGAGGGGGGGGGGGGGGGGGGGGCAGCAGGGTTTAATTTACATTTAGGGCGTTTAGCAGACCCTTTTATCCGTACATTTGTCAGAAGAAAGACGGGGTGGAGCGATTTTTTTTTTTTTTTTTTGGCTCTAGGGGGCCCCCCCCCCGTGGCCCGGGGCCCCCAAACAATTGCGGTGCCCCAGGCAGTTGCCTGGTATGCCTAATGGGATGCGGCGCCTCTGCGAGCGGTCAACATGTTTAGTGTCTCTCTGCAGAGCAGTGTTAACGTGTTGTTGTCTCTAAAGGTGGAGCAGAGTAAGGTGGAGCAGTGTGTTAACGTGTTGTTGTCTCTGAAGGTGGAGCAGAGTAAGGTGGCGCAGCTGAGCCGGGAGGTGCAGTGCCGGGAGGATTGGCTGGGGGAGGAGCGGAGGGAGAGGGAGGAGCTGGAGGCGGACCTGGAGTGCAACAGGGTGAGTCATTCAACATCCAGTGTTGACATCCTGCTGGGTGTCAACACCGGGAAGGTAAACGCATCAAGGGTTTTAAAATAGAAGCTGCTGTACGCCACTTAGACCTCCAGGAACTCTGCTGACTGGTTCATATTACGCATGGAGAAATCCCAGTGATTAAACATACGCTAGTGGTATCCATTAGCGTATTGGCAACAGCCAGAAGAGCCACGAGGGTGACACAAGTATGCCGTAAACATTTCCTGGTACCGCGTTCATGTGGATCACCGCAGCGTGACGACGGTCCAGTCAGACCGGCTCAGATTCCTCCCCCCCCCCGCTCCGGTCCCCGATGAAAACACGGTCGTGTTGTTTATCATGTTGCATCTAAACTCAGCATCGCTGCCCCCTGCAGGCAACGCTGGGCGATGCGAAGCGCGAGGCGCAGGAGCTGAGGGCCCAGCTGAGGGCCATGCAGAAGGAGAGCGAGCCGCAGCACGCAGAGAGACAGGCAAGGCCCCCCGCTATGACACCGCTTTATAAGGGTCCAGGAACCTTGGATGAAAGACCTGATTGATTTGAAGATTCTTAGTTCGGTTTTAATTCATTGTATTTGTATAGCCCTTATTCACAGCGGTATGGGCTCAAAGGGCTTAACAGGCCTTATATGTGTGACAACCCCCCCCCCACCCTAGCCCACCAGAGGGCAAGAAAAAACTCCATTAATCTTGAGGAGGACCGCAGAGTGGGGGGAAATTTCCAGTAATTTAATTCACAACAATATATATATTTATATATATATAATTATATATATATGTGTCTATGGTGAATAGGGTGCTGGTTGGTTGGGACAGTTATGTATGAGTGAGAGTAAGTCATGCTAAAGAGGTGTTTAGAGCTGGCTGGTGGGTGACGGTCAGCAGGATCGCATCTCGGGTCAACTCAGCCTTTTCTCATTAAATGTTCTCCCTTTCGTTAAATCCATCCCTCGCACACGGCGCCTGTACTCACCCCTTACCCCCGGTACCGCTGACGTCGTGGCGGGCAGGACCTGGAAGGCTACGTGCGTCACCTGGAGCAGAGGCTGGGCATCCCCCCACGCCGTGAGTGTTTTACCCCCCCCCCCCCCCCCCCCCCGCTCTGACACCTCAGCTCACGGAGCGGTAGAGACACACGGTGGTAACGAACGCCGCTCTGCCCTCAGCCGACGACGGCTGGCTCAGTCCGGACGGGTCCGAAACGCCGGAGAGCCTTGGAGAGGAGGGGGACCCCCAGGATAGGGACAACGCTCCCGACGCAGAGACACAGGTGGGGTGAGTGTGTGTTTGGGTGTGGGTGTGGGTTTTGCTGTGTCTGCGGGGGTGTGTGTGTGTGTGTGTGAGTGTGTGTGTATTTATGCGCCACAACAACACATAATTCGCTGCTCACTGCAGAGTTAGTACTCGTAGTACTAGGGTTATTAATTATCAGTGTAATTAATAGTTAATACTCAGTGTTATCAATAGTTGATACTCTGTTATTCACCTCTTCTGAACTATGTTATATTTACGTCATTCTCTTTTGGTGTCTCTTGGAACCTGAATGGAAGAGCAGGAGTCTGACTCTGAGGTCGAGGAAGTCAGACCGCTGGCTGCGCCTTAACACCTCGTCTGCTGAGGTGATCCCCCGAGAGACCAGGAGAACCACTGGTTTGAATCCCCCCCCCCCCCCCCCCACTGACAGTAGAATAGCTTGTTGTAAGATACAACATGGAATGTCAAACAGGCTTGTCATGTTAAGCTCCGTTTGTAAGAGTCTTAACACATTATTCTCTGTCCCTCCACAGATCATTGACTGGCGCCCTCTTGTGGTGACATTGAAAACTGAGGGTTACTGATCACTCCGTTAGGATCTACTCTAGTCATGTGTTCTGGCGTACTGAGATGCAGTGAGCCAGTAGAAGTGTGTATATTATACCTTCGTACTTTGAATGTCTTAAAACCAAATTATCAGAGCTTTTGAACATTTGTGTGCGACTTAATTTGTAGAATAAGTGGGCACCTTTGAAGTTGGATCAGTGTTACATCACACCTAACCGTGAAGAAAGAGACGGTAGAGAAAGAGACAAGGACTGAGAAGGTCCATAACTTCTCCAGCTCAACATCTCCAGATTAACATTCATGCCTCGTGTTGTTGGTTCATGTCTTAAACTTCAATATATGTTGAGGTTATATGATGTTTTGTGTAATTTATAATACAAGTTTTCAACTTCAATGTGTGTTTAGATTATATGATGAGTTGGGTAATATATAATGCTTGTTTTAAACTTTAATTTTTTTTTAGATTATATGATGAGTTTGGAAACATGTATTTTTTTAGGATGCTACTCATGACTTCTGCATGTGTGTGAATTCTGGTACACCTGTGAAATGAGTTGTTGAATTCTGTATGGAGTGAGAGTTGATCGGATGATAAATCAGGGAGATTGAACGAGTATTAATCCATTGTGTTTGGAAGCTCCTTTCATAAGGATCAATAAATGCCATGACCGGAGACTTGTCTTTGGATCACGTTACGTTGAATTGTTTTACGGGATAACAAAGATTACAAGTTGAAAGATCTGTTAAAAATCGATTATTTATCAAAATACAAGAACATCACAGTCAAAACAATCCAGCAAAAGTTTGACATACTTTCATCAACATATAAAGCATCAGCCACCGTTTGGGAGTCCGGTTCTTTGGTATCGGTTCTGCAGGGTCGCCCTGGCTTCGAAGGTCAACGTGAAGAGTTCATGGGCTGAAAGGATCCCTGAATAATCAGTTCCAGAGGTTTTGCATAATAACGAGCTTCCGAGAAAAACGGTATATATTGTAATAATCAAACATTAACACAAATATATTCAAAGAATTCAAAACAAGTAACAGAAAGAAAAAAGACATCCTTAGCATTAGAATAAATCTTACATCATAAAATATTTTAACTTTGACAATATGGAACACGAAAGTGCACAAATGTTCATCGGGTTCCTAAATGCATCGTCTGGGAGATGGGTCAAGGGATGCTGTTCGCCTATTAACTCACGTCCATCTCTACTCTTAAGCCTTTTCCAGCAGTCTTGCTTTTAAAACCCTCTCAGACTGCTACCCAGGCGTTTGGCCCTTAGTGTTCATCTTGCATCCGTAGTTTCAGAATTTCATTTCACACCAACAAAAATACAATATATTTTAATAAAGCTTATACCTTCAGCATGTTTTTGTAAAATCATCCGTTAAAACGTCCAAGCTGTGATCGGGATAGAGAGGTACCAATTGTGCAAATATTGTGTGTCTATCTGTGTGTGAACAGAATGATGGATTTGGAGTGTTACCACATCTAGGATTGTGGTTCCTCGTTAAGAGACAACGTAACGTTGTAAGTAAGGCCGTGTTGAGCTGTCTGTGAAGGATACTGTGTAGTGATTGTGTCTCCTGCCGCATCAAATCCTGGTCGGTCCAGAATCCATCGTAAATGGTGCAGGAATATCTCCAAATATTGGTTGTTTATTAAATACTGCACCCGCGTCGATGCCGTCACCCTGAGTTATTGTACATGTAATGTTCCTGTTTTTTCATAACCGTCATATCTTCAGCCTTATCAGTTCAGCGGTCCGGCACGCAAGCTACGAAAAGATCTGAGCTAAACTGCATACCTGATATTCATCAATATGTTTAGGCTCTCTCTCTCGCTCTCGGCCTCGCTCTCTCTCTCGGCCTCACTGTGCTGATGCCTCTTTGAGAAATTAATACTAACAATAACGTAACAATAAAAAATTCTCCCATCAAACGTTAATAGGACTCAATGACAATGATACAACAAAAAACAAACAAATACACCGCTAGGCCATGCCCTCTCCTCCCTCATCCCTCCGTGGGGGACAACGCCAAGCCACGCCCACCCACAGGGTCACCACTAAGCCACGCCCACCCACAGGGACAACGCTAAGCTACGCCCACCCACAGGGACAGCGCAAAAACAAACCCACCCATGGGGGACAACACTAAGCCACACCCACCCGCAGGGACAACGCTAAGCCACGCCCACCCACATGGACGACGCTAAGCCACGCCCACCCACGGGTTACAGCGCTGAGCCACGCCCACCCATGGGGACATCAACATACGAAGAAAGTCTACATGATGAAGGAGAAAAAAAACATAGAAATAGAAAAATCTTGTTTATATTTTCATGAAGGAATAAGGCGGGTCCTGAAAGGCCTCCGGTAGAGGAGGTGCTGGTGAACCCTCTGAACACGGCGTAGGAGACAGTGTTCCAGATGTGGCGGTAGTGCGTCCCCCCCGCCGGCCCCCCCCTCTCACCGCAGTCCCCCTGGGGGGTCTGGCTCCATGCTGACAATATCGGACAGTCTTGTATTTGGCAGAGTACGGATGTTGCAGCCCCCCCCCCCCCCCCCCCCCGAGTGCTCCTCCACTGGCTCTAGTGCTTTGCCCCCCCCCCCCCCCCCCCCCCCTCCCTCCCTCATGTTCATTTGTTCATATGGTGTGTATGTGTGTGTCGCTGGGCGTGTGTGTGTGTGTGTCCTGACCTATTGACCTATATACACGGATGGGGGGGGGGGGGAGAGGGGGGGGTCTGGGTCGGCCCGGCCCGGGACGGGGTATCTCCGTGTGAAGTCTCTCTCTCCCCCCCCCCCCCCCCCCCCCACCCACACTCTCCCCCAGTGGGGGTCACCTCACGGCAGCCCCGCCACCGCCCCCCCCCACAGCTCCTCCTCGCTGTCCCCCCCCCCCCCCTCCTCCTTCTCCCTCCTCTTCTGCTCGGCGGGGGCGGAGCACGACGTCGCGCGCTCCTCCTGCTCCTTCTTGATGGTCGGGGTGGGGGCGGCGGGCGGGGCCGTGGGCGGGGCCGGGGCCGTGGCCGACGGCTTCGGGGGGGGGTCCGCGGGGGTCTTGGCGGCCGGCTTGTCCCCGGACTCGCTGCTGCTGTCCTCGAAGGCCTCCGGGTTCTCCAGCATCTCGCGGATCAGAGGCGGCATCGGGCCGGGGATCTCCATCTTCAGGGTGATGGCCCGCTCAGCACCTGGGGAGGGACACAGAGAGACACACCTTAATACACACACCTGGGACACAGAGGGACACACACTGATACACACCTGGGACACAGAGACACCAATACACACACTGATACACCCACCTGGGACACAGAGGGACACACACTGATACACACCTGGGACACAGAGACACCAATACACACACTGATACACACACCTGGGACACAGATACACACACTGATAAACATACCTGGGACACAGAGACATCAATACACACACTGATACACACACTGATACACACACCTGGGACACAGGGACATCAATACACACACACACTCATAACTATACACATAACTACACACACCTGGGACACAGAGAGACACACAACTACACAGACCTGGGACACAGAGATTCACCTCAATACACACACTCATACACACTCCTGGGACACCGGACACAGAGAGACACATCAATACACACACTAATTCACACACCAGGGACACAGAGACATCGATACACACATCAATACACACACTAATTCACACACCAGGGACACAGAGACATCTATACACACATCGATACACACAACGGGGACACAGAGACACATAACTACACACACCTGGGACACCGGAAACAGAGAGACACACATAACCACACACAGACAGAACCGGGTCACGTGACCCTCGGAGCCGGGTCACGTGACCCTCGGAGCCGGGTCACGTGACCCTCGGAGCCGTGTCACGTGACCCCAGGGGGTGCGGGGCGGGGACTGACCCTTGGTGCTGATGCCCCGGAGGTCGGTGACCTTCATCAGCATGCGGGGGAACATGTGGGGCTTGTTGGGCCGGCGCCGGCGGGCGTAGATCTTCAGCGCCTCCAGCAGCGGCTCCTGCAGCTGGTCCACCTTGGCCGGCTCCTCCAGGTCCATGCGGTCTGGGGGGGGGGGGGGGGGGCACAGGAGGGGTGAAGACCAGCTCGGGTTGGACCCCCTCTCTGTGGCCCACGGACCACAGACCTACCCAGCCCTGTTAAGATGGCCTCATAGCCCCCGGCCCCCCCTCCCCTCTTATGCATTTATTATATTTTGTACGTCCTGTCACTTAATGTACACACTTATTGAATGTTGTACGTCCTGGCACTTAAAAACAGTACTTAGCATTGTGTAGCGTCTTATCCTAGCTATCTTTGTTGGATACAGGGAACGGGTTAACCTAGTGATTGTTAGTGCTTGGCACTTGGTTCTATGAACATCCTTACTGTACCGACAGCGATATATTATTGTTTCACTATCTTCTGACAAATGTTCTTATTGTAAGTCGCTTTGGATAAAAGCGTCTGCTAAACACCCTGAATGTAAATGTGATCCAGGTAGCACCGTTAAACTAAGAGCGGCCCCCGGCTGCAGTACCTCCGCAGATCAGGCAGATGGCGCTGAGGAGGCCGGTCTCGGTGTCGTCCATCTCCAGC
>NC_044060.1:5286673-5296673 GCF_902167405.1 Gadus morhua
AACACCGGAGCTTTGCTCCCCCTGTTTTTGACCGTCTTCCAAGTAGTGCAATGATTTCAGGCGATGCCATATGATTTTAATCAGCAGCAACTGTAATATAAAGGGTCCTCTGTTCGCCTCTTCAGCCTGACTCTCAGCGCTGCCAGAGAGGCCTTCAGCCTGCCTCAGCATGGCACGGTTCACCCTTCAGCTAACGGCAGAGCACACACACACTAGTGCTCCCCGGCGCTCACACGTTAACCCTTTAGCTAAGAGCGAAGCACACACACACTAGCGCTCCCTGGTGCTCAGACGTTAACCCTTTAGCTAAGAGCTAAGAGCTAAGCACACATACACTAGTGCTCCCCAGTGCTCAGACATTCACCCTTTAACTCAGAGCAAAGCACACACACACTCATGGTCCCCAGTGCTCAGCCGCTAGCACTTGAGCTAAGAGCTAGGCACACACACACACTCATGTTCAGCACTCTACCACATCGTATCCTCGGAAACCATTAGAGCGCCACGTAGGAGAGTAGTACGGGTTCAGACGTTAGTAGTACGGGTTCAGACATCACAACTGATGTTCTGTGTCTGCATCATCTCTTCTGTCTCACTCTCAGAGAGTGGGGGACCATGAAGCCAACAACATAATTGGTGAAAACACGAGCCTTAGACCTCCTCAATGCTTCGCTACGTCAGGAATACACCTCTACAGGTGAAGGGGGAGAGGGGGAGGGAGCGAGAGAGAGGTGCAGGGGGACAATAGGGGTTAACGGCCGTGTCAAGCCTCTGGTCAACAGAGAGGATTGTCCTCTAGCTTCCCATTGTTTGCTCACTTCACTCACTCTATCACTGCAACTTGTCATCCATCTTTCTCTCCCTCCTTCTCCATCCCTCCATCCTCTCAATCCCGCACAATTTTCAGTCTATCACGTGTACACATAGACACACACAAACACACACGCACACACAAACACAATCGCACAAACACACAGACAGGTTTGCTCACATACAGACACACACACACACACGCACACACACATACACATGCGCAAAAACACAACAGACAGGCACTCAAAAAACACACACACATGCATATAATCATGCATGCACACACAGACACACACATGCATGCCCGCTCACACACAGACACACCCACACACACACTCACAGCGTGGTGCCTATGGTGTTACCTGTGAACACTAAAGCTTCATTGATATTTTACATCGGGCCACAGGCCGCCGTTCAATTATTATAAACTGTTCCACATGTGGGGCCTGCTCCACTTTACAAGCACATACAAAACCAGACCATACACACACACACACACACACACACACACACACACACACACACGCGCACACGCACACGCACACGCACACGCACACACACACGCAAACACACACATGCACACATTTATAGACTCACACACACACACACATACACACACACACACACACACACACACACACACACACGCACACACACACACACAAACACATACACACATGTGCTCATATATTACACACCCTCAAACACACACACACACACATGCACACCCATACACACACACATTCAAAAACACACACACACACACATGCGAGCATATGTACGCACACACACATGCGCACAGATGTATACAGAGAGACATACACAAACACACACACACCCAAACACACGCACATAGCAGATAACTCACTGTGGGGAATAGTTCAGATATATTTTCCAGCACACACACGTTAACACACACCCTATTCATTTGTAATGCTACCCTAACATGTTTCATCAAATGTGCCGTCACTTTACAACCATTTTGGAAATCAAAATGGTGACTAAATGGTCCATAGATATTACGTACTAAAATAGATAATATTTTCCATATACACCCAGAAATGCTCGGACACACAAACACTATTTTTGTTCCTTCTTGTTTTCAAGAAACCATAATTCCCTTTAATGACATGCTCTGTTTAGCTCCCTGGCTGTACTCGCTGGCTCTCTCTCTCTCTCTCTCTCTCTCTCTCTCTCTCTCTCTCTCTCTCTCTCTCTCTCTCTCTCTCTCTCTCTCTCTCTCTCTCTCTCTCTCTCTCTCTCTCTCTCTCTCTTTCTCTACCTCCCTCTCTCTCTCTCTCTCTTGTCCCCTCTAACTCTCTCTCTCTCCCTCTCTCACTCTCTCGCTCCTTCTCTTCTCCCTCTCCCTCTCCCTCCCTCCTCCCTCTCTCCCTCCCCCCCCCCCCCTCCCTCTCCCTCCCTCCTCCCTCCCTCCCTCCCTCCCTGTCCCTCCCAGCTAGTCCCGGTGTGGAAGCAATCAACTCTAGAGTTCCAGTAACACGCTGAAATCAAAGCTCCCCCAAACACGCGGGGCGAGGTGTGGCAGAACGCGGTCGGATCGGCGCAACGACCAACATGCTCTGAGAATAATAGCCGGAGGAGGAGGAGCGACTGCAGGACTGTCCCGGCTGCATCAAAATGTGGCTAATTCAGCAACAACCATCCTCGCATACCTCTTACAATGAGCTCTTTGTGTGTCTTCTTTTATTTTCCATTTTATTTCATATCCATTTTCTTACTTTTTAATCATTTCCATCTGTATCATTATTCTTAACCAAAAGCCCCACTAGGGTCTTTCGTAAAAAAAAAATGGTGTCGTAAATCAGCATTGGCTAGAAACACTATGATTCAAACATCGGATGACTGCCTCACGGTTGTCTGTGTTTCTGAATCTGTCCCTATTCAAATAAACCTTAAAGGTTGTACCTGCGATTCTAGGCCGAAAAATAAATGATCCCCTTCATCTCATCTTTCCTCACGATCCCCAAGCTGCTCGTCAAACAAAACGTGTCTCTGTAGGCAGCCTATGCCCCGAGTTCGTCGCCAAAAACAAATGGTTCTACCGACTACTCAAAACCCAAATAAATAGTACTCCAACCAATCACAGACAAGGGGTGGGTGTTGTGGAGTTTTGTGCTGCGTTCATGATAGTTTTTACTGGATGCACGAAAGACGGATGGTTGGGATCTCGCTACAAACACCAACAGAAGTGACGTCACCCAACATCGACTATACAACGTTTAAATAAATAAATAATCAGCGTGCCGCAGAGGGGCTCGCTAGACGGGGGAGGGGCAGGGAGACCCCGGGGGCCACAGACAGGTAGCCAGACCGCAGGGGCCACAGACAGGTAGCCAGACCGCAGGGGCCACAGACAGGTAGCCAGACCGCAGGGGCCACAGACAGGTAGCCAGACCGCAGGGGCCACAGACAGGTAGCCAGACCGCAGGGGCCACAGACAGGTAGCCAGACCGCAGGGTCCACAGACAGGTAGCCAGACCGCAGGGGCCACAGACAGGTAGCCAGACCGCAGGGGCCACAGACAGGTAGCCAGGAGGCCGAGGCGCACCCAGATGTTCCCCCAGACTTTGATCGTGTTTATGGGGGTGCAATCAGTGGGAGACTCGCGGAGCGTTGGCACGCAGGGCCCGCTGGGGCCGTTGGGGCCCCTGGGGGCCTGGAGGAACGAAGACGTAAACACAGAGAAGGCCGCAGTAGCCGCTTGCTGTCTGTAGAGTCGGCCGCTCGGTTCGTTAAGTCACATGACCTTGTTTTCCACACACGATACATCTCGAACAAGACGAGAGAGAGAGAGAGAGAGAGAGAGAGAGAGAGAGAGAGAGAGAGAGAGAGAGAGAGAGAGAGAGAGAGAGAGAGAGAGAGAGAGAGAGAGAGAGAGAGAGAGAGAGGGAAGGATAGAGAGAGAGAGAGAGAGAGAGAGAGAGAGAGAGAGAGAGAGAGCGAGAGAGAGAGAGAGGATGAGACAGAGAGAAAGAGGGGGAGAGAGAGAAGGAGAGAGAGAGAGAGAGAGAGAGAGAGAGAGAGAGAGAGAGAGAGAGAGAGAGAGAGAGAGAGGATGAGACATAGAGAAAGAGGGGGAGAGAGAGAAGGAGAGGGAGAGAGAGAGAGAGAGAGAGAGAGAGAGAGAGAGAGAGGAGAGAGAGAGAGAGAGAGAGAGAGAGAGCAATAAAAGAGAGGGAAACCACGTAGCAATTAGTCTCAGGCATCTGGCCGGGGGGCGTGTGTGAGATGTGGGCAGTGGCGTATTCATCAGGACATGGAGGGCCGGATTAATTACAGACAGGCTGGACTGTGGTGAGGGAGCCAGCCAGGGGGGGAGGGGGGGAGACAGGGGGGAGGGGGGGGAGGGGGGCGCGCGGCTCACAGAACACATAAATGAACATGTGAAGCCGTTATAGTCGACCCCCAACCCTGTTAAAATAATACAAGGGGCCCAGCCAGAGAGTGGACCCCCTTTTCTACACTAATGAGATTCTAATGAATCACACCAGCTCTCTCTCTCTCTCTCTCTCTCTCTCTCTCTCTCTCTCTCTCTCTCTCTCTCTCTCTCTCTCTCTCCTCTCTCTCTCTCTCCCCCAGACACCTGAGGGCGAGCAACAAGTAGCTCTGTGTCTCCAGACCTTCTGGCTCTAGTGCTGCCTTCATGGGACCTCACTGCGTCAGCCGGGGTTCCTGGCCGTCCACACACACACGCACGCGCACACACACACACACACACGTACGCACGCGCACACGCAAGCACACACACACACACACACACACACACACACACACACACAAATGCACGCACACACACACATGCAGGCACAAATGCACACTCACACATGCAGGTATATGCAGACACACACATACACACACATTCCCACACATGTTTGCACGCACGTGTACACAGACACACACAAACATACAACACATACAAACATGCATGTACACAGACGCACACACACGTACGTACGCACGCACACACACACACACACACACACACACACACACACACACACACACACACACACACACACACACACACACACACACACACACACACACACACACACTCACACACGTTATGTTTAACCAACCATGGTCTGTCCTCCATGATTCTAAAGTTTAATTATGTCATTATCCCGGCTTTAAGCTAATATTTTTGTGGCTGCTAAATATTTGTCATGCAGCGAGTCTGACTACAAAAAAAAGCTGTAGCTGAGCTCTTGATTTATCTGGAAGTTCTCAGAATACAGCGCTCCATTATTCTGCTGGAGAGAGGGAAGGCAGCCCCCCAAACCAACAGTCTCTACAGACACTCACAAGATGAGCCCTCCAACACACAGATCTCTAATCACATTACAGACAAATAACTGAAGAACCACACAACAGATCAACCTCTAGAGAGAGAGAGAGAGAGAGAGAGAGAGAGAGACTCCTCTGTGTCGAAAGACAAAGAAAGAGAGAGAGAGAGAGAGAGAGAGAGGCGAGATCAGGCAGGACAGAATGATGCACACGTTGTAATGCGAGGATCAGCTTGCGGAGACAAATAACAAGGCTATATTTTATGTGTCATGGTGACATGTGAAACATTTTCCTCATGAGGAATGTGAATCCTGCTGGTGGCCATGAATCATTAATCTGCGGCAGCGATCTCCCCCAACACCACCACATCCAACCACCACAGTGTCTCCCAGCAGACTGTGTCGCGCCACACCGGATCAATGCGAACGTCTCCCTGCATGGACGCCATTGTGTGGCTGCGCTGCTCGTCTGAAAAGGCACCCAATCAGAGGGTACGCTGGATCGACATGGAAGATGAGATTAACTCAACCAGAGATGATAAAAAAAATACCTCCTGTTTAACACTAACCCTAACTAGTGCTAAAGTAGTAGTAGTTGTGGTGATAGTAGTTGTATAGTAGTAGTAGTAGTACTAGTAGTAATAGCTGTACCAATACCAGTAGTAGAAGACATAACGGTATAGTATTAGTATTAGTAGCAGTAGCAGAAGTAGTAAAGTTGGTAGTAGTATAAGTATTAGAAGCAGTAGCCATAGTAGTCGTAGTAGTAGTGGTAGCAACAGTAGCAGTATCAGTTATCAGTTGTAGTAGTATTTAGCATCAGGGAGTGTGTAAAGGGATTCTAACTTGGCAGCCCAGAGCCACAGCGGGCGGCGTTAATCCCAGCACGCAGAGAGCAGAACCCTCCCATAGCAGCTCCTACACAAGCCATAGTCCTCTGGAAACCGGTCCATGTGTTCAACAGGCTCTCAGGAGGAAGCAGCCAATCACAGGAACCCAACCTCAGGAGTAAACTGACCCTCAGCCAATAACTGGATCCGAACCTCAGGATGAAACGGACCCTCAGCCAATCACTGGATCCGAACATCAGGATGAAACTGACCCTCAGCCAATCACTGGATCCGAACCTCAGGATGAAACGGACCCTCAGCCAATCACTGGATCCGAACCGCAGGATGAAACGGACCCTCAGCCAATCACTGGATCCGAACCGCAGGATGAAACGGACCCTCAGCCAATCACAGGATCCCAACCTCAGGACGAAACAGACCCTCAGCCAATCACTGGATCCGAACCTCAGGATGTAACAGACCCTCAGCCAATCACAGGATCCAAACCTCAGGACGAAACAGACTCTCTGGCAGTCACAGGATCCAAACCTCAGGACGAAACAGACTCTCAGCCAATCACAGGATCCGAACCTCAGGATGAAACAGACCCTCAGCCAATCACAGCCGCTAGGATCCGAACCTCTGCCCACTGAGCCGTTGTGTGTTGTGCGTTGTGCGTCCTCAATGCCCTTCACAGGCACACTGGTTTAGATGAATAGTCTATCATCATCATCTACTGCTCTGTAACATACAGACACAGCTATGTCCTCATCGCTGCTCTTATCCTACTGCTCTTGTCCTGTGTTCTTTCTAGAAGCTGCTGCTCAGAATCAAATTACCACGGCAGACACGACGAAACGCAATAAGACACGGATGCAGTTCAGCCTCGATTTAAAGCCTCGTAATCTATATGGGAAACAGATCGTGACAGAGATGTGATATCGGTGGGACGGCCGATCAGACCCCAAACAGAAACCGGCCTCGCAAAGCGGTGAGGAGATCACGGATGCTTTCAGCGTATTGTTAAAAAAAACTCCACCGATAATTGGAAAAACCTGTCCGATCCCGATCACCTGAGGCGCGTCCCGCTCATTGTAAACAACATTCCAGATCTGTGTGCTCTCGCTCGCTGAGAAGGCCCCAAGCCGCCGACAGTAAAAGACCACCACATGTCCGGGGTCTAGGACCGGCGGTCAGAGGGGGGACCGTCCTAATGAAACACACACAGTGTTGTTGTTATCGGGGGGCCACGCCCTGGGGGGCCACCGGGCTCCCAGGTCGGGTCTGCCGTCGGCCCCTGTCGCTCCGGGCTCAGGGCACAGGTCAGAGGTCAGGCCTAATGGAGACCTTTGGCAGAACCTTTTCATTTAGGAATCAAGTTAAAAGTGAACCTCTGGACCCCAGTTCGAACGCCCACGACACCCACCCACCTACCTCTCTCTCTCTCTCTCTCTCTCTGTCTCACCGTCTCTCTGTCTCCCTCTCGCTCTCTTTCTCCCCCTCTGTCTCAGTCTCTCTGTCTCTGTCTCTCTCACTGTCTCTCTCTCTCTCTCTCTCTCTGTCCCTCTCCTTCAGTCTCTCTCTCTGTCGCTCTCTCACACTCTCTTTCTGTCTCGGTCTCTTTCTCTCTCTCACACGCACGCACGCACGCACGCACGCACACACACGCAAACACACACACACACACACACACACACACACACACACACACACACACACACACACACACACACTCAAACACACACACACACACACACACACACACACACACACACAACACACACACACACACACACACACACACACACACACACACATACACACACACACACACACACACATACACACACACACCAAGACCCAGGAGGATTGGGGGTTCCTTTGTGTGATGGGGGTCTTGTGCCTTCGGCTGAAGGACAGCTCCAGGCAGTGGTGAGGAACCATCTGCAGACACCATGTGGTCCTACTCAGTGGCTCTGTGATGGGAGCCGGGTGGCTGCCACAATCTCTTCAGTGTAGCCGACTGCCTGGTCGCTGCTCAAAGTCCACCCAACATCACTTCCTACCACGTTGGGAAGGTTCACCATTCAACCTTAGAGAAGCTGGTTTTAACATCAGGGACCAGCTTCCCTTTACAACAGGCCACCAAACCCTATCGGGGAACCACAATGGAAACAAGCCTTTGGGCTTCATTGTGTCATCCCTGACTATTTATGTATTTTAATGTATGTTACAGAGACCTGCTCATATTTAATATAAAAAATTGGTCAAACACAATCAATCAATCAATCAATCAATCGTCTATCGTAGACACACCGCTTGGCCTCTCCGGCCCCAGACGATAAAGAAGACGCAAATAGAGACAGAGGAAGGAAATGTGCTGATTTGTGTGTTTGAGCGAGCGAGGAGAGAGAGGGAGAAAGAGCGCGCGAGAGAGAGAGAGAGAGAGAGAGAGAGAGGAGCAGACAGCTCTCCCTGCCTGAGGCTCCGTCATTCTCCGAAGAACGTGGTGAACAACAATGAGATTGCAATGCAGTTAAGGGAGCTGTGCTCACTCCACACAAACACAAACAAACAGAAACCAGAGACCCTTTCAACACGCAGGCGCACATACCCGCACTGACTCCCACACGCACGCACACACGCACACACCCGCACAAGCACGCACACGCGCAAGAACGCACGCAGGCACGCACACGCACGCACGCACGCACGCAGGCACACACTCACACAAGCACACACGCGGGCAAGTACGCACGCACGCACGACCGCAGTCACGCACAACCACATAAAAACACACAGACACACACACACACAAACACACACACACACACACACACACACATACAAGCAGGCAGGCAGGCACGCACGCGCGCACACACGCATGCACACTAAAACCACCATCTCAACGTCAATAGAGTTTGTTCCCTGAATGATGAAAATATCAATACATCATATCTATGGATTGGCTGTATTGATCGTCACGCTCCATCTATCTATTGAGTTCCCCTCCTGAGCCCTGAGGCTCCAGGAGGGTGGACCCCCCCATGGACCCCCCCCCATGGAGACCCCCGCTCCCTCCAGAGGGGCTGGGGTCCATGACTGGGGTGATGACCGGGCGTTGAGATCGGGTCGGAAAACCCCGGGTCTCAGCAACCCGACGCCGAGGACCCAGAGCGCGGACCGAGCCGGGTGCACCGGGAGACGGGGGCGGCGCGCGGGTCGAGGCTATTTAGATGCACCTCACAGCGTCCAGCGAACCCGACACCGCGTTGTGAAATGCATTCAAGAGGATCCATTTGTCCTCAGGTCACTTCTGCTGGTTGGATACAGACAAACAGCGTCATGACAGACAGACTGACAGAGAGACAGAGAGACAGACAGAGAGACAGACAGACAGACAGACTGACAGAGAGACAGACAGACAGAAAGAGAAAGAGAAAGAGAGAAAGATGGATAGATGGATAGATAGAGTGAGAGCGCGATAGATAGACTGATAGTGTTAGATTGATAGATAGATAGTTAAATGGATGGACGGGTGGACAGAGAGACAGACCGACAGATACACATATAGATAAACAGCCAGGGTGAGGGTGAGACATCTGTCCCGGGCCGACCCTGATGTGGATGGAGCTATAGAATGGGCTGAGGAACATTCCGTCGGACATTTGGAAAATAAATTGAGAATAGATTTCTCACTAGTTCGCTAAAGTAGCACAAGGCCTGGGAGAGAGAGCACAGCCCAGATAGGGGGGGGGGGGGGGTCGGGATGCATTCAGCAGCCCCCTGTGACAGGACATCTCTGTATGACCTGGTGAAAGCATCTGTCCCGAGGTCACGCTAGTTGTAGCTGAGTGGCCCGACGTCAATCAGGACCGGGTGGACGGCCTCCGACGGACGGCCGACACTAGATTGATCTCAGGAATCGTGGAACCATAGCGTCTCTCGGTGCGCTCTGTTTGTTTACATGTGTGTCGCTCCTCCAGCTCTCCTGAGAGTGCTTTCCTTTGTGTGCGTTTGAGGTTTCAGGGTTATGGAGTATGGGGCTCG
>NC_044060.1:5306673-5359173 GCF_902167405.1 Gadus morhua
ACACAAATACACGCATACACATACACGCACACACACACACACACACACACACACACACACACATGTACAACTGCATGTATAAACACATGCAGGAACGCACACACACACTTTTGAACTTACGCAGAGACACACACACACACACACACACACACACACACACACACACACACACACACACACACACACACACACACACACACACACACACACACACACCAGTATATACACAGACACACAACTACTGGCCTATTGAAATGCTGGTCTAGCGTGGGCCGTTGTAATCAAAACAAGACATTTGGCCGAGACCCACTCTTAAGGAAATACAATCAGATGGAGAGAGAGAGAGAGAGAGAGAGAGAGAGAGAGAGAGAGAGAGAGAGAGAGAGAGAGAGAGAGAGAGAGAGAGGAGAGGGGAGTGAACGAGAGAGAGAGAGAGAGAGAGAGAGAGAGAGAGAGAGAGAGAGAGAGAGAGAGAGAGAGAGAGAGAGGAGAGAGAGGGGGGGACAAAAGGCAGAGCAATAGTTTAAGAAAGGAAGAGAGCAGAGGGTGGGGGCACCGTCAGGGTAGCGGAGTGTGAGACCGTAAAGTAAGAAAAACAGAGAGAGGGAGAGATGGTAGAGGGAGAGAGAGAGGGAGAGGGAGGGAGAGAGAGAGAGGGAGAGGGAGGGAGAGAGGGAGAGGGAGGGGGGAGAGAGAGAGAGGGGGGAGGGAGAGAGAGAGAGAGGGAGAGGGCAGGGGTGGGGAGAAAGAGAGAGAGGGGGAGAGGGTGAGAGAGTGAGAGAGAGAGGAAGGGGAGACAGCGGGCGAACGGGAGGGTGAGCGAGGGGTTGTGTGGTTGAGACAAAGTTTGATCCACATGTGGAAACGATTGTCTAATTACGGAAGATATGTGTAAGCATTGCTGGCTGGAGGAGAGAAGCGCAGGCTGATTGGTCGAAGGGTGAAGGATCTTATTGGTCGAAGGATGGCCAGAGAGGGAGGTAATGAGGAAGTAGACTTTAGGGGAATAGAAAACAACATCTCGTCCACTTCTGACATATTATATTGGTCGTCATATCGCTAGCAGTCAGGATCTTGGCAAAACTTTGGCTTTCAGCTTTCTATTTCCTTTTGAATCTCACAGGAACAAATTTAAAGTATAAAGGGGTACTGTTCTGAGCTGACCCTTGACCCCTGGCCCCTGACCCCTCTCTCCTTCTGGATGGTTCTGGTTTGGGCGGACTTTGATAACGGTTCTGGGAGTTAATTGGAATGGATTCATGAATTCTGCTATGCCATGCTATGGGCAGAAATTAGGAATATGATTCCTGTTCGATACTTTTGTGTTTAGGCAAGGCAAGGCAAGGCAACTTTATTTATCTAGCACTTTTCATACACAAGGCAGACTCAAAGTGCTTCACATATAAACATTGTCATACAATTAAATAAAATAATAGGTAAGTAAAAGATAAAACATATGCAAAAAATAGGAAGTTAAAAAGGCATTTTAGTATTTAGTTGTTGCACCTTTTATAATTGTACTGTTATAACTGTTGCTACTGTAATTACTGACGCTATTGATAAAGAGGAAGGAAACGGACGTTTGTTCAGGTTCGTTAAATGTGTTTGTGCCTGTTTGTGTGTGTGTGTAGTATATGGTGTGTGTGTGTGTGTGTATGTGTGTGTGTGTGTGTGTGTGTGTGTGTGTGTGTGTGTGTGTGTTTGTATGCCTGTGTGTGTGTGTGTGTGTGTGTGTGTGTGTGTGTGTGTGTGTGTGTGTGTGTGTGTGTGTGTGTGTGTGTGTGTGTGTGTGTGTGTGTGTGTGTGCATTACGTTTGAGTGAAAGATTCAAAAAGGTGTGTCACACCTTTCTTCTCATAAAGTGTGCAGGTGCACTTCTTGGCAGTCGTCCCGTTGGTGCTGCTGACTGTAACTCAGACGCCTGTGATTACTGTATGAACTTGTTTTGACACGGCGTGGGAGGGGAAATATTCACGCATCAACCCTATATTCCAAGAAACATGCTCACACACACAAGTACAGTCCTACTATCTTCTTTATTTTGATGCCACCATTGGTATGAGAGATAACCCATGAAAACTCCCTCTTCATCTTGATAGTAAACATGTCTGAACTCATCTGTCTGTAGTCTGACACATTTAGTTAATGTTGCTTAAAGGACGAATACCAACATTTGCTCATACCTTACACACCCTGTATCCAGTTGACAGTATCATTGAACAAAGGACTGATAACTGCCAAGACAAATAACGATGTTCTTCTCTGACGATTTACCTTCGATGATGGTGCCACCTTGTGGCACTCAATAAGATGACAGCAGGCAGCACAGCGGGAACAAGCCATGACGTCGTTGACGAGCACGAGCAGTGACGTCACCACACAGCAAACAGTGTCCCCTGAAACAACATGAGGTATTTTTAACCCTAAATCCTTGGCCAAGAAAGTCTCCTTAACCCTGATGAACTATGTTTTGTATAAGGGTTTTAAATATGTCAGCTCTGGGTTATTCGTTTCTGTGTGGATCGATAATCTGACGTCATTTGCCACATTAAAGGCGCTGTCACACCAAAATTGTACCGGGGGCGAAAATTGTACCGCCTACGTAATCTGCGTTCGAAAATTCCAAACCTGCCTGGCAACCGACGATCGCTTAGAACGTTGCCTGGCAACGACGATCGCGTTGAACGATGACGTAGGAAGGTTCATGTTCACTTTATATTTGTATTGTATTAAATTGTTTAATCGCATTTAGCTAGTAAACTGAGTGTGCTAACTAGCACTATCACCGCTCTCGGCCTACTCTCAGAATTCCGAGACTGGGAGACATAAAGGGGGCGTGCCTCCGAGAAATGCCGCAAGAAAGCCGGGAAATTTTCCGACTTCCGACTCGGAAGACGGCATCCGAGGATTCAGGAACACACCATTTGTTATCAAAATCTGGCCCCAGTTGCCGAACAGAATCATCAGAGCGACATGAGGTGTCGTTTACGAGAACTTTCTGACTCTGCAAAAATGTTTTTCCCATAAATCCCAGCGATCTAAACGCGCCATTACATTCTGAGTTTTGGCCGCAGGGTAGAGTCATTTCTGGTCAAATAGGTAAATTAGCTAAATTCAAAGTATACATCTATATATATATATATATATATATATAGAGAGAGATGTAGACTATGTTATATAGTTAATAGGCATACAATAAATTAACATTCAATTATGTTATTCCATTGAAAATGATGTTGGACATTTGGCAAATTGTTTGGCTTTTTACCTTGTAGAATACTACCTCAACGTCAGCGATCAATCATCGAGTGAACGAAGTCTAGCTTGGTCTGTGGAATTTAATGATCAAAGATTAACCAAAAGGAGAGCTGTACCAGGACACAGTATGCTTTCCTTAGAGGGCCAATACCAAAGAGTTAAATTAAAACTGCGTTATTTTACTATTGCATGTTAAAACACAATTTTTCAAAATGTGTATTTAGACACAACAAAAACGTTAATCTATGCATATCAGAATCAGAATCAGAATCTCTTTATTGTCATTGCACAAAGTGCAACGAAATTGGGGTAGTGGCTCTCAAAATAAGTGCTTTTTAAAACAAAAACTAAATGAGAAAAGGATTATTTTTAAAAGAGATAGAATGTTAAAGAACTCAAACAAATATACATATTTTAAATTGTCAGCCAATTTTAAAGGTCAGATTGGTATGATAATGCAATAATTTATAATTCTGAGAAATAACAGCTCTGGGGTAGAAACTGTTTTTAAGCCTATTTGTTTTTGATCTGATTGCCCTGTAGCGCCTCCCAGAGGGCAACAGTTCAAACAGGTTATGGCCTGGGTGGGATGAGTCTCTAAGGATGCTATGAGCTCTCCTGAGGCAGTGTCCATTGTAGACATCCTCAAGAGAGAAGAGGACATCCAATTACTTTTTGTGCCGTTTTTATGACCCTCTGAAGCGCTTTCCTCTTAGCTGCAGTGCAACTGGCAAACCACAGCGAGATGCCGTAGCTTAGGACAGTCTCAATGGTGCAGCGATAAAAGGTCACCAGCATTTTCTCCTGAAGATTGTTCTTCCTGAGGATCCTTGGGAAATACAGTCTCTGTTGGGCCTTTTTCATAAGCGCCTTAGTGTTTATTGTCCAGGTCAGGTCCTGCTGAATGTGTATGCCCAGGAACCTGAAGTCCGAGACTCTCTCCAGCTCTCCCCGTTCATATAGATGGGCTGAACGTCCGGCTCATTCCTCCTATAATCAATGATCAGCTCTTTGGTCTTTGAGGTGTTGAGGATGAGGTTGTTCTCCGCACACCATGTAGACAGTCTTTGGACCTCCTCCCTGTATGCAGTCTCATCCCCACCTGAGATGAGCCCCACCACTGTTGTATCATCTGCAAACTTAATGATGGTATTGCTGGGGTGACTGGGGATGCAGTCATTGGTGTAGAGAGTAGGGGGCTCAGCACGCAGCCCTGTGGGGAGCCGGTGCTGATGCTAAGTGCAGAGGAAAGATGGGCACCTACTTTAACTCTCTGGGAGCGCTCTGTCAGAAAGTCTTTGATCCAATAACAGATTGGTTGTGAAAGTCCCAAGTCCATTAGTTTGGTGAGAAGTCTGTTTGATGGTATTGAAAGCAGAGCTGAAGTCTTTGAAGAGCAGCCTGGCGTAGCTCCCCTGATGTTCCACGTGTTGCAGCGTGGTGTGGAGCGCGGTGGCTATGGCGTCCTCTGTAGACCTGTTTGCCCTGTATGCAAACTGGTGGGGGTCAGAAGTGGTTGGCAGGCTTGTCGTGATGTGGCTCGGGACTAGTTTCTCAAAACACTTCATGATGACTGGTGTTAGGGCCACCGGCCGGTAGGCGTTGAGGCCGCTGACAGTAGTCTTTTTTGGTAGAGGAATGATTGTGGAGGACTTCAGGCAGGGTGGGATCTTGCACTGGGACAGGGACTGGAATATATCAGTGAAGACCTCAACCAGTTGGTCAGCGCAGTCTCTCAGCACTCTCCCCGTCACACCATCCGGTCCAGCAGCTTATGTACTTATGTATATACGATCTCTTCCACATTTTATTGCAGTTGATCATGCTTTTATGTATTGATTTGTTTTAAAGGCTATTTAATGATAATTTGTATTTGTACTAGCCCTGTTCTGTTAACTAGTTTGGCCGCATGGGATGTAGTCAGAACCCGTCTTCCTATTCGACAATCTATGATGTCCCTCCTGTTATAGTTAAAGTGTTATATATGATATAATTAGTGAGTTGCCTCTCTCTCTGTCTCTGTCTCTCTCTATACATATATTATACAGTTGCACATTTCCATCACTGCCGTCATTGTCCAGGGTGTGGCGCTGTTGTATTAATAACGGAGTCAAGTTGCATCTATTTCTGTGGCGTACTTGTTTAATAGCCATATCCGTATTATACAACGACTTCTTCAAAACACTGTTACTAGAACAGGGGTCGTGAATGTAGGTCAAAGGGCCACCGTTATACAACCACTGCTTATCCAACCCGCTGATTATAGCGCATGTGTAACACGATGTAGGTCACAGAGCGATTCTTATTTATCACAAATTATAATGTACACATTAATGTAAACCCCGCATCGCACGTCTCCATCAACAGTGCGTCGCTCTGTGCAGAGATGCATTCATGCTTCGTTCATATCTCATCATCGATAGGAAACACGAGACCGTCAACACTGACACGGATCTGAGACGCTGACCTACATTCAGCATCCGCCAGCACAGCGCATGTTACGAGGACTACTGGTAGGACATTTCTCCGGTACTGGTTAGCGTGCCTGTGTTTTGGGACAGTAGCCCCCGTCCCATCATGTGCCCATTGGTCCAGACCGACTGTAGCACCCTGTTCACGTCTTGTTAAATGGATTAATAGAACATTTCTCCCGAAACCCCGAAACGTGACACGTGGACGGGGGCCACTGTGGGCGGAGCCGCGGTCACGCTTAGCCCCGCCCCTCCGCATGTGCTCGCGCTTCCTACCGCAGCCCAAGCGCGCAAGCCCCGCCCAGGTCATTAGCATAAAATGTGTGTCAGTAGGACAGAGAGCGGGGCGGCTCACATGCCACGAGCACATGCGGCTGAGCTTCACCAGCATTCCGACGCCTCGGCTCCGCGCGCAGAGCTCCGCCAATCAGGACGCGAGGAGGACCGCGGGGGCGTGCGCGAGCTCGGGGGGAGAGAGAGGGAGACTCTGATACATAAACAAACAGCGGGGGGTTTGAAGGGACACGGAACGGGGACACACAACTGGTCACATTTCTTGGCCACCTGGAAACGTGCTGGTCCCAGTGGGCGGAGTGTTCTGGCTGCTCGCGCGCACGCAGGTCTCCTGGTGTGCTCGTAGTGACGCGCGTGGAAGCCAAACCTCAGACCTCATCCGAGCACTCATCCCAGTACAGGACGCCTGTAGGTTACGGCTCCGGTCCCGCAGCGCTCTGATCGATCACGGGACTGTAATCAATTTATCTGAACCTCTTTGATCTAAAGGGTTCTCCTCTACTTTCTGGGACCCAATCCACATGGTGGTCCGGACTGCTACGTCTCCCCAGCTCCTGAGGAAGACCCTCACCCAGTAGACCAAACCACGTACTGAAGAAGACCACTATACGGAATTATGGAGAATAGTCCTGGTGAGTCTCAGCATTAAATCTTAATTCATTTTTCAATTTTCCTGAGCTGATGTACACTGGCTGCCTAGCGTGAAGGGTTTGGATTATCGGTGCGCATGAACCTGTTGTATAAGTGAGTGATTCAAGCATTATCTTTATAACTATTGATCACATAACCGGGGCGTCTGTTGAATGTTTCTTACAGTATGCTGAGAATGGACAGTAACAGGTTGGGTGACAGCTATGAACAGGTCCTTATTGATTGGAACATCGCGTTATGGATAACTTGGTCTTTACATGTACACTCATAATCCGGGTTTATTGGGCAGGCAGCGCTGGTCCATCTACCATAGGATTTGTACTTTATTATTTAGTACTATATTATTTAGCAGTATACAATTATTTTGCAGCATAGGATTTGTACTTTGTATTTGATTCCGTAGTATTTTTTCCATATGGTGTGTGTCATGTTATTTGTACCGTATTGTCGGTGCTGTTCTTGCGCCTGATGCGGTTGTGTAAGTGTACATCCAGTGACGTGCAGTGTGACCCCAAACGGCCCCGGACAAAGGCAGTGCACTGCACGGCCGTGAAAGTGTTATAACATTTTTAAATGATCTGCTACAGCGATGAGGTGTCTGTGTTTGGTTGCAGTTTTTATACGCAGTGTGTTGGTGTGTCTCGCAGCGGGGGACGCGTGTCCTGTATGTTGTCGTGTTGGACAGCATCAGGTTCGGTGCTTCTCGGTATGTCTCGGTGCGTCTCGGTGTAGATCAGCGCATTCTGTAAACGCCCCCCCCTCTGTGAGCGCGCAGTCATTCCCACGCATGTGCGTACAGGTCTACGTCAAGAAGCCAACACACACACACACACACACACACACACACACACACACACACACACACACACACACACACACACACACACACACACACACACACACACACACACACACACACACACACACACACACACACACACACACACACACACACACACACACACACACACACACTCTCTCTCAAGATGTGAGTCAAAACAATACTTTCCTAGTGCCCCACTCCCATGGCCGTGAAGCGAAGGCCACGAAAACACGGAGCCAAAGACGTGAATCGTGACGTTCCGGTCGTGGGCGTCGACCAGATGTTATGCGCGCTCATGTGTTCATTCAAACTTTCACTCGGCGATGGCATGCACCTGTCGACCCAAAGCCCTTAACATTCCCCTCGTATCAGTAAACGTTATCACTGACTACGGTGTTATCCATTCCCAGAGTAAATGGTGTGACTGACAGCCTACGGACGTTTTGGGTTCGTTTCGCCCTTTCCTAATATGGGCACATGTGGGTTGAGCTGTGGTTCATAACCCGCCGCGCGCCTGACCTACATACGGCTGGCACGGTTCGACTGACGGATGTTGGAGTGAATCCCTCTCCTGCAGGCTTCCCGTAGTACGGGCAGTTGTATTTCACGTACGGGGCGTCGTTATGCGTTTGGACGCTAATACGCACCTTGCCCGCCTCGGGCTCGCGCAAGCAGCACGTGTATCAGCTTCGGTGTCCACGTGCCGCCGCGCGTGATAAACAGCGACGCCCCGCCCACAGTACGCGGTGCTCCCCCCGCCTCCCACGGAGATGCACGGGGATTCCTCTCCGCTCGCTGGGAGTGTGTTGACTGTGTGGTCACTGGGAGGCTGGTCCCTGGGAGTGTGTTCACTGGGATTCTGGTCACTGGCAGTCTGGTCACTGGGAGTCTGGTCACTGGGAGTCTGGTCACTGGGAGTCTGGTCACTGGGAATCTGGTCACTGGGAGACTGGTCCCTGGGAATCTGGTCACTGGGAGCCTGGTCACTGGGAGACTGGTCACTGGGAGACTGGTCACTGGGTGGGAGGTACCAGCCTCTCTGCCTCATCCGACCTCCTTTAAATCCTGTAACCCACGAGAAGCCTCTCAATGTTATGGTCACCCCTTATCTTATCTTGGATATATTCAGCATGTGTATTTTAACAAAGAGGTCAGGAAAAGTCATGAATCACTGCTTTTACTGTAACCTTAAGAAGGCATATTTGAGGCAAACAAGGCCTCAAATATAGCTTAATAAATGCTCATTTAATAAATGCCCAGAAATAATTAAAACCGTTTCATAACTTTATATATTTGTACCAACAACATAATTGGCTGTTCTTTGAACTCACGCAAGAGTTAAGCTTCATAAAATGCTAATTTAATAAATGCTTATAACTGAAACCCCTTCATAACCTTTTATTTTGTGCTGACAACATAATTTGCTGTTCTGTTAAAGTACAAGAGTTTAAAAAGTGAATGGGACAGATTATTTTAAACTGCGACCCACGCCTTATAAACAGGATATAATTAAAGACCTCAGGGTCACCAGAACGTGCTATGGAGCAGTGGGTTACGTTTGTGTAACCGTCCAGCCTAATGGGTTTAGGTGGAGGATGCTAGCCTAGCGTTTAGCCCGCTAGCCTGTAGCAGTCTCAGGCTAATCGCTCTGTAAACGCCTCAAAGAGTTTGACCTGGTCCTAGTAGCTTCTTCTGTTTACCTCGTTATCGAGCGGTCGGCCTGGCTGTTGGCAGGCCTCGGCACACACACCCTCATGAATGCAAACACCGAGAACAACTGGCCTGGATAACACGACAAAGGCTTGTCACGGAAATGAGTCACCTGTCCCAGCATGTGCCAAGGGCTGGATCTGAACAGGCAGCACAAAGGGGGATTGCCGATGGGCACGGCTATTGTACAGTGTGAGTTGGTGTGTTTGTGTGTGTGTACGTCCCTCAATGTTAGTGTGTGTGTGTGTGTGTTTAGGGTGCACCCCACACACACACACACACATTGGGATGCACACTATACAAACGCACACACAGACACACGCATTCACACACACACACACACACACACACACACACACACACACACACACACACACACACACACACACACACACACACACACACACACACACACACACACACACACACTCTCTCTCTCTCTCTCTCTCTCTCTCTCTCTCTCTCTCTCTCTCTCTCTCTCTCTCTCTCTCTCTCTCTCTCTCTCTCTCTCTCTCTCTCTCTCTCTCTCTCTCTCTCTCTCTCTCTCTCTCTGTGGGTACAATGGCTGTGCCCATATGTACATGTCATCTGTTTGAACCTGTGCTCTGACTCCCAGAAGAACTCTATAGAGTTGACACCTGCTCCATCGGTACTCTTGAACGTTGTCGATAAAGGGGTATCATTATTAGTTTTAGATTATCATTACAAACACCGGAAATGTTAGCATTTCCCCGACGAGTTCAGGCATGTTGTTCATGTTTACTGTAAGTCCTCGAAAGTCAGGGCCGAGATGTGGGCTTTGGGAGGACCGCGCACCAACGGTCAAGTGAGTCATCCGCGCGCCAGTGTTGACACGTGCCTGCCAAGCGGTTAAGAGGCTCCCGACGCTGCACGTGTTTTCAGGGAAGGGAGAGCCGGGGGAGGGAAGAAAGGGAGAGCCGGGGGAGGGCTTTCCACGGATGTGTCAAGGTCTCGCTGGGAAAACGTGCTCTGAAGGACTTTCCTGGAAATACAACGTCTACACAAGGGTTATTTAAAGATGCTCGTAATAGTGGTTATAGCACATCTTCTGATTTCCTGTTTTGTGAGCTTTACAGTGTAGCAGATCTGTTTAACCGCCTACATTCACATCTCCGGTAATATAGTACCAAACAAGCTTTGGTGTGTAGGCCTATATCGATACAAATATATAGATACATATACATGAAACGAATGATAGGCTTAAAAGGCGTGACATAAGCTTATGGAGCTTAATCAATTTAATAATTAACGGTTAATCCTTCTCGTCGAACGTGACCGAGATCGAAAAACGGTTTTATCGTAAAGCCCGAAATAACGAGCCCATGTATGGCCCCCGCCCCGCCGGCTTCCGGTGACTCAGAGGAATGTACGCTTCTTCTCCCGCCAGCCTCTCGTGCCTCCGTGCCCGGTCGTTAAAGCCCCCTCCTTTGCACGCGATCTCCCCGCTGCCTGTTGTTGTTCTGCTGCTGTTGTCTGCACGGGACTGCGCAAAGGGACTGCGCAAAGAGCCGTGTGACGGGGGCGGGAACTGTGTCAGGAGGACATGTGAGCTCGCGGTCAGGTGGCCGCTCGAGCCTGTGAGAGCAGCCGCGAGCGAGCGGGGCTGCTGCTGGTGGTGCACCAGTACACGTGAGCTGCAGGCTCCGTGCTGCGTAGTAGGACACCGTTACGTCACATGCGTTAAACGATGCGAACAAAAGGCACGATTACATGTAATGTTTGTCATCACGCTTTGTTATAAAGCGACCCACTGTCCGCCGTTTGTGAATGACATATAGATCCCCTTTTATGACTTGCATTTCCATATATTTATAGGAAAGCCTTTTTATTTAAATATGATTGGTAGTAATTTAGAATACACACACTTCCATAATAAATTATAATATGCTATTTGGATAATGAAATATCAAAAAAATGACTACATTTCATAATCTTAAACTGTGGGCAACTCCTAAGCATCTAGAAGATTCCCTCTTGGACAGTGTCCAATGAGATTGCTGCAGCGGCTTAGCTGTCCGGGTTCTGCGTGCGGGCCGGCGATGTGGATCAGGAGCCCTGCTCGGTGTCCTCTTGCACGCGTAACAGACCGCGGCGCTTTCCATTACACAGGAGCCCAGATAACACTAAGTCTGTGGGAGTGAGAGACACATTGGACCCATTGATATCAAAGTGGAGCATTGTGCAGCGCTGCTGACCTACATTGCTCTCCGGTCCCTTTATAGCCCTGGATGTGGACCGCTGAACTGAGCATGTGCCTCCCCTCTCTCCCTCTCTCCCCGCCTCTCCCCAGGTGGTGTCATCCTGTACGCGGGCTCCTCCGGCAGCGCCAGCCCCAGCCCGGGCAGCCCGTCCAGCGGCTACCAGACCCAGTCCCCCTCCTCACACTCGCAGCCCTCCTCCCCCGAGGCCATCTCCTTCCAGGAGATCGGCGCCCTGAAGCCCGGCGGGGAGCCCTACCCGGCGCCCCCCTCCCCCAAGACCGTCTTCCAGTTCCCCGAGGTGGTGGGGGCCAACCCCCCTCCCGCCGCCGGCGGCCCCGCCTCCTACACCCACCCCATCGCCGGGAAGAGACCCTGCGGGTTCACCGGCACCTTCACCAGTAAGCACCACCTGTGGATGTCTCTCTCTCAGTGCCCCTCGTGGTGAAGCTGGAGTTCAGGCCTTTGGTTATGGTTCAACGTCGAACGCAACACGATGAGCACGCGGACGCCTCAACGCAGTCGTGAACCTGTTTTGGTTCTGCGTCGGGTTTTAATGAACAGACCAATCACAGCCCTTGTTGCTGCGGTGCCTCAGCTTCGGCTTCGACGTGCCCCCTCCCAATATGTGGGAGGGATAAGTCAGGAAGCAAAGTGGGTCTGCAAGGACGTAATGGCTCCGTAAACCCTCTTGTGTTGGGTCGACGTGGAACCATCACTTAGCCTTTAGACTTGACACATGCCTAGACTAGTCTACTGCCAGAGGTCGGTCTTAACCTTGTCGTCCCCCCCCCCCACCCCCGCCCACAGAGACCGGAGGCATGGTGCTCCTATGCAAGGTGTGTGGCGACATCGCGTCGGGCTTCCATTACGGCGTCCACGCCTGTGAGGGCTGCAAGGTGAGACCCCACGAAGGAGATAAAACCAATACCATCTATCAAGACCCACTTGTTCAGAGGTCACCTCGACTCTGTATCGCCTCCCATATTACCCCCCACACCCCTCTTAGGCACTTGTAGTATGTTGTTCGTCCTGAAACTTAATGTACAGATTTATTGTATGTTAAGACTTTAAAATAGTGCTTAGCATTGTGTAGCATCGTATCCTAGTTATCTTTGTTGTGTACAGGGAATGGGTTAACCTAGTGATTGTTAGTGCTTGGTACTTGGTCCTATGAACATCTTACTGTACCGACAGAGATATATTGTTGTTTATCTTTCTTCTGACTAATGCACTTATTGTAAGTTGCTTGTGATTAAACCGTCTGGCAAATGCCCTAACTGTAAATGTATTGATCAGTGTTGTTGATATCCTCACTGAACCCGCTGAGCTCCTTGACTGACGGTGTTGTGGTTCCTAAGGGCTTCTTCCGACGCAGCATCCAGCAGAACATCCACTACAAGATGTGCGTGAAGAACGAGAACTGCCTCATCATGCGCATGAACCGCAACCGCTGTCAGCACTGCCGCTTCAAGAAGTGTCTCTCCGTGGGCATGTCCCGAGACGGTACGTCCCACCTCCTAGTCTCCATGACACCAGACACCGGGAGCCCCACCGGGAGCCCCACCGGGAGCCCCACGGTCGTCCGTCAGGGTGGAACACAGCTTGCCAAGGCGGGGGGGGGGGGGGGGGGGGGGAAATAGGGGCAACGTGTTGGACTAAAGTAAATCGTAAAAAGTTAATGGTTTGTCACACCCAGTTTTATTTTGTGCCCTGCACTCAGACGTGTGCGGACACATTTAGACGAGCGTTCTCTGGAATGGGATTCAGTCGTTAATCACCTTCGTAGTCCTGGAATGAGGACAGAGACAGAGACAGAGGCACAGAGCTGCACTCCTATGCAGTTTCCTTGCCGCACACCTCTCTCTCCCTCTTTCTCTCTCTCTCGCTCACCCTCTTTCTCTCTCACCTCCTCGCTCTCCCTCCCTCTCTCTCCCTCCCTCTCCCTTTCTCTCTGTCTCTTGCTGTACCTCTCTCGCTCTCCCTCCCTCTCTCTCCCTCCCTCTCCCTTTCTCTCCGTCTCTTGCTGTACCTCTCTCGCTCTCCCCCTCACTCTCCCCCTCTCTCCCTCTCCGTCCCTCCTTACCTCCCTCTCTATCCCTCCCTCCGTCCCTCTCTCCTCACTCCCTCCCTCCCTTCTGGGATGTGACTGAACTAGGCTCCCATAAATCATCCTCTGTACATCTGGAGCAAACATTTTTAGATGACCCAAAAAAAGACAGACATGCAAGGAAGGGAGGGGAGCGAGAGAATAACAGTCCTCTCGTTAACGCGTTCATTTTTCTTTATTCATAATTTCCATACTCAGGAATTAATAATTTATCAGGCATTTTTTACGCCACTCTATGGAAACGCTGGCTTGCAGATAAGGACAGATAAGGAGAAGTGAGGCCGGTGTAATGAACAACAGAGTTGGCCTGGGGTCACGCACCCGATTCATGGCTCCCTGTTGTCCTCCTTGGCCCTCCACTCCCACCTCGCTCCCTTGCTCCCTTGCTCCCTATCTATTGATCTTTAGTACGCAAAGCAATCGTTGGAACTCGGCCCACGTTTGTCTTGTTCAACCTTCGTCCCCCGCCCCACTGGTTGTCTGGATCTGTCACTCCGGTAATGACATCACGGAACACTCCTGTCGACCTAGTGACCTACTTACCGTGCTCCACTCTGGAGATGGGAGGAAGAAGGAGGGAGAGGGGGGGAGAGGGGGGAGAGATTGGTGCAGAATACTGTAGCAGGATTCTATAAATAGATTTTCCAGAGGAGGAGCGGCTATCTGTTCCCAGCCTGACGGAGGGAGGTTAGGATGCAGGAGGCGAGAGGGAGGGAGGGAGGGAGGGAGGTTAAGGATGCAGGGATGTGGAGGATGGAGGGCTCGGAGGAAGAGGAAGGGAGGGGGTTCGGACTGCAGTGATACTGTAGTCGTGATGCTGGGGACAAAATAACCAAAAGAGCAGAAACATGTAGTAAAATGCCCCCTGGTGATTGTGATTGTGGATGTCAAAGTGTGGTCCGACGGAGCCCTGGTGCTTCTGAGAGTTGACCCCGTCCAGTGCCCGGGTGTCAACCCTGCTGGGTGCTGCCGCTCAGGGACTGAGGCGGTGTCGACCTGCGGCTGAACCCCTCCACAGCGTCTAACCCCCCCCTCCTCCTCCTGTCGATTCCCCTGCAGCCGTCCGTTTCGGTCGCATCCCCAAGCGGGAGAAGCAGCGCCTGCTGGACGAGATGCAGAGCTACATGAACAGCCTCAACGAGACGGTCTCCATGGAGACGGAGGCGTCCGCGCCCCCCGAGATCGCCGGCGGCCCCGAGGGGCGGCCCGGCGAGGGGGCCGGCGGCCCGTCCTACCACAACACCTTCATGAACTGTGAGGAGAAGCCCCTCAAGATGGAGGCCACCGGCAACCACAGCAACGACAACAGCTCCGCCTCGTGCTTCAGCGGCGTGTCGCAAGACTTTCCCACGCCCCACTCCGCGGGCGTCCCCCAGCCTCAGTCCCAGTCCCAGTTCCAGGGGGTCCCGTCCGGCTACCACCTCCCCACCCACTGCCCCGCCAACGTCAACAAGAAGCCCGCCGGCGCCGCCACGGACAACGCAAAGTACACGTACACGCTGGCGCCCAATCAGAGCCAGTGCCCCGTCACCGGGGCCACTTCCTCCTCGCATCCCGCGCCGGCCAATCAGAACGTCTTCTCCGCCGCCGGCGAGACGCAGAAGCAGACTTCCTGTCCGTGGAAGCTGAGTGGAGGAGCCAAAGTGCTGGTGAGGAACACTCCGGTGAATCTTAGTCGAACACCTTCAGAGGAGGTTATGTGTGTGAGGTTCTGCTGGTACCAACTCGGGAGAGCAGCTTCTAACCTCTCTCCTCTCTCCTCCTGCTCCTCCTCCCGCTCCAGGCCTGTCCCCTGAACGCGTGCCCCGTGGCCCCTTCCAGCCGCTCCAGCCAGGAGGTGTGGGAGTCCTTCTCCCAGTGCTTCACCCCCGCCGTTAAGGAGGTGGTGGAGTTCGCCAAGAGCATCCCGGGCTTCCAGAGTCTGGAGCAGCACGACCAGGTCATGCTGCTCAAGTCCGGCACCTTCCAGGTACGACCGAATCCTCCAATCAGAGCCCGGGGTCGGCTGGTGTCACGGGGTCAGATTTATGTTTCGGGTGCTCCTCCACCTGTGTCTAACAGCGCCACCTCCCTCTGTGGTTCCTCAGGTGCTCATGGTGAGGTTCTGCTCGCTCTTCGACCCCAAGGAGCGGACGGTGACGTTCCTGAACGGCCAGACGTACTCGCTGGCGTCCCTCAGGGCCCTGGGCATGGGCTGCCTCCTGGACGCCATGTTCGACTTCAGCGAGAAGCTTGGCCAGCTGGGGCTGGAGCCCGACGAGATGGCCCTCTTCATGGCCGTGGTGCTGGTGTCAGCCGGTAAGATCCGCCCCCCCCCCCCCCCCCCCCAATGCCGCCTGCGTCACTGCCCACGCACGTCAACCGCCGCGCACGTCACCGCGGTGGGCCGTGTGAGCGCACCCGGGCTGTTGTGTCTAACCCCGGGTTTTGTTTTGCCGTCCTCGCGCAGACCGCTCCGGCATCGTGGAGGTCGCGGCGGTGGAGCAGCTCCAGGAGAACCTGATCAAGGCCCTGCGCTCGCTGATGTCGCACCGCCGGCCCGACGACTCGACCCTGTTCCCCAAGCTGCTGCTGCGTCTGCCCGACCTGCGCACCCTCAACATCCAGCACTCGGACAAGCTGCTGGCCTTCCGCATAGACCCCTGAGATGGGCAGCGCCGGCCGGTGGCACAGGCAGGTGTGGGGAGACGCTCCCCCCTCCCTCCCCCCAATCGCCCCTCCCCCCCTCCCTCCCTCCCTCCCTCCCTCCCCCCTCCGCCACCCACTCCTCCATCACTGCAGGACCCCCGGACGCCGCGTGACAGACAGACGCCGGGCCCCACGCCGCGCCGCGCCGCGCCGCGCCGCGCTGAACTCTGGCGCTACGCTTGAGAGGACTTAGGGGTGAGGGGGGACGAAGAGAGAGAGAGAGAAAGAATACTGAGTGACAGACGGGGGCTGGAGTCCCGCCCCCTCCTTCCTGCTCCTCCGGTACCTGCCACTCACAACTGGTTCTGTCCAATCCGCTTCCAGATCCCTGTCTTCATCCGACTCCTCACAAGGACCGAATCCGCACTCCTCTTCCTCCTCCTTCTCCGCTCCATCGACCGCGGCCTCTCCCCCCAGGACCAGGACTCAGACCGGAGAGGGTCTCATGTGATCTGCATGTGTAGTGGAACGGCTTCGCCTCTAGGGGGCGACGGCGCCGGGCAGTCTGGGAGACCGGGGGACACTTACTCATGAACAGTGATATAATACGACACATTCATGCTAAACAAATAAGAATGCACTTTTCATGCTTCAGGCTACTTCTGGAACCTATATAGATATATTATAGCAATAGAAACGTGTCCTTTCAAGTGTTGGCGGCTGGTTTATGCACTGGTGAAATGATCTAAGCTATTTTCATACTGTCAGTTTTTGTAAATCTTTATGAAGAATTTCAATTTGGAATTGAAGTGGAAATGCATTTGAGAGAAACATTTTTATGACGTGACGTCAATTGCGATGCATTTGTATTCAGTGATCGGAGAGAAATGATTGGTCATTTTAGACCAAGGTGGATGGTTTACATGTCAAGGTCTTTTTGTTGTACATTCTGTGTATAATCATATATATAAAATTGGTTCTTACTCATTGCAATTTTTCTTGCATAACTATACGAAGCTAGAAGCTAATTATTGTACCAAGTCGGTCGCGTCAACACATTGATGCCATATTCAAAAGAAAAAGACAACATTGCAGACCTATTAAATCTCTATAAGCAAAATGTATTGTGAATACTCTCATTGTGAATATTTTGTAAATGGTTTATGTCGTATGTACTATAATTAAACTACGTTATATAGCACTGCTGCTGTGTCACCATGTTTCCTTGTTGGATGCACTTTACCGAGCATGCTGATGAGGCGTCGCATAGCAACAGAAGGACGTCAGCCTCATTACGCACTATAGGAATGGTTATATATAGTAACAGTATATATAGGAGCATATCCTTCGATTTTCCTTTAGGGCACAATAGTTCATGGTGTTATTTGATAAATTCAGAGAAAGATAAATGAGATCTCGGTTCCATTGATTGTAACACCCAATAACTGAATCCATGTTTTATGACATTACAGGTGAAGCATTAACGGTAATTGACCGTGTAACGTTAAATAATTTCTGTTTTAGAAATAGTGCGGTAACATCGAGTTCTTAGTCAGATTAATACTATGAATATTTAACCCACTGGTAGACTGCGGTAAACAGATTCTTTACGTACTCCAGGGTTTATTTCCTTCGTAATAGTCCAACAAAGCGAAGATCATTTTACGCATTTCATTTCTGTTGCCATATTTAATTAAAATTCATCATATAAACGCATTCAATTTTCCCATACAAATAATTAGTGGGACAGATATGCCGGGATTGGCTAAATGTAACAGGATAAGGATAATAGCAGGTCATCAGGACACTGTTATTCTGCACTGGTTCAGTGCGCTCACTCCCAGTAGGACTCTAGGATGACAGGACGACTAAAGAGCTCTACTTGTCTGGTACATAAAGCCCATGCCTACGGTAGGCATGTTATCTTGTCATCTAATCCATAGCGGATCATGGAAAATGGAAAGGCGAGCCGTGACACTGTGGAGGTGTCTCTACGCACCACCTGCCGGCTGACCCGAAATAGCCATGTGACGCCGGCCGACGCCGTGACATTTGCCAGTTTGGAACCGGCTCAGGCCATAAAGGTTAGGGGCACAAATGACTTACGGAATCAAATTCCATAAGCAGCAGCACGTCATTCTGCTGTGGCGAGAAACACCGGAGACCCTTTTAGGAGGAGGTATTTGTTCCCGCAGGACGCGCTCCCGACGCGGCGCCGGCTGCCCCCTGGTGGTTAAACAGTACAATACATCAGTTCAAATGACTTAACATAACAGTGAATGGCGTTTGAGAAAACACAATGGCATGACCATTCACATGATTCTAGCTAATCAACAAAAAAACAAAGGACGAAAAATAATGAATGAAGAATTTATTTTCGAATAATGTCTACCCACACACATCAGTTCAAGCATCACTAAGTGGGAGAGCTGGAGAGTTGTGGAAGACACCAGCCTTTGGAATAAATTCTGAATGGACACACTAAGTTGTATCTGGTTTCTTGAAGTTGTACTTTTGACAGGGCTGAATGATCATCATCACACCACATCGGCAGTTTAAAGGAACGCCCCATCTTATTTTACCACAGGGCCGGCCCAAGCCTTTCGGGGGCCCTAAGCAGAATTTGATATTGGGGCCCCCCTTCCCACCTAGCGGAGTCATTTGCGCTCGACGATTATTGACAAAAATGTCACACTACAATGATTTGACAATGAATTAATTGACATTATCAATTGTATTAATACTGAATTACGTAGATGTGATTTCCTGTATTTTTTATATGGCCAGCTGGAGAAGGGAAATACCTAAATTTAAGCATATTCATAGCATTTTGCTTTTTGACTTATTGAGATGGTGACTTGGGCTTGGGCTTCAGTGCCCCTTGACCTCTTGGGCCTGGAAGGCTTATTCAGTTGCTCTCATGCCAAAAATATTCTAGACTTTTGTCCCTTGATAGACCCCTGTATTATTATAGTCGTTATTTACACCAAAACAGCTAACTCCTATGATAGCTTGAGCTGCTCCTCCCTCAAATGAGTTCAAAACATATTTTAAATAATCATGCAATCATACCTTTATCTTGCTCCTTTTTCTCATCTTCTGTCCTTTTCTTTTTCCGTTTTTGGGCACCAGAGAGATACGTCCTTTTAGATGACATGCTTATATATGTCCCTTCCAACTTAACCTTGAGTATTATGCAGTGTCTGTCTATGACCGCGAATTATCTGTCAGCAGATTGAGCACGCAGTTGATATGCATGACTCGAACGCTGGCAGATATATCTGATCGTAAAATCAAAATTTTCTTGTATAGATGTATTCTTTATTTCATTCAATCAGGTCACTTGTTTAAGTTATTTAATATTATTATTATTATTATTTTTAATTATTTTTAATTATCTTTTTTTTTTTCCGATAGGGGGCCCCCTGGCGGTCAGGAGGCCCCAAGCGCCCGCTTGTATCGCTTATGCCTCGGGCCGGCCCTGATCTTGATGAGGAAGGTCGAGCTCTCTGAGTGGCCAACGACGTGCGTCGCGACGTAGGTCGCATTGGTCGCTGTGTTGGTCGCTCCTCTGGCTGCTTTCAGTCGCTGTGGTCGCTGGCTTGGTCGCTCAAAGTCTATGGGCGGTCGTTAATCAGTTAATTTGCATGTTATTAACGTTTTTTTCGCGACGGTTGAAGTAGGCCTACCAGAAAGGTTTTTATGGCAAATATTATTTTAATATTTTTTCGATTGAATTACAGTTTAAAGGCCCACTATGCAACTTTTTTAGCCAAAATTACATTAAGTATGCAGGTTGAGAGTTATGCTGATGGTTCTGCATCCATTTCTGGGTCGATTGGTGGGTGTGTCATTTACCCATGTCGCCTCTACAGTGAAAAAGCGCATATGCAACTTGATGTGTTCGGACCGAGCGCTTCCGGATGTGACGCGGCGGAAGTATCCTCGAAAATGTAGTCAGATTGTAGTTTCGAAAATGCTTTACGGCACAGACACACACCCAAACATGGCACCGGCTAGATATAAACAGCCAGTTGCGAGGCAATTTGGCTTGATTTACCTTAATATAACAGGCTAGGAGTCATTGCGATGGTTCCATTATACATTTTTGTTCGATTGTTCGTTGTTTCAACTCCCCCTTGCGCATCTTGGCGGAGAAAATGAATATGTTTCTGCCGGCGACCCGCCGCCCACTCTCGTGGGTGTCTCGGGTCTCGCGAAGTAACGAATTGCTTTGCGGCACAGACCCCCAAACACGGAACCGGCTCGATATAAACACAAGTAACTAAGGGATTGTTACATTCATCATAGATCAGCCGACTAAAAAGAGACAGAGAAACCCAATGTCGGAGGAACAGAAGAAGAGAAAGGGGAGACTGACCGACAGAGAGGCCAGACACGAGTAAACGTTGGGCAAGCTTTTCAGGAATAGCGTGAACTGAAAGAAAAAGAAGACTTCAAATCAGACTCCGACTTGGCCGTGTTGCTTTTGAAATTGAAAGTAGGCTACCCTTGGGTGAACCTTGTACTCGTGGTATTCTTGATGTTGATAGTCTCTGTACAAATGTGTTTGCTCAACCATTTTGTTGTGAGCCCTGTAAAAATTGTTTTCTCGACCGTTTTGTTGTGAGCCCTGTATGTTTCTAGCTTGCTTGGTTGCAGCCATATAAACACCTTTGTTTCCATTGGTGTTTTGCTGTTCGTCTGTCTTGTCCCCCAGATACAGACTGAATCCCCGAATCCAGGTTCTTGTTTATTTAGATTATTATGTTGGCCAACACTCTCACACTGATTGTTCTGTTCAACCTAAGATAAAACAATTATAATCTAGGATATAAATTCTCCCCGTCAACTATAAAAAAGGATGGCTTTATGTTTATTGCAATACAAATACACCATTTTAAAAATGTATAACCTTGCCTACACTTTATGAACATTTACTTCGGACATGGCTCCACGCATTCGCCGGCTTCTTTGAAAACAAATGCACATGGCTCGCGTAGAAGTGCATGGGGAAGGGTCGTCAACGAGTTGTTACGACAGTGTTGTAAAATATCTACTACGAAGCTGTAGGGGGCGCTGTGTAGAGAAATGTGCGTGCCAAAACCAAGAAAACAGCGAAGAAATTCCCGAAGTTGCATAATGGGCCTTTAAAATGATGAAATCATTGCTCTATCAGTATCAATAAAATATATTAGTTGTAATTTGGGGCGTATTCAAATAATGTATTTATATATTATAGCCTATTTGTTTTGTTAAATGTCATGCCTACACTTAAATGTGTGCCTAATAAGGTATATTATGTACAAAGTTCTTCGTTATAGAGTGATATAGTTTAATATAAGTGTAACAATTGCAATTCAATGCCACAGTGGTGCAAGCGGTAGTGCTAGTTTAGTAATCAAATGGGCGGGTGTTTGATTCTATGAAGGTATTATTGTAGCAAAAGTCTTAAGCACCTGTAACTGCAGAATTTGAATGCGTACACTAAAGTCACAGTCAATTTGAAGTCGTATATATTTATTTTGCAAGTCTACTCTAAAGTCACAAATGTGTAACAGTACATTTTTAGTCGTAAATATTTTTTATACTATTGTAAACACAAAATAGGGTCTACGAGTATGCAAATCTGTGTTACAGGTGCACAAATCCTTTTGCTACAATTATTGCAGCGCAGTTGGAGCAAAACACATTCGCACACCCGTGTTTCATAATCGGAGAACATGCCCAAAAGGTGTGCATTCGTAAACCCAAATTTGAACTAATGCATCAGAAGTTGCACATCTGTGAACGCTATGTTAATTCAGCATTTTAATGAGCGAGCACAAATCCATTTTACAACTGCTTGAATCTGCTCCTGCAAGTCTCAGCTGTGGGTTTTTTTGCAGGTTGTTTTGCACCACGTCTAGGTGGTAAATGTGTAGCAAAAGTATTCGTATCCGTAGATGCCAGAGCGTCCGTGGGCGGGACAAAATAACCCCCCATAATTTCCTAATCCAATGAAAATCGCAGGCAGGTATGCATTTCTCAAATTACACTGGGACCCACCGCGTGCCTGCCATGGAGGCTGGAGCTATAAAGATCGCAGCATACTCAGCGTGGGATACGTTTCTTTCTGGAGAAGTGAAGAGGGCGTCCTACTGAACGGAGGTGGGTATCCTACATTATGTTAAATGAAATGACTTTGTTCAAGTGAATTCTCCCCAAAGTATTGCATTAACATTTCTGAATTTATGTTAACATAATGTAGGATACCCAACTCCGTTCAGTAGGACGCCCTCTTCACTTCTCCAGAAAGAAACTTCATCCCTGCCGGCGATTTTCATTGGATTAGGAAATTATGGGCGTGACTATTTTGTCCCGCTCCCGGACGCTCTGGCATCTACGGATACGAATACTTTTGCTACACATTTACCACGCAGACACACACAAAAAAAAATATTTGTACGGTATCACCATCGATTTTTTTACCCAAATGCATTTACACGCAGATATACACGGGCAGGTACACACGCAGGTACACACACACAGGTACGCACACACACACAGGCACGCAGACGCAGGCACGCACACACACGCACACACACACACACCACCATCAAAAAAAGATTCTTTGCTCAACAAACATGCAAGTCCCTCTGAACTAGTTTTAAACTTATAAAAATAAAATAAAATCTCCACACTATACATGTCAGGACTGCCATGGAGAGAAGAGAGCCAGGGACACCTGTGGCCCCCGCCATGGCCTGGACCAGGGTCAGGTGTTTTGGGGGGGGCGGACTGAGATGGAAGACCCTCATCCCTTTCTTCCTGCAGTCCCTGAGAGAAAGAACAGCGCCGGATGTCCTGCTCATCCACTGTGGCGGCAACGACCTTGGACGCCTGGAGGCAGTTGAGGTTAGTGCCGCCATGAAGCAGGACCTGCAGTACCTCCACCGGAAGTTCCCAGCGATGCTGATCGTGTGTACTCCAACATCAACGAGAGACGCCGGTGGAGGGCTGACCGTCCGGGGAAGCTGAATCACGCTAGGAAATGGGTGAACAGTGTGATGAAAGCATTTGTTAGTGTACAGCTAGGAGGCAACAGCGTAGAGCATCCTGGGATACGGTTCAACTGCTGTGGTTTATACCTAGAAGACAACGTTCATTTCACCTATAGGGGAATTAAAAAAAAAAAAAAAACATTTCACAGTCCCTTGAGGCGATAATCCAGAGTGTGTGAAACTGACACTTTCAGGGCCAATACGTTCAGCCTTCTCCCACTCTGAATTGTAATTTCAACTGAGTTTTCAATACTGTAAAATATAATCCAGGTGCTTAATCTTTATTCAATGATGCTTTTTTCTGCATATTTGATAAATCAGTAATTAAAACGTTTTTTGGTAATCATTTGTGTTTATCACACTGTTCATTCATTTCCCTACCTTTCTTTGTTCCCCCTTCAGTCTTCTGTCCCAGCCAAACTGACTCACTCTCCTCTCCACGTTGTATGGAGCTTTCCCCCAAAAGTAAAAAACAAAACAAAAAAAATGTGTTCTGTTAAAATTGGGGGTGGGAGGATTTTTGTAATAAAAGCTTTCTTATTCTGACACTTCTTGTTCAAGTCCTATGTCTTACACATGCAGCCATTTGGACACCATTTTATGATAGCTGATAACCAATGTACACACTGTAATACTGTAATCAAGAGGACATACAGGCAGATCAAATAAAAAGAGATATAATAATAATAATAATACATTTTATTTATAATGCACTTTATATTCAAGAATCTCAAAGTGCTTCAGAGAAAAAAATACCAAAAAACTATTAAAAAGGGGGAACCTCAAAGAAAGTTTAGCTAAATGCTCTTTTAAAGAGATGGGTTTTGAGGTTCCGTTTAAAAAGAGCTGTAGTCTGTGGAGCCCTCAGGTGGTCAGGGAGGGCGTTCCATAGTCTAGGGGCAGCAGCAGAAAAGGCCCGATCACCCATGGTGCACAGCTTCGTATGTCGGGTTTGGAGGGTGTGAGTGGATCCTGAACGGAGTGTACGTGAGTTTGTCGGGGGGGTGAGGAATTCCTGAAGGTAGAGGGGGGCAAGTCCGTGAAGGCACTGGTGGGTGAGGAGGGAGACCTTGTACTCAATTCTGAGTGAGACAGGGAGCCAGTGCAGTGATTTCAGGATGGGGGTGATGTGGTCATGCTTGCGCACCCTCATCAGGACCCTGGCAGCACTGTAACTTTATTGTAATAAAGTTATATCTTTATTTATCAGATATAACTTTATTGATCTTTGAACTTTATAATTATGAAAGATTGCTCCATATAACACCAACAATATAATATAACAATCTAATATAATATAATATAACACCAACAACATAGTAAATATATGTAGGCCAAAAAATACAGTCCAATGTTATTGCTTAAGAAACAGATCCCTTCCAACTAACTATTTACGAAAAATGCAATCAATAACTAATGTACAAATAAATGGTTATACAATAACCAGCAACGAAGTTGGAGTGGCCTACACACATAAATAATTGTGATACACCAACTGTCATAAATTCATAAATACATAAACAAGCAAATGAAAAATTTAATAGACCTAGCAACGCTACTGAAATGTTAATAAGACTAACAATAATATATATTGATACCGTAATGCACCTGTTCTTTTTCTTTGGATCTTTTGAATAAATGGAGCAATATATGGTAAAAATCTGAAACGTTAAAGGGACACTGTGTAAAAATGACTCCCATCTAGTGGTACAATTGTATATTGCATTCAAACTAATAGTGCTCGCTTGTTCAAAAACTACGGTGGGCAGTATGTGCCAAGAAGCTGTGTCATGACATCCAATACTACCTCATCGAATCATTCGAGTGATGAGGTTTGTTATTTCGAAGAAATTTCAAACTGCATTGAATCATTAGTGTAAGCTAATGAAGTTATGAGTAATTACTTTTCGAGCAAGATAGTGAATTATTTCAGTCATCATTCACGCTGGCTCAGATTGAAAACGCGTTTGCTTTTCCTGTACCACGTAGTACTTTTTGTCCCTTTCGGCAGTTCAGACCGGAAGAACATGGAAGCCTCCATGAAGCGTACCCGTCCTATGTAATAACATTTTAATTATTCTTCGCTCAGGAGGATAGGTGAGTTTTTTGGCAGAGATCATTTTACACCAATGAGGACTTATTTATGAATGAATACGTTGATTTGAGGTAATAAATGTCTTAAAATATTACAGTGTCCCTTTAACGGAGCACTGAACTAGGCCCTCTCGGATGCCAGGTCGAAACAACATTTATTTCACTACGACTCCTTTCAGCTGCCCACCCCTCCTTCTCCAGCAAAAAATAATTAGAGAAAACGGCTAATAGAACGCTTGAGGTGGCGTTTTGAAAAAAAAAAACGTACTTTCTTAGTAGGCCTACATGGCATAAAAATAATTATGAGCCTTTCATTGATATCCAGACATTTTTTGCGGAGACACATTCCTGTTCCCCACTTGCATTGGAGTGAACGGGATTATCTACTTCTGGGCTCTATGAATCGAGGGACCCGTCCACAGCCCGCTTAAACAGCTGCAATACCAAGCTTGGCCGCTGAGCACTGGTGGATTGCGGAAGTATGCACTGGGGCAGAGCTATAGAGAGAGAGAGTTGCGACACTTCCATTGGACTCCGTTGTAGCGCCTACTTCCGGGGTATGGAGCCTCGAATAGTTCCAAACAACCATTTTACGGCGTAGGAGACCGTTCATTTCCATTGCTGGCCGCCGAGTTACTTCTGACGTAAATTGATTAAATAGCTACCTCTTTTGAATTGTCAACTGTCTATATTGTATCAGAGGCCCTTTATGATGCATATACTGATCTTTATTTGTAAATGCACAGCGTAATTATATATATATTCATCTTGGTAGACGACCGATTGCTTGCTAGTTTGTTAGCTCAACTTCACCATCTGTGAAGGTATCTCCAGGGGTAAATTGATTAATAGCTACCTCTTTTGAATTGTCAACTGTCTATATTGTATCAGGACCTTTTATGATGCATATATTGATATTTATTTGTATATGCACAGCGTAATTATATATATTTTTATCTTGGTAGACGACTGATTGCCTGCTAGTTTGTTAGCTCGACTGCACCATGTGATGGTATCTACACCAACAATTACAAAGTTCAGTACTAGTGAATCTAACTTTTATTTAGTTAGTTATTTATGTTGGATTACTAGGATAATTTAGGTTGATTTAAGGACGGGTTTTATGATGCGATAGCTAGTAGAAATAACAGTGTTTGTTTAATTATATCCTGGAAAGGGTGATGTTCAGCACATGAAGCCCTACAGATGCCGCCGATTCAACAATGCTGATTATGATGGCCGGTGAATTTAACCTATATGGCTTTTTCATTTTAACTTCTTGTTGACTGAATTGTTTCTTTCTTAGTGCCAAATTGATTCTCTTTCTTAGTGCCAAATTGATTCTTTTTTGTTTTGCAATAGCCCTCTCTGCTCTCCTTCTCATTAATTTTTCCTTTTCTAGTTGCCTTATTAGGTCCTCCACAGTCGCCCCATCAGTCCCTGGCAGTCTGGTCCCTGGAGCAGCTGGCCCTGGCAAAAGTTATTCCTTCACTGTTGACCCCTGACTGACCCTCGGCACACAAATCCCTGGATCACCTGCCACTGGATCACCTGCCCCTGAATCACCTGCCCCTGGCAATGTGGCCTCTTGATTGCTCTCTGTGTCTCCTGTGATGTCCTTTTCAACGCTCTTGAAATCCACCTAAATTTCTCCCTCAATCTCTGTAACAATTACAAGGTAATGTTGATGCTATATGTATTTTGCCTTTGCATTTGCAACTACTGTCATCTCCAATGTAAGAAAATGAATTAAAGCAAAACATTTCTGTAATGTGAATTAAATCATCTGCCACAATCAGAAACCAATACAATTTATAAATGGATCTACCGGCAATTGTTAATTGGGTAGAAATGTGTCGATTATCTACATTGTGTGCAAATCCTCAGAGAATCCCTGCCTTCTGGTTGTTTTTTAAACGGAATGTGCAAACATGAATCATGTAATCTCATTAGGAGTGTAGTCTATCCTAGAATTACATGAAATGGGGAATATTGTAAGCTGCATGGATCATACCGAAGTTTAATTTGGCGCAATATGGGTGGTCCGTTGCACTTGGTTCCGGAGGCACCCTCACAGAAGGGGGTTTCCTCCTCTTCGGTTTAGGGCGATGGATGAAAACTGTTGGGCCTGCATCGGGCCTCAACTTCAACATCCTATCTACTTTTGTGGCTTTGAATTGGTCATTTCCAAAGTGTACCTGTAGGTAGGCTTTAATATCAGTTTCCGTTGCACTTCAAATATCATTGGAAAGTCATAATTCTCTACACTACAATTATTATGCCCGTTTTTGACTGTTGCTGACTGTCAATACGTTTTGACGGCTGACCATTGCCATCCATTTCTCCCTGCGCTCTTGGTCCTTGGGGAAGCCGTGATAACCCTTCTCGGACCGATTGGAGCATCCAAATGCTGCACAGCCAACCATGGTATGACCATTGATCTATAAAATGTTAGTTGTAACCAATGAACCATGACACCATTGAAGATCACAGAGCGGGTAACAACTGTTCCTCAACCACTTATGCCCTGACTTTTGAGAATAGGTTAGAGGTCAGAGTTCATGACCAAACGAGGATCCTCCCTCCTAAACCCATTTTGAATTTCCTAGGGCTATTCTAAGTATTGTAATGGCATAAAGTATAGTATATTTGCAACGTTATATGTTAATGGTTTGCCCTAAGTATATAGTGTTCCCTGCTGTGTCCATTGTTGAATCTGTTCACACAATCGCAATCACTTGTTCTTGTCACACTAATTGTTTAATTAAAAAAAATACAATTTCATTCATCCAAGCGTAATGAGTTGTTATTCTTTAATATATTTGATACTTTGTGTGGCTTATATCTTTAAATGATCATGGTAGAACATCTTGAATACTTTGATTTCAACACAGATGTAAGGTACAAGTTAAGGTTAGGCCAGTATGCTAACACGAACGTGAAGCTTTCCCTCCAAAACTTAAAAACGTATCTAAGTAATAGTACTTATAAATAGCTTTCAGTTGCCCCCCTACCGCTCTAAATGTAAAACTGACATTTACAAATATGCAATAATGCAATAACAGTCAGACAAATACTTGCATGTGATTTTTTCATTCATATTTACCATTTAATATTGAAATCTCTGCTGTCGTCCCATAGAATAACATTGAAAGCGCGGCGTGTTTGGAACTATTGAGGCTTACATGAACCACGTGACCCCCCTGTCGGCGAGATCATAGCGTGTCGCAACTCTCTCTCTCTATAGCTCTGCACTGGGGGCTTGGTGGCTGGCCTGTCGTCGCAGCCAGCCAGCCGATACCAGCCAGGCGTCGCAGCACGTCATTACGAATAATTATCATACCATGGTACTAAATCATACTAAAATGTTAAAATGAAAGAGGCCGATTGCGTCAGTAAGTTTGACTAAAAGAGCAGAAATGTATGGAGAGAATCAACCCCCCCCCCCCCCTCTAACCTAACGCCACGTCGCTGCCCCTTGTACCACTGTGGCATTGTCTTTATTATTAGACTTATATTATTATTATATTATTATTATTATTTTCTATAACGAATAACTTTTTACATAATATACCTTATTAGGCTTAATGACATTTAACAAAACAAATAGGCTATATAATATATAAAATAAATTAGTTAAATACGCCTCAAATTACAACTAATATATCAATCTATAACGAAGAACTTTGTAAATAATATACCTTAGGCTTAATGACATTTAACAAAACAAATAAGCTATATATAATATATAAAATACATTATTTGAATACGGCCCAAATTACAACTAATATATTTTATTGATACTGATAGAGCAACGATTTCATAATTTTAAACTGTAATTCAATAGAAAAATATTAAAATAATATTGAAATAAAGAACTGTAGGTAGCTTTCGCCAGAGAGCATGGCTTTCTGGTACTTCAACTGTCGCAAAAAAATATGTTATAACAGATTAACGACCGCCAATAGACTTTGAGCGACCAAGCCAGCCAGCGACCACAGCGACTGAAAGCAGCCAGACGAGCAACAAACACAGCGACCAAAGCGACCTACGTCACAACGCTGCTCGGCCCTACTGATGTTGATCCTGTTAAAAAAATAAATAAAAATATATAAGTGTATATATAGTTGAGTATAGAGTATATTAAGTTTGAAATATATTGTATAATATATAGATCTGTATCGATTTTTTTGAAGTCCATAGTAGTGCATTAAATAAAATAAGTATATTAGATCTAAAATTAAATTCCATAATAATATCCTTCCGCATACACATGTGACTCCAATGTGCACACACTGGTACGGCATGAAGAGCTTCCACAGCAACTTTACATATACCTCTCACGTCGATCATCACAGTCCTATACATAGACTGGATTTATATTACTGTTTTCATTTGAACATTGTAACTCACAAAAAAACAACTGTTACACACGCTCTCTAATTATGATTGATAGCCCTGATCCACTTGACCAACCTCATAATAATAATAATAATAATAATAATAATAATAATAATAATAATAATAATAACTAGAACTGCAAGCAGTTATGCAGGGGTCCAAGAAGTGTGCATTTCGCCGGCACAACGCGACAAGAAATGTGCATTTCGCCGGCACAACGCGAAGCAAGTATTCAAAATGCTACCGTGAACAACATGTGGATATAAAGGTTTTGACTGTGGGAGCTTCGGTGTGGGAGTTATAGCCTAAAACGCGTTTTCAGAACATTCCATTGGCCAAATAGGAGATAGACAATGTCGTCGTTTTTTGGCGCCGCCCTGTGGCGAAATTTTCCAAAGACAATTTTCCTTTTTCAAATAACTCCCGCCTACATTTATATTTCTTGGCCATATTTTCTATATAGACTCGGGATTGCCCCTTGATGGTTTCCCTCGGGTTTGAAGAACATTCCTCAGGCCAATTAAAAGATATACAATTTCCTCGTTTATTGCGCCCCCTAATGGCGAAAAATTCCGGAATTTTTATCAAACGACATTAAGGTTAGCACCAACATGTGTGTAAAATTTGGACTTGTTCCGACGTCTAATTTTGGATTTCTTTGGATTTTTGATTTTCCACGGCTAATTTAGCTCATAAACCAATACTCAAAACGCTACCGTTTCGTCGTCGAAGGTCAAATCAAAAAACTGTCTCAGGATTCCTTTGCGTGTGCGTCTGAAGATGTCGTGTGCAAAGTTTGGTGTCGATTGGTCAAGAAATGTGGGGGGAGTAGGGAAAAAACTGTTTTGTGGTTTTCGCGATTTTGCGAAAAAAAATTATGGACGCAAATGGGCGGGGCCTATGCCAAAAGATGCAGCAGACTCCAGTGAATCTGTGCGTACAAGTTTTTGAATGTGGGCGATTCGGTGTGGGAGTTATAGCCCCAAACGCGTTTTCCCTTGGTATAGCGCCACCTAGTGTTCGGCGTGTCTGGATTTTGTCGTCTGCGTAGTCCGAAGAGATCTGGATCTAGTCATGCAATTCGCGTGTCGGCACCATTTACGGTTTGGGCTGTGGTCCCACTTTTAGGGGGGTAAGAATAACTAGAACTGCAAGCAGTTATGCAGGGGTCCAAGAAGTGTGCATTTCGCCGGCACAACGCGACAAGAAATGTGCGTTTCGCCGGCACAACGCGAAGCATGTGTTCAAAACGCTACCCTGAACCTGTGGATACAAAGGATTTGACTGTGGTAGGAGTAGCAAGAAGTCAGTGTAGCGTTTTCGCGGCGAAATTTTGTAGAAGATATACAATTTCCTCGTTTATTGCGCCCCCTAATGGCGTAATTATCCGAAATTTTTATCGTACAACATTAAGGTTGGCACCAACATGTGTGTACAATTTGGACTCGTTCCGATGTCTAATTTTGGATTTCCTTGGATTTTTGATTTTCCACGTCTAATTTAGCTCATAAACCAATATTCAAAACGCTACCGTTTCGTCGTCGAAGGTCGGATCAAAAAACTGTCTCACGATTCCTTTGCGTGTGCGTCTGAAGATGTCGTGTGCAAAGTTTGGTGTCGATTGGTCAAGAAATGTGGGAGGAGTAGCGAAAAAACAGTTTTGCGGTTTTCGCGATTTTGTGAAAAAAAATTATAGACGCAAATGGGCGTGGCCTATGCCAAAAGATGCAGCAGACTCCAGTGCATCTCTGTGTACAAGTTTTTGGACTGTGGGAGGTTCGATGTGGGAGTTATAGCCCCAAACGCGTATTCCTTGGTATAGCGCCACCTAGGGACCGGCGTGTCTGGATTTTGTTATCTGAGTAGCGGTGCCGATTCTGGATCTAGTCATGCAATTGGCGCGTGTGCACCATTTACGGTTTGGGCTGTAGTTCCACTTTCACGGGGAGGTAGTATAACTAGAACTGCAAGCAGTTATGCAGGGGTCCAAGAAGTGTGCATTTCGCCGGCACAACGCGACAAGAAATGTGCATTTCGCCGGCACAAAGCGAAGCAAGTATTCAAAACGCTACCGTGAAGAACATGTGGATACAAAGGTTTTGACTGTGGGAGCTTCGGTGTGGGAGTTAAAGCCCAAAACGCGTTTTCAGAACATTCCATTGGCCAAATAGGAGATAGACAATGTCGTTGTTTTTTGGCGCCGCCCTGTGGCGAAATTTTTAATTTTCCAAAGACAATTTTCCTTTGCCAAATAACTCCCGCCCACATTAATAATTCTTGGCCATATTTTCTATATAGACTTGGGTTTGCCCCTTGATGGTTTCCCTTGAGTTTGAAGAACATTCCTTTGGCCAATTAGAAGATATACAATTTCCTCGTTTATTGCGCCCCCTAATGGCGAATTTTTCCGAATTTTTTGTCGAACGACATTAAGGTTAGCACCAACATGTGTGTAAAATTTGGACTCGATCCGATGTCTCATTTTGGATTTCTTTGGATCTTTGCTATTCCACGTCTAATTTAGCTAATAAACCAATATTCCAAATGCTACCGTTTCGTCGTCGAAGGTCGGATCAAAAAAGTGTTTCATGCATTCTTTGCGTGAGTGTCTGAAGATGTCGTGTGCAAAGTTTGGTGTCGATTGGTCAAGAAATGTGGGAGGAGTAGGGAAAATACAGTTTTGCGGTTTTCGCGATTTTGCGAAAAAAAATTATAGACGCAAATGGGCGTGGCCTATGCCAAAAGATGCAGCAGACTCCAGTGAATATGTGCGTACAAGTTTTTGACTGTGGGAGGTTCGGTGTGGGAGTTATAGCCCCAAACGCGTATTCCTTGGTATAGCGCCACCTAGTGACCGGCGTGTCTGGATTTTGTCGTCTGCGTAGTCCGAAGAGATCGGGATCTAGTCATGTAATTGGCGTGTGTGCACCATTTACGGTTTGGGCTGTGGTACCACTTTTAGGGGGGTAAGTATAATAACTAGAACTGCAAGCAGTTATGCAGGGGTCCAAGAAGTGTGCATTTCGCCGGCACAACGCGACAAGAAATGTGCGTTTCGCCGGCACAACGCGGAGCATGTGTTCAAAACGCTACCCTGAACCTGTGGATACAAAGGATTTGACTGTGGTAGGAGTAGCGAGAAGTCAGTGTAGCGTTTTCGCGGCGAAATTTTGTAGACGATATACAATTTCCTAGTTTATTGCGCCCCATAATGGCGAATTTTTCCGATTTTTTTCTCGAACGACGTAAAGGTTAACACCAACATGTGTGTAAAATTTGGACTTGATCCGATGTCTAATTTTGGATTTTTTTGGATTTTTGATATTCCACGTCTAATTTAGCTAATAAACCAATATTCAAAACGCTACCGTTTCGTCGTCAAAGGTCGCATCAAAAAAGTGTCTCATGCATTCTTTGCGTGTGCGTCTGAAGATGTCGTGTGCAAAGTTTGGTGTCGATTGGTCAAGAAATGTGGGAGGAGTAGGGAAAAAACAGTTTTGCGGTTTTCGCGATTTTGCGAAAAAAAATTCTAGACGCAAATGGGCGTGGCCTAGGCCAAAAGATGCAGCGGACTCCAGTGCATCTGTGTGTACAAGTTTTTGGACTGTGGGAGGTTCGGTGTGGGAGTTATAGCCCCAAACGCGTATTCCTTGGTATAGCGCCACCTAGTGACCGGCGTGTCTGGATTTGGTTATCTGAGTAGCGGTGCCGGACCTGAATCTAGTCATGCAATTGGCGTGTCGTCACCATTTACGGTTTGGGCTGTGGTACCACTTCTAAGGGGAGGTAGTATAAAAATAATAATAATCCTTACAAAAACAATAGGGATCCAACCTGTTGGCTTGGACCCCTAATAATAGGAAGAAAAATCCTTACAAAAACAATAGGGATCCAACCTGTTGGCTTGGACCCCTAACTAGAACTGCAAGCAGTTATGCAGGGGTCCAAGAAGTGTGCATTTCGCCGGCACAACGCGACAAGAAATGTGCGTTTCGCCGGCAGAACGCGAAGCAAGTATTCAAATCGCTACCCTGAACCTGTGGATATAAAGGTTTTGACTGTGGGAGCTTCGGTGTGGGAGTTATAGCCTAAAACTCGTTTTCAGAACATTCCATTGGCCAAATAGGAGATAGACAATGTCGTCGTTTTTTGGCGCCGCCCTGTGGCGACATTTTCCAAAGACAATTTTCCTTTGCCAAATAACTCCCGCCCACATTAATAATTCTTGCCCATATTTTCTATATAGACTCGGGTTTGCCCCTTGATGGTTCCCTTATAGTTTGAATAACATTCCTCTGGCCAATTAGAAGATATACAATTTCCTCGTTTATTGCGCCCCCTAATGGCGAAAAATTCAGTTTTTTTTATTCAACGCCATTAAGGGTAACACTGACATGCGTCTAAAATTTGGGCTTGATCCGATGTCTAATTTTGGTATTTTTTGAATTTTTGCGTTTCGGCGTAAAACGTAGCTAATAAACCAATGTTCAAAACGCTACCGTTTCGTCGTCGAGGGTCGGATCAAAAAAGTGTTCGAGCATTCTTTGCGTGTGCGTCTGAAGATGCCGTGTGCAAAGTTTGGTGTCGATTGGTCAAGAAATGTGGGAGGAGTAGGGAAAAAACAGTTTTGCGGTTTTTGCGATTTTGCGAAAAAAAATTCTAGACGCAAATGGGCGTGGCCTATGCCAAAAGATGCAGCAGACTCCAGTGCATATGTGCGTACAAGTTTTTGACTGTGGGAGGTTCGGTGTGGGAGTTATAGCCCCAAACGCGTATTCCTTGGTATAGCGCCACCTAGTGGCCGGCATGTCTGGATTTTGTCGTCTGCGTAGTCCCCACGGATCTGGATCTAGTCATGCAATTGGCGTGTCGGCACCATTTACGGTTTGGGCTGTGGGCACACTTTTAGGGAGGTAAGTATAATAATAATAAACACTACAAAAACAATAGGGATCCAACCTGTTGGCTTGGACCCCTAATAATAAAAATCCTTACAAAAACAATAGGGATCCAACCTGTTGGCTTGGACCCCTAATAATAATAGGAATAATAATCCTTACAAAAACAATAGGGATCCAACCTGTTGGCTTGGACCCCTAATAATAAAAATCCTTACAAAAACAATAGGGATCCAACCTGTTGGCTTGGACCCCTAATAATAATAAGAAAAATCCTTACAAAAACAATAGGGATCCAACCTGTTGGCTTGGACCCCTAATAACTAGAACTGCAAGCAGTTATGCAGGGGTCCAAGAAGTGTGCATTTCCCCGGCACAACGCGACAAGAAATGTGCATTTCGCCGGCACAACGCGAAGCATGTGTTCAAAACGCTACCCTGAACCTGTGGATAAAAAGGATTTGACTGTGGTAGGAGTAGCGAGAAGTCAGTGTGGCGTTTTTGCGGCGAAATTTTGTAGAAGATATACAATTTCCTCTTTTATTGCGCCCCCTAATGGCGAAACTTTCCGAAATCTTTTTCGAACGTCACTAAGGGTAACACCGACATGTGTGTAAAATTTGGACTTGATCCGATGTCTAATTTTGGTATTTTTCTGGATTTTTGATTTTCAACGTAAAACGTAGCTAATAAACAAATATTAAAAATGCTACCGTTTCGTAATCGAAGGTCGGATCAAAAAGTGTTTGAGTATTTCTTTTCGTGTGCGTCTGAAGATGTCGTGTGCAAAGTTTGGTGTTAATTGGTCGAGAAATGTGGGAGGAGTAGGGAAAAAACAGTTTTGAGGTTTTCGCGATTTTGCGAAAAAAAATTCTGGACGCAAATGGGCGTGGCCTATGCCAAAAGATGCAGCAGACTCCAGTGAATATGTGCGTACAAGTTTTTGACTCTGGGAGGTTCGGTGTGGGAGTTATAGCCCCAAACGCGTATTCCTTGGTATAGCGCCACCTAGTGGCCGGCGTGTCTGGATTTTGTCGTCTGCGTAGTGTTCACGGACCTGGATCTAGTGATGCAATTGGCGCGCGTGCACCATTTACTGTTTGGGCTGTGGTACCACTTCTAGATGGGAAGTATAATAATAATAATCCTTACAAAAACAATAGGGATCCAACCTGTTGGCTTGGACCCCTAATAATAATAATAATAATACACTTTGTCTCGTATATAATAATATTATTTTAACAGGTTCAATGAGCGCTTGGACACCGGGTTTGTGTTGATAATCCGCAGACTGTTTATTTCGGGGTGCGTTCCTGGCGATCTCTGCGTTCACACCAAAAGCTGCAGCTTTTTGAGCGATAAACGGCCATTCACTTTCTATCAGACATGAGCGATAAAGCGATTGGAGCGATAAAACGCTTTAGCGATAGCTTTAAAGCTTTAAAGCTGTAAATGAGAGTTGAAAACAGCTCAACTCTATGCAAATGAGCTATAGCGTTTCGGCTGTAAATGACCGCCAGCCAATCGGAATGTAGATGTCTCTCGTCGACGTGGGTGGTCCCAGTAAACATACGCGAGAAAACGCAAGAGCGATATGAGCTGTTAATATTTTGGACAGCGTTGCGTTTTGAGGTATTTGGCGATTTTGCATCTTTTACAGCTTTTTTTCAACGTAAACTCTACTCCGCTCCAAGCGGTCGGTCAACGTAAACTCTACTCCGCTCCAAGCGGTCCCAGGGTGCGTTTATGGCGATATCGGGTAGCGATCGCCCTCTCTCTCTCTGCTCCCCATCCTCCCACTACGAGACAAAGCAGGCACGTAGACACATTCCTGATCGGTCCAATTGCGAGTAGGTGCTCGCCCCCCCCCCCACGCAGATCCAGTGCGCTCCCAACATGCACATACTCCTCCTACAGGCCAGACGCGGCACGTCCCCCCACGATAATATAAAAAATCATAAGCTATAATACCTATTTATGACTATATGCAGGGCTTACACTAACTTTTTTTTTCAGGAGCACTCGTGTCCCTAAGTTAAAAAATGTAGGAGCATAGGAAAAAAAAATGGGGGCACAATAAGTTTTTGTTTAGAACATTTATTAGCGTGCAGAAATTGCACACACCAACAGCACCAATTTACTAAAGCAAAATTAAGACAAATAAATAGACAAGATTACATTTAGGCTACACAAAACAGCACCACTTTCGGCTTCCACCGTACCAGGGTTATTAGGATCGGACTGGGTGTGATTTATATAGAAATCGGGACAGCGAGAATGCTAGTGGACTCGATGTGTTTCACCACAGCACCGCATATCAGATTAGGGTTCCCCGTTATAAACAGAGAGGAGCCTGCCATTGCCGATGGGGCTTCCTTACAAAATGTACAGACTTAGCATCATAAACTAGCCACCCGAAACCCTTCAACCAGTCGGGGGTTGAATTTGGAGACTTTATCGACTCCAGTAACAGCATTAACTTTCTCCACGCAGTCTATTCACTATATTGTAGGGCTGCAACTAACGATTATTTTAATAATCGATTAATCTGTCGATTATTTTTTCGATTAATCAATGAATCGGATATAACAAAAAAAAAAAAAACATTGTAATTGCCGCATCTTTATTCAAAAACGGAACATTACTTCAAATTCACAGTGCAGACTGAAGTGTAAAAACACCAGGTTAATGCTCCAACGTCCCAGAACTATTAAAAGTAATATTAAATAATAAAAAGATTAAAAAAATATAACTGGGATAACACAAAAAAAAAACATACAATGTATGATATACTTTTATATGTATATAAGGGATGTCCATGGTTAACCGGTCAAACCTATTGAAACCATTTTCGAGACTCCTTGAAATAGAACTTGTAATATTGCTTTAATTGCTGATAAGATGACGATGGTTCAAGATAGGACATTAAACAGGTCATAATTCTATCTTTAAAAGTTTTCACCAAAATCTCTTTTTTTTTTTTCTTTACTGCTGCATTTGAACGCATCAATCATATTACTGAGCCGATGTGAACACATCACATTTGACACTGTTTGTGACCATTGGTTAGTTGTTTTTTTTAAGCTAACTAGCTCTATATCCTGCCGATTTTAACATGGATTTAAAAACTGCATTTCTATTTTTAACTGACGGGACTTTCTACACCGTCCGGTTGTGTGATTACTACCGCTGCTTTGAATGACTGTTGATGCACGAGGTGCCGACTCCGAGCCCGTCTGCACAACGTCTGCAGCAGCAGCAGCTGACAGAGTTTTACTGCGGTCACGCCAGCCGCACTTTGGAAAAGCCCCGTCAAGCCAGCCGCCGCTTAATATCTGTTGCGCATCTATTACTGCACTTACGGTACGGTGCCCGACTAGGCCAAAATGGATGGGAAAGCAGTTTTTTATACCCCGTGCAACGGTTAAACATGAGGGAAATTATAGGTTTGCTGATTTTTTCAATGGTTTCTTGTTCACAGTGATCCTGACTATCACTATAGAACATATCAAAACATTTTACTGAATGGCTTTATAGTAAATTATAATCAAAATCCCTCCCACTCTCAAAGTGCATACGGCGATTGGATAATTTCCTCAATTTCAAAACTGTACTACAATTATTCCGTAATAGGTTTGCTAATATTTTCAATGGATTCCTGTATAGAGTGATCCTGACTATCACTGTAAAACATATCAAGACATTTTACTGTATGGTTTTATAGTAAATTATCTTCAAAATCCCTCCCATTCTCAAAGTGCATACTGGCGAATGGATAATTTCCTAAATTTCAAAAATGTATTTAAGTTATTCCTTAAGAGGTTTGCTAATATTTTCAATGGATTCTCGTTCAGAGTGATCCTGACTATCATTATGGGAAATATCAAGACATTCTACTGTATGGTTTTATAGTAAATCATATTCAAAATCCCTCCCACTCTCAAAGTGCATACTGGCGAATGGATCATTTCCTCAATTTCAAAAATGTATTAAAATTAGTCCTTAAGAGGTTTGCTGATATTTTCAATGGATTCTTGTTCAGAAATATCTTGACTATCAATATGGAACATATCAAAACATTTTACTGTATGGTTTTATAATAAATTCAATTCAAAGTCCCTCCCACTCTCAAAGTGCATACTGGCGAATGGATAATTTCCTCAATTTCAATTTTTTTTTAAAATTATTCCTTAAGAGGTTTGCTGATATTTTCAATTGATTCTTGTTCACAGTGATCCTGACTATCACTGTATAACATATCAAAACATTTTACTGTATGGTTTTATAATAAATTCAATTCAAAGACCCTCCCACTCTCAAAGTGCATACTGGCGAATGGATAATTTCCACAATTTCAAAAATGTATTTAAATTATTCCTTAAGAGGTTTGCTGATATTTACAATGGATTCTTGTTAACAGATATCCTGACTATCTCTATAGAACATATCAAAACATTTTACTGTATGGCTTTATAGTAAATTATAATCAAAATCCCTCCCACTCTCAAAGTGCATACGGCGATTTGAATTGAATTTATTATAAAACCATACAGTAAAATGTTTTGATATGTTATACGGTGATATTCAGGATCACTGTGAACAAGAATACATTGAAAATATCAGCAAACCTCTTAAGGAATAATTTAAATATTTTTCTGAAATTGAGGAAATTATCCATTCGCCAGTATGCACTTTGAGAGTGGGAGGGACTTTGAATTGAATTAATTATTAAACCATACAGTAAAATGTTTTGATATGTTATACGGTGATAGTCAGGATCACTGTGAACAAGAATACATTGAAAATATCAGCAAACCTCTTAAGGAATAATTTAAATATTTTTTTGAAATTGAGGAAATTATCCATTCGCCAGTATGCACTTTGAGAGTGGGAGGGACTTTGAATTGAATTTATTATAAAACCATACAGTAAAATGTTTTGATATGTTATACGGTGATATTCAGGATCACTGTGAACAAGAATACATTGAAAATATCAGCAAACCTCTTAAGGAATAATTTAAATATTTTTTTGAAATTGAGGAAATTATCCATTCGCCAGTATGCACTTTGAGAGTCGGAGGGACTTTGAATTGTATTTATTATAAAACCATACAGTAAAATGTTTTGATATGTTATACGGTGATATTCAGGATCACTGTGAACAACAATACATTGAAAATATCAGCAAACCTCTTAAGGAATAATTTAAATATTTTTTTGAAATTGAGGAAATTATCCATTCGCCAGTATGCACTTTGAGAGTGGGAGGGACTTTGAATTGAATTTATTATAAAACCATACAGTAAAATGTTTTGATATGTTATACGGTGATATTCAGGATCACTGTGAACAAGAATACATTGAAAATATCAGCAAACCTCTTAAGGAATAATTTAAATATTTTTTTGAAATTGAGGAAATTATCCATTCGCCAGTATGCACTTTGAGAGTCGGAGGGACTTTGAATTGTATTTATTATAAAACCATACAGTAAAATGTTTTGATATGTTATACGGTGATATTCAGGATCACTGTGAACAACAATACATTGAAAATATCAGCAAACCTCTTAAGGAATAATTTAAATATTTTTTTGAAATTGAGGAAATTATACATTCGCCAGTATGCACTTTGAGAGTCGGAGGGACTTTGAATTGTATTTATTATAAAACCATACAGTAAAATGTTTTGATATGTTATACGGTGATATTCAGGATCACTGTGAACAAGAATACATTGAAAATATCAGCAAACCTCTTAAGGAATAATTTAAATATTTTTTTGAAATTGAGGAAATTATCCATTCGCCAGTATGCACTTTGAGAGTGGGAGGGACTTTGAATTTAATTTATTATAAAACCATACTGTAAAATGTTTTGATATGTTATACAGTGATAGTCAGGATCACTGTGAACAAGAATCCATTGAAAATATCAGCAAACCTCTTAAGGAATAATTTAAATACATTTTTGAAATTGAGGAAATTATCCATTCGCCAGAATGCACTTTGAGAGGGGGAGGGACTTTGAATTGAATTTATTATAAAACCATACAGTAAAATGTTTTCATATATTATAAAGTGATAGTCACGATCACTGTGAACAAGAATCCATTGAAAATATCAGCAAACCTTTTAAGGAATAATTTTAATACATTTTTGAAAAGCAGGATTGTTATCCATTCTCCAGTATGCACTTTGATACTGGAAGGGATTTTGAATATAATGTACTATAAAACCATAGAGTAAGATTTTTTTATATGTTCTATAAGGATAGTCAGGATTACTGTGAACAACAATCCATTGAAAATATCAGCAAACCTGTTAAGGAATAATTGTAATACATTTTTGAAAAGCAGGAAATAATCCATTCTCCAGTATGCACTTTGATACTGGGAAGGATTTTGAATTTAATTTATTATAAAACCCTACAGTAAAATGTTTTGATATGTTCTATAGTGATAGTCAGGATCACTGTGAACAATTAAGAATCCTGTGAAAAAAAAATCAGCAAACCTATAATATCCCCCATGTTTAACCGTTGCACCGGGTATAAAAAACTGCTTTCCCATCCATTTTGGCCTAGTCGGGCACTGTACCGTAAGTGCAGTAATATATGCGCAACAGATATTAAGCGGCGGCTGGCTTGACGGGGCTTTTCCAAAGTGCGGCTGGCGTGACCGCAGTAGAGTTTTCGGTTGGACTAGAAGGATACTGAGTTGAGGGAGTTTTTTTAACCCAAAGACAGTGAAGGTACAACACTTTTATGTAGGCCTACAGTGCAGTTTTAAGATATGACCAAAATACAAGCTGTGGTCGCTCACACAGCTCGCTGCGGGCGTGCATGAACCGTGAACCAACCTGTCGGCGGCTGGCTGTAAACAGTGCTGCGCCTATGAGTAACTTATTAATCGCGCGACACAACGAATCGACGACCAAATTCGTTGCCAACGCATTTAGTCATCGATTTCTATCGATTTTATCGATTCGTTGTTGCAGCCCTACTATATTGTAATGACCACGGAAAAGGCAGTGAATGAAGTATTGATTAGACAGCGATTTAGATACCTAATAAACCGTTGGAACACACAAGACTGGTAACCATAGCAACGTAGGTATACAAACCCCGCTAAACCCTCCCGTAGCGCTCCCTGCGCTACGTCCATCCGGAGGCGCACAGAGCTTTTGGCCATGATATTATATATACAATACAATTATATTAGATTATATACTATTCTATATAGACCTCAGGGAGTCGCAAACGGCAACAATCACTTTCTCCTCCATGCTGCGGTTCACCCCGGACTGCACTGCAGGGTATGAAGGTATTATTGTAGCAAAAGTCTTTAGCACCTGTAACTGCAGAATTTGAATGCGTACACTAAAGTCACAGTAAATTTGAAGTCGTATATATTTATTTTGCATGTGTACTCTAAAGTCACAAATGTGTAACACTAGATTTGTAGTCGTAAATATTTTTTGTACCATTGTAAACACAAAATAGGGTCTACGAGTACGCAAATCTGTGTTACAGGTGCACAATTATTGCAGCGCAGTTGGTGCAAAACACATTCGCACTCCCATGTTTCATAATCTGTGAACCTGCCCAAAAGGTGTGCATTCGTTAACCCAAATTGGAACTATTGCATCAGAAGTTGCACATCTGCATTTTAACCCACCGCATGCCCACCGCATGCCAACAATGGAGCTATAAAGATCGCAGCATTCTCTTTGCGCGGGATACGTTTCTTTCTGGAGAAGTGAAGAGGGCGTCCTACTGAACGGAGGTGGGTATCCTACATTATGTTAAAATAAATGACTTAGTTCAAGTGAATTCCCCCCAAAGTATTTGCTCTGGCATCTACGGATACTTTTGCTACACATTTAACACCTAGAAGTGTTGCAAAACTACCTGCAAAAAAACCCATAGCTGAGACTTGCAGGAGCAGATTCGGGCAATTGTAATATGGATTTGTGCTCGCTCATTAAAATGCTGAATTAACATTGCGTTCTTTATCAGTGAGGACATTTTTCACAGATGTGCAACTTCTGATGCATTAGTTCAAATTTGGGTTGCAGATATCCGTAATTCACAAAGTGGATATCCGCAATTGAATTGTAGATAACCGCAATGAGAAACCCCACAGACATGAATGGCGAAAATTATCATATCCCCATAGGAGGAAATTCTTTGTGGATATCTGAAATGACAATTGTGGATAGGAGGAATGTAGTTGTGGATATCCAAAATGTTAGTTTTGACTAGGCGAAACTGAATTGCATATATCTGTACACAATCCAGTCTAGCGAATTTATGTCAAATCGGCTTGCCATATACTAAAACCGGAGTTTATTGCTCTCAAGTACAACTTTTCATCAAAAAATCGCAAACAGAATTTATGTTAGTCGCTGTAAATAAGTGGTTGTATACCTCTGTGTTCTTTGGCTGCTGGTTCACTGAGTTTTTATCGTAGGGCCTTAGCTTTCATTTGAGATGATATTTGTTTGTGTACAACAAAGTATCGGTGCGGTAGCAATGGAAATGTGGAGAGTGGGTTGACTTTCCAACGCTATTCAGATTTTGATATTTGATAGTTAATATGCTTGCCGTTTGAGTTGTGTTTGGTGTGCATAAAAATGACTTATATGTGCTGAGTTGAGCTGAGTTTCTCATGTTTAATTTGATGTGCAGTAGGAATATTTCTATACAATAAGGGCAGTGTTGTTGGCCTATGCCTTTTGGTGCGAGAGTGATGGGACCCTTGAGCTTAAGACTTAAGAGGTTAAGAGTCTGCCAGCTTCCACAACTCCACCGTGTCAAGCAACCTCTTGTGAGTCCAAGCTTGTTGGACTATCCATTGGTCTATCCTCTGGACTTCCAGCTGCTTCCCTATAATATAATTAAAAAAAAAAAAATCATTAAAAAATGGTTCGGCGCACAATAATCTCAAGTTACCGTTTACTATGTTATCCATGAGAGAAAAGAAAAAAAGCACTGCTATCAAAAGAATCTGCTTCAACAATCAATCAACAATAACCAGTCAGACCACATCAGTCTATTGATGATCTTTCTATCGTTCGCTCTGTGCATACACTTCACTACACTGTAGGCCTTGTCTCTATCTGGTGTTTAATCCATATTCAATTCAGTAATCAACTGTAGGCTAAGGAGTCTTCAATGCACAAGAGCACCACAATATTGTTTGACCCCTCATAATATGGGTTTCAAACAGCCACACTGAACATCCAGAAGAATAGATGTAGTCCTACAATCACACACATTAGATTCACAGCAAAGAGAGACAAAGTGTGGCGATCTAAATGAAAATAATGTTTAGCCTACAGTGTATTACTGAATTGCACATGGATTGATTGGGTGAAGAAGGTTCATAATTACTGGCTGTGACCATGAGGACATTTGACTGTAATCAAAAATGTTGTTTTTAATACCTGCTTTCTTCTTCTTCTTCTTTCTTCTTCTTCTTTCTGCAGCCGACCACCGCAATGACCGCCGCGATACTTACCACAATGACCCCCAGAGTCCAGATAATAGCAAGAGTCGGATTGCTTGTTGGGTAAAAGGGTTCTACAAGCAGAAATACATTGAAGGGTGATTGGCAAAGCCTCTGAATCTGAATCAACGCATAGTTAGACCACACACTAATGACTAACAGACTCAGCCTTCCTCAAAAGGGTTTGCTTAACTCTGTTGAACCCTTAGGATTTCTGTGAAATTGCTAACTATATTTCAATTTAATTTACCGATAAAAACGTTTGCGCATGAAATTAGTTTCTGACCAACAATTAGTTTCAGATTGGTCGGTGGGATTAGCCGTAGAAGTACAATACTGACAGGTCAAGTTAATTGTACAGCCCTCGAAAGACTTCAGTTGCACATTAGGTGACCCAACAACAAGAACAACCAAAGTTCAGTAGAAATAGGGAAAACATTTAAAATAAAAACAAATAGCGACCACATTTGGCCTAGTCTGATTCTATATATTAATTGTAGACATTCATAATTTACCAGGTAACTAAAACAGAAGACAATTGGTTTGCATATTGCCATTTGTGGAGTTGCCGAAAATAATGCATGCCTACCTTGAGGTTTTGGGGCACTAGTGCAGTTAGCTGTTGAAATAAACATGCAAAGTAAACAATAACTAAAACTTCAAAACCAACCATTCAAATAATTCAACTCTACACAAATTTTATTCCTAAAATATTGGTTCCATCAACACATTAGATTAACAGGAAATTATTTTGGGAAAATATAATTTTGTTTTACATCGAAATAATGTTTAGATTTGAATAATATTTTAACCAACAATACATTAATTCAAAAATAAATAATGATGATTCTAATTATGTTTCTCGCTGATAATAAAGTATAAAAATAAACTCACTGTGACAGCAGATTGGGAGGTAGTACTACAATGAGAGGAGAAAAGGACCGTGGGATTTACAGGAAGAAGTTTCTTCAAGTCAACTCTTAAAACACTTTCTTGAACCACTGGCTCAGAGTATGCAGTGCTTGGCCCTCGGTTCTATGAACCTCCTAAATGTACCGACAGCGATATATTGTTTCTCTTACTTCTGACAAAAATGCAAGCTTGTCGCTTTGGATAAAAGTGTCTCCCAAAGTAAGTGAGGGCGGCTCCAAGCACAAGATTTTGAGTCGATGTGTTTCACAAATGTGTCTTACATTTGGTAGTTTTGCAGTTTGGACGTTTATTTAGTATAGCATCTGCAAAAGCAACATCTCTGTTTCCGGCTTTCACTCGGACAAAAAACTGAATATAGATCGATATTCTCCCAGGTCTTAACCAAGCCAAAGATTGGGCATCAGACTGGCCCTTATATTGAAGGGGCTATTAATGATTGACCTTTTGTTTGAGGAGATAATAAATGAACAAATTGCTTGGGTGGAAGTGGTTAAGTTTCAAGTCATGTGTTGGATCAGAATACTTTTCAACTATAGGCCAACTAAATCTGCAGAGAGAAACCTAATGTATGCTCGGAGGACCAGGTGGGTCCATGTTTAAACGGAAGTAGCAATTTCACAAATCTATTTCTTATTTTAATGAATAGGCTACTCATGAAACAAGTTATAATCCTGATATGCTGGCTATATTGTGACGATATGATGCCAATGTTTGGAAATCAGACTCACTAAATGTTTTGTATCAGAACCGTTGCATCCATATTTTAACACTGTGCAGAGATTGGGTCAGTACCAGCTGCAGAAAATATTCAGAGATGCCAACAATGTACAGTGCTTCCAATCTGAATTCAAGTACTACGGCTCTCTTACCATCAGATGGCAATCAATTGTAACGCAAACGCTCTCCAGGCATTCAGACAGGGTAAGTGAGGAGTGAGATGAGGACACAATGCCATGAAAAGGTTCTCCATCAGTTGCCAGAACAGTTCCCTGTAGTTCAAGCACACAGGAGGAATGTGTAGGACTTTTAGACATGATAGACAGCACTGAAATGACAGCACTTTTTTACATTGCCTTCAAAATGTTGTGGATTAAGAGGATTAGTTACAGGAACAGTGGCGGTTCTACGTCCAGTTACGCCCCGGGCAAGACTTCCTCCAAGGGGGGGGGGGGGGGGGGGGGGGGGAAACCGCTACGCAGCGCTTATTTTTTTTTAACTGCTCGTGGCGCACCCCATGTGATTTGGCGCCCCCCACAAAGATGGCGCCCCGGGCAGCTGCCTGGTTCGCCCGTGCCTAAAACCGCCACTGTACAGGAATACTATACACCTTAATTTACCTAAAAGATTAACAATGCACATCAAAATATTACAAAACATCTTATTTTTCCTCTGAAGTATTTCGGCGTCTTTTGCTAATTCATCTAATATGCCGCGTTTCCACTGGCGGTCGGGCCTAGACCCAGCACGCCTTGGCCCAGTAGTGAAGGTGCTGTACCGTTATACCGACAGTACCCTTGTGGTAGGGGGCGGGGTTTAAACTGTACGGCGATAGCCGCGGCAGCTACGTAAGCATCGTGACCTCATAACAGTCCCATATAGTGTAGCCTGCTAATAATTCCAAGGATATAGAAGAACACAACACAATAAACATAGAGCAACAATGTAGGACGACCAAGAAGGACGGCAAACTTTTGCGCAACCTTTTCTTCGTAAACGAAGCTTTCACGTTGTCCAGAAATAGCTTGCGGGTACTGTGTTTGTTTGTTATTAAGCCCTGTCCCATGGAACTGACGATTCTTTCGACCTTTCAACGGACGGCGTGTGTAGCTTGAACTTGTTGGCACCCTTTCAGACGTCTTTGTACCCCAACAGAGGAGTACGGCTCATCGCAGCTAAGTCCGGAACCCGTCCACTTTTGGCGTTAGAAAAGCGGACCGTACCTCATCTATTCTGAAACAAACCGCACCCGCCGATGGGAAACGCGCCATAAGAAGACTATACTATTCAAAATGGCTGTATGTCACTCCATGTCAAATTTAAGTTTGCTGCTAGAAATGGCCAATAAATCAATGCTTTGGGGAAGTGCAACAGAAAAAAATCCAACTGCTAAGTTTCTCAAAGACAATAACTATTGAACTCATAGCTATTAGCTATTAAACTCATTGAATAAAATATTCAGCTACTCATTTTAATATAAATCACAATCATTCAATAATCCAGTAATCCACCTCAATAAATGTTTCACTTACATTGGAACTCCAGCTGTATTCACACTTTGCATTGCTAGTAGGGTTTATGATGTTGTAGGTCGTTTCATTGCTCAGATGTGTGACGTTGCACTGGTCCCCAAACTCGCCAACTGTAGATGATAGAGAAAGGGTGTCTAACTATATTGTGTCTATAACAATATGAAACTTTGTACAATCTAACTTATCCTTAAAGAAATTAACCTGAATGAACACGTGCTAATGAAGAGAAAGATCTGACACTGGCAGACATTAAACAATACAATAGGCCCACCAAATAAACAATTAAAGCATTTTTAATTAAGGCTAAGAAACAAATGACAGCCAGGATCAATACAATTCTAATGAAGCTAATGCAGATTAGATTCAGCAGAGAAGGGTTGATTATGAACAGGCCTAGTTTGAATTCTTGGCAAAGCCTAAAAAAGGAGGCTCCAATAATTCTAACTATTAGCTTACCCTGCAACAGGGGGATAATAACAAACAAACACTTTAATAGGTCCATTGTCCAAGTCGCCGCAGACTTCCGCAATCCACCAGAGCTTCCTATGATACCTATGAGATCATAAAATATGAATGAGTTTCGATGGAGAGGAAGTAATTCTTTTATTGTCCAAGTCTTTATACGGCCTGGATAACCACATGTCTCGTACGTGAACAGAAGCGAGACATGTGGTCTAGCCCAAGCATGCTTGTCGCATGCTAGGGCCGCGACAAGCATGCGTTTTCGCTGGCTTTTCCTCGGACGCCGGCCTTCCGAGTTGCCGCAAGCACTAAGAGGCGAACTTAACACCCATTCTAACAATTGCACTACGATACATTTATGTCTGAAATCGTGCACTTACGCACTGTATGTGCACTCACATCGAGTGAACTTCATTATCCATCCATTACACTTACTTTGCAGTGCTCTCATTTCCTCAGATTGACTCGGATGCCAGATCTACTCGCTAACCGCGCTTACAGATGACGTATCGAGACGTGACGTATCGTCAGAAGCCAACGGACAAAACCCGGAAGGGTTGTTTATAAACGGGGCTCAATCATGGAAATGAAAAGAAGGATTCATCCATTTTGGTTTTGATTTAATTGAACGCAGCCCGTTCTTTCGCACAAACAAAGCCATTGGAAACACGTCTAAAAGCATTGATGAGAGCATATGTAACCCAGTTCCTGTTAGGGAATAGGAACTGAAAGCAGGTGAACGGAACGGTACGGTCTGCGTTTGGGTCGCTGTTTTGACTCTGTGTTGGGAGCGCTGGAAATAAAGTGGATCGCCCCGTTCAGTGAATGGAGGTAACCGATTCTTCTTTTATATATTACCCAAGTATAGGCAACAATAAAACGCTCGGTTACACATATATTTTTGTTTTCACTGCTGAGTTCTTCCAAGAAAGTGTTCCAATCCAGGATAGCTTTTAAGAGACTTTATTTGTTGAAGTATTTCGGTATGGTAAACTACGGAGCAAAAGTGTGCTCTGTAAAAAACTCGCAAACAACGTCTAACTGATCACTGTTTTGATTGTTTGTTTGTTTTGTTTTGTCTTGTTTTTGTTTTATTTATTTATTTTTTATTTATTATGTTTATTTATTTATCTTTTCCACAATTTTTTTCTAAATTAAATGGATTATTATTATTACATTAGACAAGTTTACTTAAAGGCGATTTGGATTTGGATTCTATTGTTTTTATTGCTTTGTATTGATCTTTGCTCTGTTTTGATGTTGTGCAAGTGTTTAAAATATTTTGTTAATTATACATGTAAGGTGTCCTTAAGTGGCCTGAAAGGTGCCCATATGATAGAAAAATGCATTTTATTATCATTATTATTCTTACTATTATTACTATTATTACTTGGCTGAATACCTTTTGAGTTTTACCCAATATTGGATATGGTAGAATCAAATCCTATATATTTGACCTGTAGGCCTATACCGTGTTCATTGATGCAACCGTTCCACACATAACACGTAAGCCAACATTGGATTAAAGGGGAAGGGAAATCCCATTTGTGTGTACATCCCGTGTATCCCATGTCCATATCTTTAGTGGCTTAAGGCCTTATGTTGTATCTCATTAAAGCTGCCTGGCTGTTACTCAACCAGTCTTACACAAACCATGCGGTCATCGATGCCACCAGGCACCAGGCCAATGGGTTCGGTGGTCATCATCACACAATGACGCTCATATTGCATACCTGCTAATGGACAGATATAATTCTGAACCGATTTGACCTCTTGGTAAATTATATTAATAAATATTTTCATGTTATGGAGAAGGAAAGCTTACATTTGTTCACAATTCATTAATAGATATAAATCTGTAAAACAAATGCTTGGTATAAGATAATATTCGTGTCACTAAATAATGCAAAATTAAACTTTAAATTTGGGCACAATTAAATGTTTGTAATAAAACGCACAATATGAATAGAGAATGTTTATAATGATTAACAAGCAACCCTAATGTGTCTGAGCTGCTCCTCAACAACTTCCTACTACTCTGTCGTCTATAAAACAAAGGTCTCGCTCCACATCATACGAACATCCCTATCTTGTTGGTACGGTCCTTCCTCACCACAGCGCTTGGCTCTACCTGGACGCAGTCGGACGACCCCATCAGGCCGAGGACGGGGGTGGAGGATGGATCGGGGTTAGAGAGGGCTTAAACGCATGCTGTTCTGTAAAGGTTTAGTGTAATCCGCACAGTTGACAGACACTCAAAATAACCGCTGTGTACGCAGCACTCCGCAACCTTGCGGTGGAAGAAACCAAGACGTGAGGACGAGAGGAAAAATCCCGGACACAAGCCACACTTATTTAAGAGTACGCTATTCAAGAAGAGAGTTCAAATCCCGCGGGAGACGCTTGAGAAACGACCCCACAGATACATTCTAGTAAACATCCCAAAGAGGAGCCTAAGGAGTGAAGATGTCAAAGGGGAAGGTACGTTACAACTGTTCCAGAAGACCAGAGATAACTTTCTAAAGGATATGTTGGGGTCAGATCTGTTTGATGAGTTGGAATGGGATGGGATATTAGAAGTATTAGAGGTATTTTTTTATAGAAATCTGCTGGTGACATGGCTTGGCTCTTGGCCTCTCTTCTTTCAAATCTGCCCTCAAAACATACCTTTTCACACTAGCCTTCCCCACCTAACTCCCACCTTATTCTTCATGTTTAACCTCTGTTTTTCTTTTATTCCTAGTCTGTTTTACATAGTTTTGATAGGCCAATATGTAAAGCGTCTTGGAGTACCATATTAAGCGCTATATAAATTTCATTTATTATTATTATTATTATTATTGGCTCTGGATGATTCTTAGACCACAAATTGAAGTTTGCTAAATGCACGGTTCAACTATGGGCTCCATCGAGATGATTACAGATGAAGAGTCACTCACAACTGCTCCTAACTTCTCCTCTTGGATCAGGATGTTTGTTGTGATCCCCTCCAAGTAGATCGCTTTATGGTGTCACATTAATAGTTATGAATATGGATTCTATCTATAGAAGCCCATACTCAGTAGTACTGGTGTTTCCTCTCTCAGCAGGGGGTCCCTGCATCTGGCGTTCAGGGAGCCAAGGCAGAGAATGAGCAGCCACCGACCTATCAGGAAGCTGTTGAAGGTAAACACAACCTGGACCAATCACAAGAGGTCTACCTGCCTCAGACCGTCAGGCTTTATACACAACACACGAAATGTGTGGAGAATTATACTCAAAAACGTCAGTCCCTGTATCCATTTAAATTATATATTTGTAACTGTTTGTTTATTGTTTATCTTTTATCTGTATTGTTTAATTGAATGTCCTATAGAGTTGCCTTCTGTGTTTGTATATTGTGCTCTTTAGTGCCAACACACCTCAAAAAAAAATGTTGTGTTAAATGTTAGCTTGTTCCCATTCTAACGCTGCAAGGGTTACAAGTGTATGTGTGTGTGTGCGTGTGTGTGTGTGTGTGCGCATCTGTGTGTGTGCGTGTGCGTGTGTGCGTGTGCGCGCGCGCGCGTGTGTGTGTGTGTGTGTGTGTGTGTGTGTGTGTGTGTGTGTGTGTGTGTGCAGGCTATGAGGAGATGCAGATCCAGTTCTCTCTGGACGACAAGGCGGTGAGAAGGATCTTCATTAGGAAGGTACGCTCCATTGATCCATGCCCTGCAAGCTCTTCTTCCATCTATATATTCATATATGCTGTATATATATTTCCGTGCGTGCATGTGTGTGTGCGTGTGTGAGTGTGCACGGCTGTTTGTGTTATATACAGTGTACTACTACATGTCACATATTCTTACCAAGAGTAGGAAATGTAGGGTCTGTTGTTTTGTAGGGTCTATATATTGAGAGGTTGTGGTTTTCTTGTGGATATGGAAAAGAAGGGATGGAACCCTCCTTCAGGTAGGAGTTGAATATTGGTGGATTTATTGCTGTGTTGAAAGTATAATGAATATTTGGGTACCCACCATAATACTACATGCTGGGTTGCAAGTCTATTGAATATTGGGGCATCCACCATAATAAAAGCAAATGGGTTGCACCTCTATTGAGTATTGGGGTGTTCACCATAATACTACATGCTGTGTTGCAGGTCAATTGATTATTGGGGTTCCCACTGTAATAATACCATGCTGTGTTCCAGGTCTATTGAGTATTGGGGTATCACCATATGTTGCTGATTTAATAATACCATGCTGTGTTGCAGGTCTATGCTATCCTCATGATCCAGCTGCTGGTGACAGTAGCTATCGTTTCTCTCTTCACGTTTAGGTAAGTTCTAATTATTGTGTAATTTTCTGGCTTTCCAGGCTATTTCTAACCAAATAACTCACTAGCTAACTAGCTAACTAACTAACTAATCAGGCAATAAACTAACTGACTGATGTATCTGCTATTCCAGCGGGCCGGTGCGGTTCTACATCCAGACCCACCCTGGGTTATACATGGGCTCCTAGTAAGTGACAGAACCTTAGTCCGCTGAAGGCTCTGATGTTGAACCTTGTTGAACCTCAGTCCGCTGAAGGCTCTGATGTTGAACCTTGTTGAACCTCAGTCTGCTGAAGGCTCTGATGTTGAACATCAGTCTGCTGAAGGCTCTGATGTTGAACATCAGTCTGCTGAAGGCTCTGATGTTGAACATCAGTCTGCTGAAGGCTCTGATGTTGAACATCAGTCTGCTGAAGGCTCTGATGTTGAACATCAGTCTGCTGAAGGC
>NC_044060.1:5364173-5369173 GCF_902167405.1 Gadus morhua
GCGGCTAAACCATATCAAAACCTCTTTCCTCTGACAATCTGTACAAAATGAGTTGTTGTATAAATAAACGGGTTGCCAGCGCTGAAGGACGTAGAGCCTCGTGTTCACAACGTCTCCGGGCCTCACTCTCAAGAACCTTAGAGGTGAGGACCGTGACTCTCAAGAACCTTAGAGGTGAGGACCGTGACTCTCAAGAACCTTAGCGGTGAGGACCGTGACTCTCAAGAACCTCAGAGGTGAGGACCGTGACTCTCAAGAACCTTAGAGGTGAGGACCGTGACTCTCAAGAACCTTAGAGGTGAGGACCGCTCGAGAGCTCATGAGAAGCGTGAACTCATCACACGTCTACAGGGGTCAGAGGTCATCAGGAAAAGAGACATTAAAAGGGTCAAGGGTCATCACAGGTCTGCGTCCTAAGAGTCAGGAAAGGAGACGTTAGAGGTGTCAGGGGTCATCAGGAGTCAGGAAAGGAGACGTTAGAGGGTTCAGGGGTCATCAGGAGTCAGGAAAGGAGACGTTAGAGGGTTCAGGGGTCATCAGGAGTCAGGAAAGGAGACATTAGAGGGGTCAGAGGTCCTCACGAGTCAGGAAAGGAGACATTAGAGGGGTCAGAGGTCATCATGAGTCAGGACAGGAGACGTTTTGGACGGTCTGAGGGCTCTACGTCCAGCACACTGCGTGACTTCCCGTTTTAGCAGCAAATACATTCTGAAGCTATGAAATAATCCACGGATTCGACGTCATTTGACCGCCAAAGGCAACTGGCTCGGTTTTCAGCACTTTTTATCTTTATGATTAATAATGGCAACCGTGATTTGCATCACGATTCTATGTTTTTGTAAATAAACTAGGCCCTGGGGGAGGTGGGATCATTTCATAGTTTCAAAATAATTTTTCTTTTCTGTATTCCAAGTGATGGCTTACATATGAAATATCATCATTCATTAAACAGATTAACAATATCCATGACATTTTTCCTTCATGAGGTTGGTAGAGTGAGTCTGACAAAGTGTTTTGGACGAATGAATTTACAATAAACAGCCATAAAGAAAACACGAGTTGAGCGAAAAACCAGGGAAAGCGTGGAGGAACCGAGCGGATTGGAGACAGACGGGGCGGAACAGACAGTATGAACATGATGGTGACCTCTAGACGGTGACCTCTAGATGGTGACCTCTGGTCTGATGTTGACCTCTAGATGGGGACCTCAAGATGGTGACTCTCGTCTGACATCAGCACACCCCAGCCCCAAGTCTTCTCACATTGGATCTACATTTAAAAAATATACAATCAATGAATGATGTCCATTTTATTGATATTGCGATGCCGTATGAGATCTGAAGTCGACTCTTGTTTGGGATATTCTGAGTTTCACGATAACAGAGAAACTCCTATAAACTCTAATCATTGCTTCCTACGACTCAGATGGATGCCTCATCTCAGGGGTCTGATGATGTAAAACTATCTCTGTAGGGCGACACAGAGGCGGCGGATGTGAGAGGGATTTGAACCCATTGACTGAACGACTACATGATCTTTGGTTGTGTGGTGATCCAGAGCTTCAGGAGGCCTGAGATGTCAGCACGAGGAGAAGGAGCTTTAAAGGAGCACAGATAGGAAGGCTGACCCTGTGGCTCCATCGGCCTCACAGGCAGACCGTACTTTCCTGGTACGTTGGCCGGATCACCAGTCAGGTTGACGGCCTCTCTCTGTGATTTCATGGCTACGATAACATGGACACGCCTGTCTGAGGACAGAAAGAAGGCATTGTGTTCCCAGACCTCGAGTCAGAGCTGAACACAGCAGACCGTCCGTCATCCCGGATCAGTGTTAAGGCTTTGTCTATTGAGTCTCGTCCGTCTGTCTTCAGAAGCGCTACGAGCCTCTGTAATGGCACTTCTATGGTCTGCAGCTCTACGTAAAAATGTCCTTTTTTTATATTTACATCCAGAGGTTTCTAAAGGGGGGAGGAGTCGACGTACAGTCCGAGGTCAGGGGGCGAGCAGCGCTGTTAACGCAAAGGCTCTCAAAGGGCTGCGTTGGTGTGTGTAAGTGTGTGTGTGCGTGGGTGTGTGTGGGTGTAAGAGTGTGTCTGTTTGTTTGTGTGTGTGTGTGTGTGTGTGTGTGTGTGTGCGTGTGTGTGTGTGTGTGTGTGTGTGAAGGCAGTCTGTTCTCGAATTGTGTGTGTGTGTGTGTGTGTGTGGACGCATTTTTGTGTGTGTGGGTGTAAGTGTGTGTCTGGTTTTTTTTGTGTGTGTGTGTGTGTGTGTGTGTGTGTCTGTATTATTGTGAGGGTGTAAGTTTGTTTCTGTGTGTGTGTGTGTGTGTGTGTGTGTCTGTATTATTGTGAGGGTGTAAGTTGGTTTTTGTGTGTGTGTGTGTGTGTGTGTGTGTGTGTGTGTGTGTGTGTGTGTGTGTGTGTTGCCTCTTGGAGCAGTAGAAACGATAACACAAGCAGTGTGTTACTTGTCCCGACTGGAATCAGGACAAGCTGCAGACGGTGTATGTACAAAGTTCACAACCTGCTTTCTCTTTGAACCAAACAGGAAGTGAGGGAGGCCTCGTCCACTGAGGACACGCCCCTCACAGAGACCCACGAGTGCTCTGAAACCCACGGCAACGTCACAACAACGCCACACCACTGTGTTACCTTGGACCGCGTGCGAACGCACAATAAACAGCACAGCCTGTTGAGAACAAACACATCAAAAGACAACCAGTAACAAAGGACAGTTCAAAAAACATCTAATCACTAGCAAACTTATTTCTCTACAGCTACAATCTATTCTACAGTAAAAAGGAAAATCAAAAATAAAGCGTCATTGTTGACAGATTCAACCAAAACATGGAACACAATCGGCTTGTGCCAAACATAGAAGTACAAATCTAGAAGTGCGGCAACGGCAGCAGCAGGGAAACAAAGTGTTCCAGCTCCCCCTCCTGACCGCTACTGGCCCCTCCCGACCCCCCACTGACCCCTGACCTCTCCTGTACTCTACTAGCCCCTAACCCCTCCTGCAACTCTACCCTCCGGTGTTCATCAGACAGCAGAGATGATGAGTTCACCATTTCTCTTAGGCCCAATCCCAATTCTACCCCTTACCCCTTCCCCTTACCCCTTCAAAACAAGGGGGAGGGGGAATGGGAAGGGGTAAGGGGTAGAAATGGGATTGGGCCTTAATGCCAGAAACACATTTCCTCCGTCTCATAAGTAGTCTGTTAGCTCAAAGAAACGATATGATAGTAGTCTGCTGCAGGACTCTCACCTCGGCTCTATGTTAGTTGGATCAGCCTGGTCCTTCTAAAGTCTCCTCTGTTGGGTGGTTTTATTTAGATGTTCAAAGTTCAAAAGCTTTATTCGTCCGACATGTTGCCATATTAGAAAATTGTCTTTGATTGAAGGCAGTCTGTTCTCGAATTGTGTGTATGTGGTGCTTAGTGTACGAAGTATGTTGTGTGGGTGCATTGTATGTTGCTACGCTAAGTGCGACACCCTTAAAGGGACACTATGAGACCGTCGGGACTGTAATAAAAGATGCGTTATTATTTTCACTCTAAACCATGAACACACACTTCACCTGGAGAGCTGTTCCTTCAGACTAGTGTTCATATGGTTAGTGTCCGTGAGGTTAGTGTCCATTGGATTAGTGTCAATGTGGTTACTGCCCGTGAGGAATCCCTTAAACTGAACAGATCCGATTCAGATCCTCATTTTCTATTTCTTACTTATTAAAAAAAAATAAAAATGTTTGAAGCTTTAGTTAAAATTAACAGACAAAAGCATTAAATAAGTGCTTGGCTATAAGTGGCGCGGTGTAGAATCACTTACTAAAGAGCTGCATGAACAATAGAAAGATAAATAATTATGATTGTCTTTTGTTCAGATGTACATCTGTGTACAATTTCTGCAAATGAATAAAATATAAAGAGCCAACTTTTATTTTGGAATATGAGTGGCTCTTCTGACCCTGGAGGAGGAGACGCAAACCGTTTGTTTCGCTACTTTAAATGTCACCAAACACACAAAAAAAGGCCTTAGGTTCAATCTGTACAAACTCTACTCTACTGCTGCAAATAGACAAAAAACTGACATCAGGAAATAGAAAAAAAAATAAAAGTCTGCATATTTTACAAAAAAAATAAAAGACACATTGTGTTACAACTTGAATCCTTAAATCACTCTGAAACATCCAGAATGCCTTTTTAAAAAATAAGAATTTGTTATATTACGTGCACCAAAATAATGTGTCTTTTCCTGTTTCCTTTTTTTTTTGTTGTGATTTCCTCAGTTATGAAAATAGATCAAAGCTTCAAAGTAAAAGTTTTCACCGTGGGAGATTTGACCTCCGGACGAAGAAGTGAAAACTTTAAATGAAGCGATGTTTGTCCTTTTTTATATCTTTGAAAATACACACGTTCCTTTTGTCATCCGTGTTCCTGTCCAACGCTGTAGTTCTTGGAATGGAACATGTTCTTCCTCCCAGGAGAACCCTCATTGGTTCAGCTCAGGACGCGCCTGCAGCCCCCTCATTGGTCGAGAGCTGGAAGAGAAACTTGATTGGTCGTCTTTCAAAGTACTTCCTGTAACAGTCAAGGCAATGTGCTTCACTTTATCTAAATTAACCCTAACCCTTAACCTATTCCTATCAATGTGGAGTATAATATAATAATTATATAATAATATATAATACTAGATTATAATATATAATCTTTCAGCAAATTAGTATATTCTATAGGCCTATAGATTAATAATGTATTAATTAAATCTTCTTAAAGATTCTTGGGTGATGCACCAGGAGATGCTGTAGATCACAGTTTCTCAAACTTTTTCAACTGGTTTAGTAGGGGGCACTTCTACCGAGTACCCCCTGCAGTACTCCAAAGTCCCCTTAGGGGTTTGAGCACCCCCATTTGAGTGCTGTCGATGTGTTGGAGGGCCAGTAGAGGGCGCCCTCCCCCCCCCCCCTCCCCCCGGTTGATATCTCAGTCCAGCTTGGGGT
>NC_044060.1:5374429-5394429 GCF_902167405.1 Gadus morhua
ACTCCCTCCCTCCCTCTCTCTTTCTCACACACACTCTATCCTGTCAGGGCATTTCCTGGGGTTAGAATTCCTTGTAGGATCAGTGTTAGGAGGGGATGTTTAGGATGGAGGGGGGAGGACTTTTGGGGGAGGGGCAGGGGGTGGGGAAGGCAAAATGAAACCAGCGTCAACACTCAAAGGAAACACACTAAAAGTGTGTGTGTTTGTGTGTCTGTGTGTGTGTGTAGGTGTGTGTGAGTGTGAGGCATGAGTTCACCTCTCAGCTTGTTCAAAACACAACAGATATCAAACTAATGCGGGAGGAAATGCAGTACATCGTCAGAAATTCGTTATTGGGGTAAAAAAAGAAAAAGTGCATTTAAATATAAAAGAAAATTGCACTAAAATACATTTATTCCCTTTCAATAACCGACGCTCCCGTCTGAGCTATTTATAGAACGTCTTCAAATGTTTTGAAGGCTCAGATCCTCTTGAAACATCTGATGGATGAATCTAAGAACAGACCCAAGACATGGACGCCCCAGGGAGCCGGCGTGAGGCCGCGTGGCGTGTGAGAGGGGCGTGTGTCAGCTCACGGTGCTATCAGAGGCACCCGTCTGTCTGGTCAATGAGGGCGATAAAAGGACCCTCTCCCCTGGCGACCGTAACTCAGACCCCCCTCGCCCTGAGCCGGGGTCACTCTGGGGGAGGACTCTGGGGAAATCCCTCTAACGCTCATCCACGCTCTAACACAGGAGAGGGGGGGGGGGGGGGGGGATTGGGGGGGCACGGCATGGGGGTCTTTGAGGCTCTGAGATTCAATAACAGGGGAAAGGGGGCGTACGACCGGCACGGACAGAGCTTCGTTGGACCCCGAAGGATCTGTTGATCCTTGTGGACGTCCTGCGTTGTTCTACGTTGGGAACACGTCGTTGTTCTACGTGTTTGTCTCCATGTCAGCGCTGAGAGCTCGTCAGCCACCAGGGGGAGGAGGAGTCAGGACCGGGGGGGGCCTTCTTTAAGAGAGGGGAGCCCCCCTCCCCCCCCCCCCCCCCCCGCCCCCCCAAAACCCCCTCAGGGGCCGCTCTGGAACCAGCATGTTGCACAACTTTTATCTGCAACGAACATGGAAGATATTTACTTTTTCTTTTTTTTTTCTCCCTACCGCCTACCATAATGTGTGATAGATAGCCGAACACCGCCCAGCTGGAAACCATTTCAGGGCCGTTACTGGGAACCGACATTTAAACACTGGTGGGGGGGGGGGGAAGAGGAAAGGGGGGTTGCCCAAGTGTAGAGGGGTTTGAGTGTGTATGTATGTGTGTGTGTGTTTGTGTGTATGTGTGTGAATATATGTGCGTGCGTGCATGTGTGTGTGTGTGTGTGTATAAGTGTGTGAATGTATGTATGCGTGTGTGTGTGTCTGCGTTTGTATGCGCGTGCATTTGAGCGTGTGCAAGTGTGTGTGCGTATGTGCGTGCGTGTTGGTGAGTGCGTGTGCGCGTGCGTGCGTGTGTGCATATGCATGTGTTTATGTGTGTGTGTGTGTGTGTGGTGTGTGTGCGTGTGTGTGTGTGTGCGGGGGGGATAGGGCTGAGGAACGAGGGGGAGGGGTTGTGGGTGCATGCCGGGCATTCCTGAGGTGTTATCAGCTCGGCTCTGTTCCCTGGGAGCGCGGGAACACACAGGGCTGCAGGGTCTGCAGCACCTGAGGCTTACCTGCTGGCCCCGCACCAACCAGGGGGATGGGTTCATCAAACACTGCATCTACAGCTGCATCCACATCCATCTAAGACTTAGATATAAATATTTAGAAAACTTTGATCTCTAGATTAACCACTAAATGTTTGAGCATAACTTCATCATATCATCATTACCCTTGTGGGACTAGGCTCTTCAAAACACACTTTTAGAGGAGTGGGTAGGTCTAGAGGACCTACCCACTCCTGTAGAGGAGCAGGTAGGTCTTCTAGACTCGAAAAGACCTACCTACTCCTCTAGAAGACCTACTCACTCCTCTATAGGAGCGGGTAGGTCTTCTAGACTCGAGAAGACCTCCCAGCTCCTCTAGAAGACCTCCCAGCTCCTCTAGAAGACCTCCCGCTCATCTAGAAGACCTCCCAGCTCCTCTAGAAGACCTCCCAGCTCCTCTAGAAGACCTCCCAGCTCCTCTAGAAGACCTCCCAGCTCCTCTAGAAGACCTCCCTCTCCACTACAATCAGTTGCTGCGAGGTCTGGCAAACGTTGGAGCGTTTCACTCCCATAAAAGTGCGTTTGAGAAGCCTGCGTGCATGGGATAGATTACTGGTTTCCTGTTCTGGTCTTGCTAAATGAGAACGAGTAGAGGAGTGATGGAGAGATTGAATTACAAAATAGCCGCAGTCAAGGTCCTACGACTTGTTTTTCCCTCCTGAACGGAGATCCTGGACAGGAGAGAGAGAGAGGGTTTTAGGGAATTTTGATTGATGAGGTAATCCATCTGGCTCCTCAGGCCGGGAAGTAGAGGAGAGAGCAGAGATAAACAGAGTAGGATGGGAGAGCTGATATGCATCTTAGACTCTGGAACTGGTAGGGAGGAGGGGGAGGAGGGGAAGGAGGGGGAGGGTGGGGGAGGTGGAGAGGAGGTTGAGAGGGGGAGGAGGGGGAGGAGGAGGGGGAGGAGGTGGAGAGGAGGAGGAGGAGGAGGAGGAGGAGGAGGAGGAGGAGGAGGAGGCGGGGGAGGGGGGGGGGGGGGGGGGGGTGGAGAGGAGGTGGAGGTGTCTGCTGGATGTCAGCATATCCGTCTGTCTTAAGGTGCACGTCAGTCTGGCTTCTCTCAGAGTCCAAGTGAACCGGGCTGTGGGCCCTGTGTGTGTGTGTGTGTGTGTGTGTGTGTGTGTGTGTGTGTGTGTGTGTGTGTGGAGGGGGAGCGGGTGAGCAGCCTGGGCTGTGGATGAAAGAATGACGCAAGCAACACCAGCATACAGCGCTGAAACAAACCAGATGGGCTCTCCCTCTTTCCCGCTCTCTCTATTCTCTCCCTCTCTGTCTCTCTCCCTCTTTCCCTCTCTGTCTCTCTCTCTCTCTCTCTCTCTCTCTCTCTCTCTCTCTCTCTGTCTCTCTCTCTCTCTCTCTCTCTCTCTCTCTCTCTCTCTCTCTCTATATATATATATATATATATATATATATATATATATTCCTGTGATGCGGATTCAAACCCCGCCCCTTTTAGGAACCATAAACTTTGCATTAAAGGTTGTAAAAGTTGTATTTATTTTTTGTATTATATTCACTGAACAGAGGAGGGAACGATGGGAACCAGATATATTGTTGTGTTTCTAACCACTGAGTTATATAGGAGGAAGAACGCAGGTGTGGTGTCTCTAAAAGCTGATTTAACTTATGAGTAATTGAAGTAACATTTTGAGCTTGTTTTGAGTTGGTGGATGGCTTCACTGGTCAACATGGAGCCTGGCATTCACATCTAACATCGAACACCTACCATCGAACATTAACATCTAATATCATCTACCAATAACATCTAATATCATCTACCAATAACATCTGACATTATTATTAAACATCTACCATCTCAAACATCCAACATCAACAATTAATGTCTAACATAAACATCTTACGTCTAACACCTAACATCTAAGATTGACATCTAAAAATTAACATCTCACATTTAACATTAATCTCAAACATTAACATCTTACATCTCACATCTGCTCCTAACTGTTTGTGATCCTCGTTTGGTTTTGGTAGGCAAATGACTGCCAATAGTGGCTCATGGCATGCGGGCACTCACGGCATGCGTGCAAACACGGACACACACAAAAACACACACACACACACACACACACACACACACACACACACACACACACACACACACACACACACACACACACACACACACACACACACACACACACACACACACACACACACACACACCAACAAACAAACAAACTAACACAGAGCAGGAAACGAACCCTCTTCTAAATATAAACAATCATATGCTACGAATAAAAACGAAGCCTGAATCCGCAGTCAGGAACTGCCGCTCAGTCGCCGTATCTCACGGCTTTTCCGTAACGCTGCCCCCTGGTGGTAAGTCGGCTTCGATCAATCACAAGGATTCACCTCCCTAAGATGGTTTACTTTACTGCAATCTCTGAAGATCTTATTTATTTAAATGAGAGAGGAATGGTAGGTTCTGGATGTTCTCGGAACATCAGTGAAGGTCTGTCCCATTTTGAATAGTTTTTAAATACCGGCCTAGCAATGATTACAGTTGTAGAATTTAGCTGAGCTACTTCAAAAATAACATAATCAGTCAAGTAGGAGCTACCTTTGAAGAAGATTTTAAATACACATTTTAGATCCAAACATCCGCTGTAATTGATCAAGCGTTCCACCCAGAGGAATATCATGATTTCCTCTAAGATCTTCAGAATCTTCAAATGACATCCGTCTACATAAGCGTATTTTACAACTGCATACTGGAAAAAACGTGTTTAGGAAAATGTCTTAAATCATGTGAAAGTGCTCTAGGAGAATGGTGATGGTCAGGGTTGGTTCTTTCCCGTTCAGGTGAGACATTCACTCGTTTGTAACAGTAATTCCAGTAGCTTTAACATACTGTGTCTAGTCATAAACCCAGTTTTTACGGATACTCATCCACTGGCCGCAAACCTGGCCCTTGACTCCATTTCTAGCTCTGAAAATGATTGTGACCCCAACTTTAACATTTGTGCATCATGCTTCATCGCAAATTGTTTTCACCCAATCAGCATCTTAGGTTTATCGACGCCCGGTGACGTCATCGAATCGCTCCGCTGCACACTTAGTGATTAGTAGTAGTTTGTTCTTGGCTCTGAATCATTAGGAAGTCAGTTCGTATTTTACAGGACGTCTATGAGATCTTCTAAAAGATTGTTTGCTCATATGGATGATAAAATATGTTGTTTCTGATCACCTGGTTTTGGTGTTTTCATGTCCACCAGGGGTCGGCATCGAGCCGCGTCTCATGTTTCCATGATACGTGACCTTCCACAGTAGTGTGGGATACATTTTAATCATACTTGGAAATTAGTGACAAGTCATTAAACAACAGCCCTCTCAAATTTTTTTTTGATTTTATGTTTTCTTTTAATGTTTTAATTGTTTGTAACGCTTATATGTTTTAGATGATACTCCACTCTGCTGAACGATCTCGAGGTAGGTTAAGGATTCACAACGGGCCACAGAAGACCTCCTCACGACGACCTTCGAAGTTTCTAATTACTTACGAAAAGTTTCCGTTCCAAGGAACTACATTCTTTTAATCCCATAGTTGGCCGCGAGATGGCGGAGTTGGACCGAACCTCCATAATGTCGTCCGTCACGTCCATCAAACCAGAGACACCAGAGAATCCTAAAATTATCCGTCACTCAACCAGCACATAACGGGTCTCAGTGAAGAGGTTAATATGGAGTTTGTGACATTATTTAGAAATAGTGAACATTCCTAAAAATGGACTGACAGCTGTCTTCTGGAAAATATAAATAGGCTTATACAGTAACAATAGAAAAGCCGTTGTTTGACCACCTTTTTAACGAGGGGAACCCGTTTGGGCCAGGCTGAAGATAACTTTGGTCCATAAGGAGCCTGTAGGCTTATGAACATCATACATACAGCGATATATTCACCCTTTCCTCGGCTGATAAAGACAGAGAAAAATACGTTTATACTGCGCGTTCATACTGCGCATCATGCAAAGTCCTGAATCCCAATCTGGACCTGGTTTACGGCCCCATGTTTAGACCTGAGATCCACCTTGGGCCAGGTTCCGTTAACCTGAGGACACGTCTCCACTGGCTGTCAAAAACCGCCGGTGATATGACGGCCCCAGAATAGGTTTAATCCCCCCCCCACACACACACACACACACACACACACACACACACACACACACACACACACACACACACACACACACACACACACACACACACACACACACTCCTAGATCACTAACGTATCCAGCATGTCCCCAACGTACACGTAGGGCCTACCACACGTATTGTTGCAACATCTAAGGGTTTGGATACTGGTTCCAGGGTTCCAGGCTAGCCGGTCGAGGTGGGAGGGACCCCCGCTGCTGACGTCACCAGCAGCACCAGTTGGCTGAGGCTGGAGTCAGCGTCTCCTCCCAGTCTCCCAGTCTGAGAGGTGCAGAGGGGAGGAGAGCATCACTCTGTCAGTCGCACTCCTCTGACTCGCTGCGTGGCCGTGCGGGCAGAAGAACAGAAGACAGCCGGACGGATACTGCAGCAGACAGCAGATCTCTGTTTCCCATCCGCCGACCTGCAGCCTCTTAGGAGGGCAAGCTCGATGCTCGTTCTTTCTGGCGGACTACCCATGCATCCGAGGAGCCCCTAGCCGCCCGGGCTGGACAAGCCTCGGCGTTCGCCTGGAGAACCGGCCGTCCTCCGCCTCGGATCCGTACTCATAACTTGGCTCATTGCGCGCCTGGGAAAGCCAGCATCATCATCCTCCTCTTCATCAACACACAGAGCCCCGATAACCTGTGCGACAGCCGGGGGGCTTACGGTACCCGGGCTGAAGGTACTTGGGCTGAGGCACCCGGGGACGGTTCATGTGTCAGACCCCGTCTCTCTGAAAACAGGTTAAAATGTTGCGCACTACCGCCAACACGCTGGCGGCCGGGCTGCTGCTCCTGGGGCTCCTGGACAGCCTGGAGGTGATCCTTCCCACCCGGGCGATAGACGGTGAGTAGCGTTCCGTGCGGGGCTCAACTATGTCACGTCTGTTGGGTGTGCGGTTGAACCCACGGGCCTCGTTGCGGTGCAAGTTGCTACCTTACTGGGGGAGCACATCTTCCCAGACTTGGGGAGGCAGCGAGCCGGGGAGGGCTGACAGGACGGCCGGGTTCACGATACACCAGAACGTCACGGCACGGGGTCTGGTTATGGGGTCGCCCCCCACCCGCCCTCATTATTTTGAGGTTTTCATGATGTGGCAGATATGTCAAGGTATCACCCAGCCGTTAACAGTGCTGTCAGGGGGACATCTAATTAAGCGGTGTGAATCAGCACTCTGATTGGGCAGCAGTAGCCCCCCCCCCCCCCCACACACCCCCCAATGCAACACTGTCTACTGTCTACGCAGCAGTCAATAGACAGCTGGTCAAGGATTTTGAACTGTAGAATTTCAAATGCTATAGGCTACAGTTTGATTTTGTTTGTTTGTCAAATAGCGTAGTCCAACGCGGTGTAAACAACCGGAATGACAACATGACGGGTCACATCCCTCCCCCCTCCCATCAGCGGAACGTCAACAGGCGCTCTGAACTTATTAAGGTCTGCCGTCTGTGTGATGGAGACGTTAAATAATAGACTCCGAGATCGTTAGAACCCCAAACCCCCTTCCTTCCGGGACTATGGAACTACACCCACTCTGAACTCGTGAGTTCAGAACTTCTGGAAACGATTAAGCTTGAAAGCCATCGTTAGTTTTGTGTGGAGGGGCTGGCGGTCCGCCCACTGCTCCCCAATGAGCGCTCACTGTTGACAATGTGAAGGCTTGTTCAGAACAATCCAGAAGGAACCGTTCCAACTCTGTGGTTCTCTCCCTCTGACAAACAGCTTTGATGCGTCCGATGGTTGCAGGAAAATGCATGTTTTGAAAAAGAGATTTCACGTTCTTTCAAATCCGTTTGTTAGTTTATCAACAAGGGCAGAGATGTCACCCGACAACAGCCCCCGACTTCAATGGGACTGAACTGCTCTTTGTTCCTGACGCTGGACCTCCGCTCACAGGCTCAATCTGTTCCCAGCTCCGCTAATTGGGGTCACTTTGGAATAAAAGGGTTTTGATGAAAGAATTTGCATCATTCCAACCCGTGGAGGAGAGTTCAGTGTATAAAATAAACGGGTAATCCTCATCTCCTCCCCGCAGGCTCAGAGATCTGGGATTACTGGGTTCTGTGGAGTAAGAGGGGTTTCTACATGAATCAGTCAGTAAATGGTGAACTGGCTGGTTATATGAAGTAAGAGGGGGTTTCTACATGAAGCAGTGGGTAAATGGTGACCTTCCAAGTTCTATGGAGTAAAAGGGGTTTCTACATGAAGCAGTCAGTAAAGGCTGGCCTGAGTTCTATGGAGTAAGAGGGGTTTCTACATGAAGCAATCAGCAAATGGTGACCTGACTAGCGTTATCTGAACACTTCTATATCAAGTATCTCCGGCATTTTCCTGTATAGAAATAAAACAACAAGATATGATGCTTCTTATTTTTCACTCCATCAAATTTCTTGTTTAACGTCTGAAGTTATTGATTTTAAACATGATTGTTGAATGTTCCTCGCACTTTGTTTTACCACAAGGTTTGGTTCCCTTGCCTTATGGAGATAGCATTACTGTTGAGATAGCATTTGGTTTGCTATGCTGGGTCCGTCCCCATGGCAGGTTGGGTGAAGCACCTAAAGGGGTTCCTAGGTGTTGGTTCCTAGGTGTTGGTTACTAAGTGTTGGTTCCTTGGTTGTTGGTTCCTAGTGTTGGTTACTAGGTGTTGGTTCCTTGGTTGTTGGTTGCTAGACGTTGCCTCCCAGGAGTTAGTTCCTATGTTGTTGGTTCCTAGGTTCCTGGGTGTTGTTGATGTGGAGGAGGCATCGAAGTCACAGTCAAACCAACGCAGTTGGTTTCTCCCAGCGTTGAAAAGCGGGTGTATGATTGGTCGATGTCCCTGGGTAGAGCTCTAACCCCGCTCGTTTTCCATATCGTTAAGCATTGAACGCTCTATGATGCTGAGCGCATAAGTGCTCTTAAGAGCATCTAACGCTCCAAACACCCTGAAGTACACCTCCATTAACAGGACGACCAACGGAGCCTTCCAGAGGAAATCTCCTCCTCTCCAGTATTCATACACAATCATGATTCATAAATCATTTCTTAAAACAACATCCCACGTGAACAATCCTGTACTCTCCTGGAATCGTTGAAGCTGGAATACTTTCGGTTGATGTTTCCAGGAAGTGCTCAGAGAGTTTGTCATGGCTAGGTGCAAAGGTTCTCCTCTCAACACCTTATGCCATGGGTCCAGACAGTACCTCCAGCCAGGCTACATGGGGCTGGGGTGTTCAGCTGAGAGGGCTGAGATGCTTCATGAAGACCATGCTGATGCTCTTCATGACAGGCCGAGGATTAATCGTATTTGTTTTGTAATATCCTTTTATTGAGGACAGCCGGACAAAGAACTGGGACTTGGGTATATTTATATATTTTCTTCTGTGTGGTCCTAAACCTCATGGGCTTTTGTTTTGAAGTGACGGGTGGGACATTTTGATAGCTCAGCTTATTGGTACTAAGTTCTCCCAGAAGGTTTTCTCCCCCACTGAGGTTGTGCTCGTCATGTTCTCAAACAGTGATGTACTCCCCTATGTTCTCTTTAAGGAAATGACTGGTTGGATTTATGAGCACGACGGGCTGGGGAGGTTGCTGTCCTCCTCAGCCATAACTCCCCTGCAGGCTGACTGCTGCGTTCTTCGTTAAGAGGGTCTGCCTGCATTAGCCGTTCTCTGTATGTCTGTCTGGTATCAGTCCATAAGGTGTCCACGTCTGTGGCTCTGAATACTAAAGAGTGTACATCGTCCCTGTGTTTGTGCCTGGTGAGTTGAACTATGATCAGTGCACCAAGCAAAGCTCAGTATGTGTATCTCGACAGGTCATTAGACGCTTCCATACAGCATGGTGCTGACAGCCACACTGTGTTACCCTGGTTAGTAGGGCCGGTCCAACCAAAGAATGGGGAACTAGGAGGAGTTCATTCCACAGCACATTGAGTCACACTGAACTAAGCATCTCACCCTGGGCTTATGAAACGCCAGGAAGGGATTTCACAGACAATCTCCTGAATACTGTTGCCTTAGTCAGCAGCATTCTAAATCAGACTTGGCTGTCATTCACCGTTAAGTTTAGGTACAGTACGTCCCCAGATCATAACAATAGACCGCTCTCCTGGACCTGAGCAGCTCTCGTTGTTCGTCACTCTGCCGTTGGGTTTTAAATCTGTAGGAAGTGCAAACGGAGGTTCTCGTGGTCCCTGGTCTAGTCAGGAGCGCCTGAAATCCTCTGGGCGGTTGAAGAACGGTGAGATCCTTCAGAGCGCCTTCAGGTAGTGAGGGTCCCTGTGATGGTTTCAGGTAAGGTCCAGAGGTGTGTACTGGTCCTGCAATGATCTGACCCTGGTGCTGCTGGGTAACCAGGGGGTTGTACTGGGATATGGACTAGGTCCCAGACCCAGGTCCTGATACGTTATCAGAGGTCTGTACTGGTCCTGTACTGGGTTCTTAACCAGAGCTGTGTACTGGTCCTGCACTGGGATCCAGACCCAGGTCCTGCTGGCTAACCAGAGGTCTGTACTGGTCCTGTACTGGGAGCCAGGTGCTGAGTCACCAGTCTGTGACTCTAGTCAAGCATCATTTCCACTGCAATGTCAGCAGAGTTCCAAAACAGTCTCTGGCACGCAGTGCAAAAAAACATTATTTTAGTTATATTATATCTGGCGGAAAATGCCAGAGGGAGATTTGGCATTTGTTTCCCTATTAGAGCTGGTGTGTGTTTTTCCTTATTAAACATTGCCTTCGACCTCCATTACACACGTTTAAAGGGACTGGAGCCCCCCCAATCCCCCCCCCCCCCAAACCGCTCCCGTTCCGACACGGAAAAAACCAACCCCCCCCCCCCTAGCTCCTTATCTCCTCCCTGTCCCAGCAGAGCGAACGGGGGTCTCTCTGGGTGTTAATGGAGGTTGGTGTGGGCCCAGTGAGTGTGGCTGTGTCTGGTCTTGACAGCGGGGCCCTCGGCCCTCGGCCCTCGGCCCTCAGCCCTCGGCCCTCTGGCCCTCGGCCCTCGGCCCTCTGGCCCTCCAGCCCCAGCACAACCCCCGGCCCGCGGGGAACAGCTCCCAGACCCCACTCAGGAGCCGCTCGCTGACTCACGATCGTCGTTCGTTTGTTTGGCCTTGGGACTCATTTTTGAAGGAAGTTTAGGAGAATTGTTTTGAAACGACCTCTGACCCTCTCACGATGAGTTGATTTTTCTTTAGCTCTTGGATTTTTTTAACGCGGTGCATTTATTCAAATATCTCAGAGAGGACAGAGACAGAGCCATGATGGTGGGGATTACGTCATGTCAGACCCACATGCTGTGAGACCATGTTGGAGGTGTTTTCCTTCATGCTGCATCTCCTTCTTATGTCACGGGTTCACACACAGGGAGGGTGCTTGAATACGTGTTTGCGGTTGTGCTCAAGGCCAAGCATGGGTGGGGGCAATCGTCAGCCAACATCTTCATGGTCAAGGAGACTTTCCCCTCCGCTGAAAGCTTCTCAAACATTCCAACAACACAAAGCTTTGTGACGTCCTAGCGGGAGCGAGGGGAGCAGGAGAAGATCGGCGCTACCTTGAGACGCTAAGTGTGTGATAACGGCAGAGCGCTATCTCCCGTAGACTAAACAGGGCCTTTCTATCCCGGGAGCCAACGCCACGGCCCACCGAGGTATTTTGAAGCCCTCCGCTGGTCCCTGCCTCTCTGCGCTCTGTGCTCGGCGACCACACCTGTCTGGGGCTGTGATCTGCTGCCTCGCATTTTCCCCTCCCGGCCGCGTTTAATCCTGCTGCTACTTTCCTTTTCTGTTGTTGACTTGGATTAGGGAGGCTGTGTACTAGTTTCTCGTTTTTGTTTCTGGGTGTTTTCCGCCTCGCCGGGCATGTGATTCTAGTCCTCTGACGCCCAATCCAGACTGATCCGTCTGTTAATAGAGGAGGAAAGAGTTTCTTTCCACTTTAAACGTGGGCGGTTGCTGGTCCCATAGGCTGTGGAGTTGCGACTCAATCCTCTCCAGTTCTGAGGGGAAGTGAACTCGTCCTGTGAAGCTCAAGTTAATCGTCTCTATCCCAGTGCCGAGGCAGGAATATTGCCCTTTTTATTCAGAGAATTCCCGAGACTAAACTCGGACTAGAGATGTTTTTGAACGTGCGTAATGGTTCAAGAATAGATTCAACACATTATAGAAAACATTAATTATGGTGACTGAAGCACCAGTCACACGTCCTGAGAGGTGCTGTCACTTTGGAGCTGAGGTGAAGTCATGAACTCCTAGTGTTATGTGGTAGCCTGAACGACCAAGTATTGTGACGTACACACGATCACATAACCCACCACCACCGCCACCACCACCTCTCCTTACCGGTCGTGTGCTCTGTTCCCCCAGAGCCAGACCCAACCTGAGGTCTGAGGACATGTTTCTTCGCACCTCTGCTTATCATCAGCCTTTGTGGACGAGAGTTTGAGACCCGTCTGTCCTGTCTCCTTCTCCTGTCTGTCCTGTCTCCTTCTCCTGTCTGTCGTGTCTTCTACTCCTGTCTATCCTGTCTCCTTCTCCTGTCTGTCCTGTCTCCTGTCTGTCCTCTCTGCCCTGTCTGTCGTGTCTCCTGTCTCACCTGTCCGTCGTGTCTCCTTCTCCTGTCTGTCCTGTCTCCTGTCTCACCTGTCTGTCATGTGTTTCCTGTCTCTCTTGTCTGTCCTGACAACTCCCCCTGGTGTTTGAGTAGCAGCAGAGGTCCGGGCCCTGGGGGGTTCAGACAGTCTGGGTCTTGGGGGGTTCAGACGGTCTGGGTCCTGGGGGGTTCAGACAGTCTGGGTCTTGGGGGGTTCAGACGGTCTGGGTCCTAGGGGGTTCAGACGGTCTGGGTCCTAGGGGGTTCAGACGGTCTGGGTCCTGGAGGGTTCAGACGGTCTGGGTCCTAGGGGGTTCAGACGGTCTGGGTCCTAGGGGGTTCAGACGGTCTGGGTCCTGGGGGGTTCAGACGGTCTGGGTCCTGGGGGGTTCAGATGGTCTGGGTCCTAGGAGGTTCTGACGGTCTGGGTCCTGGGGGGTTCAGACGCTCTGGGTCCTACGGGGTTCAGACGCTCTGGGTCCTGGTCCTGGGGGGTTCAGACGGTCTGGGTCCTAGGGGGTTCAGACGGTCTGGGTCCTGGGGGGTTCAGACGGTCTGGGTCCTGGGGGGTTCAGACGCTCTGGGTCCTACGGGGTTCAGACGCTCTGGGTCCTGGTCCTGGGGGGTTCAGACGGTCTGGGTCCTAGGGGGTTCAGACGGTCTGGGTCCTGGGGGGTTCAGACGGTCTGGGTCCTGGGGGGTTCAGACGCTCTGGGTCCTACGGGGTTCAGACGCTCTGGGTCCTGGTCCTGGGGGGTTCAGACGGTCTGGGTCCTGGGGGGTTCAGACGGTCTGGGTCCTAGGGGGTTCAGACGGTCTGGGTCCGGGGGGGGGGGGGTTCAGACGGTCTGGGTACTACGGGGTTCAGACGGTCTGGGTCCTGGTCCTGGGGGGTTCAGACGGTCTGGGTCCTGGGGGGTTCAGACGGTCTGGGTCCTAGGGGGTTCAGACGGTCTGGGTCCTGGGGGGTTCAGACGGTCTGGGTCCTGGTCCTGGGGGGTTCAGACGGTCTGGGTCCTGGTCCTGGGGGGTTCAGACGGTTTGGGTCCTAGGGGGTTCAGACGGTCTGGGTCCGGGGGGGGGGGGGTTCAGACGGTCTGGGTCCTACGGGGTTCAGACGGTCTGGGTCCTGGTCCTGGGGGGTTCAGACGGTCTGGGTCCTGGTCCTGGGGGGTTCAGCTCTCAGTTGTTTTGGTGGAGCGTCGGGTTGAGTGTCCCTCCCTGAGTCACCGCTTGCCGCCCTGGCAGACCTCCAGAGTATTTATAGCCCCTCTGTGGGTGCTGGAGGAAACGGGCCGGTGGCTGGGGGGGGCAAGGCCCAGACAGGAGCTCCTCCGCTGGGACCGGCCCGCGGCCCGGAGCGGGGGAGCCAGGCCTGGACCCGCATTTATAACCCGGACCCAAATAGCCGTGACCCAGATGCGTCTCGGCCGCGGTGGCGGCGGCGGCGGCGGCGTCCGCCCTGGGTAAACACCGCGTCTCACGGACCGCATGTGTGACATTCCCCCGTCGCATCTCAGCGCGCTGCCCGCGCCCAGGCCTGCTCTCACATCCTGTCTCCTGGCTCCGGGGGCTGCTTTGTCCCCCTAGGCCGAGTACTAGGCGTCTCTCTCTCTCTGGCCCTTTGCTCCTGGGTCTCTCTCTCTTGTCCTGTGTGCTGGGTGTCTCTCTCTCTCTGGCCCTTTGCTCCTGGGTCTCTCTCTCTCTTGTCCTGTGTGCTGGGTGTCTCTCTCTCTCTCTCTGGCCTAGTCCTGGATCTCTCTACCCCCTGGTGCTATCTCCTGGTCTCTTTCTCTGGTCCTGTCTCCTTGGTCTCTCTCTCTCCCCCTGGTCCTGTCTCCTGGTCTCTCTCTCTGGTCCTGTCTCCTGGTCTCTCTCCCTAGTCCTGTCTCCTTGGTCTCTCTCTCTAGTCCGGTCTCCTGGGTCTCTCTCTCCCCCTGGCTCTCTCTCTTCCCTGGTCCTCTTTCTCCCCCCCTGGGTCTCTCTCCCCCTGGGTCTCTCTCCCCCTGGGTCTCTCTCCCCCGGGTCTCTCTCTCTCCCCTGGGTCTCTCTCTCTCTCTCTCTCCTGGGTCTGGGTCTCTCTCCCCCTGAGTCTGGTTCTCTCTCTCCCCCTGGGTCTCTCTCTCTCCTGGGTCTCTCTCCCCCGGGTCTCTCTCTCTCCCCTGGGTCTCTCTCTCTCTCCCCCCGAGTCTGGTTCTCTCTCTCCCCCTGGGTCTCTCTCACTTCTGGGTCTCTCTCCCCCTGGCTCTCTCTCTCTCCCCTGGGTCTCTCTCCCCTGGGTCTCTCTCTCCCCCTGGCAGGAAGGTGATTCAAGGTGAATCCAGTAATTCTGGCTCAGCTGCGGTCCGTTTGGTTTTGTAGCTCTCATCCCTTCCTTCTACCTAATCATCCACTGCCTGCTCCATCAGACCTGGCCTCGGTCCCTGCCCTCCCTAAGGGTCTTCAGCCCGTTTAGACTCATGTCATCAACATGCAGCTCGGGTGATCGCCACCCAGCTCAGGATGCTGACAGTCCTCGGGGATCGAACCCAGTACCTTTGGACTGGGAGTCGACACACACACACACACACACACACACACACACACACACACACACACACACACACACACACACACACACACACACACACACACACATCACTACATAATACATATATATATATATATATAATGATAATATAATAATAATATATAAAAATAATGGCTCTAACTTTCAATGAATTATTAAAGCATGAACATACCTGCTTCTCTTTTCTTTCTCCTTCTCTTCTGTGAAAGGAATGCGTATAAGCGAAGGATTTCAGGTTTAATCAAGCACAAGTAGGTTTAGCACTTAGAGAATATGAGAATGTTACCTTCCCTCGAATGAGTTGGAGATTAATGTTGATTTGACTTCTGCTCGCATTCCTTACCTGCTGGCAGAGAGGAAAGAATACAAACACCACCCTCTACCTTCACAGCCTGCCTCACATCAGGTGTTGTGACGTCACCAGGTGTTGTGAGATCATCAGTGGGGTATTCCACGAACGGAGGTTTAACAAACACAGAGTTAACGCTGAACTCTAGGTTGATTGACCCTGTGCCGACTAACCCAGAGTTTTCGGTTCCACAGCAGCGGTTATGCATTAGTTCAATCAACTCGGGGTTGGTTAACACAGGGTTGTGCGCGTCCACGCCAAACCTATAAAGACGTGATGTATGGATCATGGAAACCCTGATCGAAATGGCGAAACGGGCCGCTTATTTCAATGAAATGGAACTTCAGGTTCTCCTGGAGAGCTATGACGAGGAGAAGGACATTATCACAAGAAAAGGGAACGCTAAAGCCTCTGCAACCCGGAGAACCAAAGCCTGGCAGCGGATCGCTGACCGCGTAAATGTGTTAGTTACACGTCAAAAGCATGATCCTTAATATTTGAGCCTGAATCTATAAATCCCAGTTAAGCATTCTTAATGTTCCTACCACATAACCCTTTTCTTCTAAATAAATATGTACTCCGATGGCTCCCAAGCGTTCAGCGGATCAAGTAAAAATGAAGTATAAAAACATACAAGCTGGTATAAATTTAAATAAGCCATTTTTTTAAGCCAATCGTGAGAAGGCAGACAGTCTGCAGACTGGATCTGGCCCTCAAATTGTCTTGACCCCGGTGGAGGAGCTGTTAATAAACATAAATTCAGGGCGCCCTGGCATGGTACCTGGAGGCACCTCCTCAGAGAGTCAGGAGCCATGTGAGGGTACCCCACTGGCTGAATGTAGGTTTTTTAGTTTTCTTGTATTTTTGATTTTGTTTGCCTTCGAAGTAACACATGCAAACCGTGTGCGTGCCACAGCCTATATGTTCCAGATGTTGTTGTTTTTGGTAACTGGGTAGAAAACCTAAAAGTGACAATTCATCAACTTCACAGATCAAGATGGATTAGTGCTTTTAATGAAGCCGCCGGCTACGATCGAACATTCTCCAGTGGATGTAAGTCCATTAGGACTATTTTATACTTTATGTTGTAAGTGCCTCTCGGCATAGTACTCAGCCAATATTGCTCTTTGTATGATAGGAGGCCGATAAAAATCTTGGATGGGTCATCTGAAAGGACTGAGATGTGCTCAGCATCTCCAACATTATAGATAAAAATACCATTTGCAAAAAACTGAGGGCTACGCAAATAGTCTGGAGTGAACGGAGGCCAGGTCCTCGATTGGTAGTGTTGGCTTTGTAAGGCTGGTGAAGGCTATTTAAATATATTAAAGATTTGCGCGAGAATCTATATCCCTCCAGCAAAAAGTCATGCGATATGCCAAGATGTCAAGCCGTGGTCTTATTAATCGCTCCCGGTGGATTGCACGCATAATTTGCGCTCCGATATCAGCAGGCCTCTCATCAAAAGGGCTAGCCATTGTGAATACATTAAATCTGCGGTGAACGCGGGTTTAAATACCCAAAACCCGGTTATGTTTCAAACTTAAGCTGCGCAAAACCTGCTCCGACCAGCTAACAACTAACATACCGTGTTCATTTTGGAACGGAAAACCTAGGGTTACCGCAAACCCTGGGTTAACTTACCCGGTTACGTGATAAAACCGGCTTTGTGGAATACCCCACAGGTGTTGTGACGTCATCACGTCTAGTGACGTCGTCACGTGTAGTGATGTCGTCAGGTGTTATGGCGTCATCAGGTATTGTGACGTCAGGTGACATCGTGGTATGGAAGTGAACTGTAGGTGACCCAGTTTGGACCTAAGAACGGTTCCTTTTACATTTTGAGGGGACTTTATTGTCTTCCCACCTAGACTTCGGGGTTTTAGGGATCAAACTCATAACAATTGACTTATGATTTCCATCATGAAACATTTTTCTTCATCTTGTTCAACGGACAACATTACCGTTCCCAATCAAAAGCGATTTGTCATGGTCGAATGATGCCACTGGCCTCCCAGACAGAAGAGTTTTAACCACACTAATCATACCCCATCTAGAGTTGAGGAATCTCAGCCTCCAGACTCTTGGTCCTGTGTCTGCTCTGATATTTATGCTATTTTATAACCTCGGCACCATTGTCATAAAAAGTCCTTTTCCACGTATTCCACGACCACTCCGGATCTGGGACTTGGGTTGGGATGTATTCTTGACAGGGCAAACAACCTGTCCACCACGTCAACACAGTGTCCCCAAGGCCTCAAGATCAGTGTGTGTGTGTGTGTGTGTGTGTGTGTGTGTGTGTGTGTGTGTGTGTGTGTGTGTGTGTGTGTGTGTGTGTGTGTGTGTGTGTGTGTGTGTGTGTGTGTGTGTGTATATGAGAGTGTAACTCACATATGAGTTCATAGTGTTTGGGACCAGGACCCAGACCGTCTGAACCCCCTAGGACCCAGACCGTCTGAACCCCCTAGGACCCAGACCGTCTGAACCCCCTAGGACCCAGACCGTCTCAACCCCTTAGGACCCAGACCGTCTCAACCCCCCATGTGCTGGCTCTGAATACCTCACCCCTTGTTGGATTTGGGTCTCTCTCTAACCTTGCTGTGTTCCGGGCTCCAGAAGTAGGTGTCCCTTGATAGCCTGTAGACCCTGTTGCATCCCCAGCAGGGGTCTAGGGTCTCCCTGACCCAGGTACTGGGGTACTGATTCTGGGAGTCCATTCTCCGCCCGGTGGTGCCTGTAGACCATCCCCTGTGTCTCTGAGATTCTCCAGCTGTTGTGGTTGTGTGGATGGGTGGGTGGGTGACCCAGGATTCAAGAGGCCTTGTTCCCTGGTTCTGGGCCTGGCTGACCCCGGAGTCAAGACCCACCAGAACACAAGGCCTTTTTGGTGTCTTCGCTCTCTCTTGTTGGTGTCTTCTCTCTGTCTCGTCGGTGTCTTCTCTCTGTCTCGTCGGTGTCTTCTCTCTGTCTCGTTGGTGTCTTCTCTCTGTCTCGTTGGTGTCTTCTCTCTGTCTCGTTGGTGTCTTCTCTCTGTCTTGTTTGGGTCTTCTCTTTCTCCTTGGTGTCTTCTCTCTGTCTCGTTGGTGTCTTCTCTCTGTCTCGTTGGTGTCTCCTCTCTGTCTCGTTGGTGTCTTCTCTCTCTCCTGTTGGTGTCTTTTCCCTCTCTTGTACGGCATTCCCTTCCCCTCCCCTCACACCGTTCTGTCCTCTCTGCTGCAGCCCCGAAGACCTGCAGCTCCAAGCAGTTTGTGTGCCGCGACCAGGTGACCTGCATCTCCAAGGGCTGGCGCTGCGACGGGGAGAAGGACTGCCCCGACGGCTCGGACGAGGAGCCCGACGTCTGTGAGTCTCTCACACGCACACACACACACACGCACATACACGCACTGGCGAATACACGCAGATAAACACGCACGCACGCACGTACACAAACACATGCACTGGCACATGCACGCAGATAAACATGCACGCACGTACGCAAACATGTGCACATGCACACACACTGCTCTAACATAAACCCGTACGATAGTATCTACTATAAACCCACTTGTTGTAGTGTGTGTGTGTGTGTGTGTGTGTTTTAGTGTGTATGTGTGTGTGTATGTGTGTTGTAGAGTGTGCTGTAGTGTGTGTGTGTGTGTGTGTTGTAGTGTGCGTGCGTGTGTGTGTGAGTGTGTGTGTGTTTTAGTGTGTGTGTTTTGTAGTGTGTGTGTGTGTGTTGTAGAGTGTGCTGTAGTTCGTCTGTGTGTCATAGAGTATGTGTGTAGGTGTGTGTGTTGTAGTGTGTGTGTGTTATCGTGTGTGCACTGTGGTGTGTTGTAGTGTGTGTTTAATGCACCTCATGTGTGCGTTGAAAGGCTATTACCCGCGGCGTTTCGAGTTGATTGCCCTAATCTCCCCGCGGCTCACTTGTGCGGCGCGGGGGAACGCTGGCTGGCGTGACGGCGAAGATAACGATCAGACGCTCCGGGCGCCGCGGGCGAGACAACGATCACCACGGCGACGGAGCGACGCCTCGGTAGGCGCGGCTCGCCGTCTGTCGACCGACCGCCCCGCCGATGAGGGGATACGGCGGCGTCCGTCTTCGCGGTCTGGGTCGCGGCTCGGTTCGCTCCGTTCCTCGCTCTGCAGACAGAACGCCGCTCTGCTCCTGGAGCCCTGGGGAGCGGGAACACTACAGGGTTACTGAGCACTGTTAATGCAGATCATATCGCATGTCTGCGCTCAGCTCAGGCGACGCGAGATCTTTACGTCTTGGTGAACCCGAACACAAAGTTCTTTTTGCGGCAAATGCTTGTTTGTGTTCTGAGATAATGGGTGAAGAAACTCTCAGCTCTTTGAGGAACCTCTCCGATCCTTGAGGAACCTCTCGGCTCTTTGAAGAACCTGTCAGCTCTTTGAAGAACCGCTAAGATCTTTGAAGAACCTCTCGGCTCTTTGAAGAACCTGTCAGCTCCTTGAGGAACCTCTCGGCTCTTTAAAGAACCTGTCAGCTCTTTGAAGAACGGCTCAGATCTTTGAAGAACCTCTCAACTCTTTGAGGAATCTCTCAGCTATTTGAAGAACCATGGTCTTGGTGGCTCTGTGGCAATATTGTACTCTTTTGAACGGTCTT
>NC_044060.1:5396929-5411929 GCF_902167405.1 Gadus morhua
ATCACCTTTCGCCTCTCCAACCTGTATCACCTCCATCATCTCTGTCAACTATATCAACCCTCACCTCTATCACCTCCATCACCTCTATCATCTATATCAACCCTCACCTCTATCACCTCCATCACCTCTATCATCTATAACAACCCTCACCTCTATCACCTCCATCACCTCTATCACCTATATCAACCCTCACCTCTATCACCTCCATCACCTCTATCATCTATAACAACCCTCACCTCTATCACCTCCATCACCTCTATCATCTATATCAACCCTCACCTCTATCACCTCCATCACCTCTATCAACTATATCAACCCTCACCTCTATCACCTCCATCACCTCTATCATCTATAACAACCCTCACCTCTATCACCTCCATCACCTCTATCATCTATATCAACCCTCACCTCCATCACCTCTATCATCTATATCAACCCTCACCTCTATCACCTCCATCACCTCTATCACCTATATCAACCCTCACCTCTATCTGCTCTATCTGCTCTATCTTCTATATCAACTGTCACCTTTATCTGCTCTATCACCTCATCTCTACATCTCCCTCAACTCTCTCACCCTCTCTCTGTCAGTCTTTCTCTTTCTTAGTCTGTTTCCCTCTCTCAGTCTCACTCACACACAAGGCCAGTGCAGTGAGGTTACATAAACAGAACGTCCTGGTCTGACCAGAGGAGCTGCTAATGTAACAGAGGAGCCAGCATTTGTATGCGTGGCAGAACACTGCTCTGTGCTGCCGTGTGTGTACGTGTGATGTTCTCGCTAGCGTAACGTGGGCACACGCTGAAGCTCTAACTAAAGCTCAGGGTAGGGGTCCTTCTGACACATGATGCAGACGGGGAAACTGTCGATTCACGCTCCTTCTCTCAATTCTATCCTTCAGCATTTTAAAGGGTTATCAGTGTAATACCATGCAGTGTTAAACATGACACAGCAACATTCCTGCCTGACGTGGACACCTACAGTCTTCTCGTAGACGTGGTGCTGGCTGTCAATGATGCAGTTCTCTCTCTGGAGTCTGTCTACGTGAATGTTATTTGAAACTATCTTTATACGAAGTGGAGCCTGAGAACCAGAGCTGGGGCCGCGCCGACCGCTTTGTGTGCCCTCATATTGTAGTGATTTGAGGCCCCGCCCACTCCTGCCTTTGGTTTAAATTACAGACGTCTCCGTGTCGATGAAACCGGCCCAGAGCAGAGTGTTTATGGAGGTGTGCTATTTCAGGGGTGCCGGGGCAGAATGTGGCCCCACCGCCGACCACTGGTCCTGTTTGCTGCTGGGAAACGGGGGGGGGGGGGGGGGGGGGCTGGGACCGGGGGAGGGGGGTCTGGGACCTGGTGGGGGGGGGGAGACTTACCCCCTGATGCAGGACAGAGAGCCTTGCCTGTGTTCAGCCAAGGAAAGCGTGTCAAGGGTTTAAACTTTTATAAAAAAAGACTCTTATGTAAGCGTCTCAGAGGGGGGAGAGGGGGGAGAGGGGGGAGACGGGGGGGGAGAGGGTGCCTCGTCATGGGGGTAGGGCAGGACACAGTCCAGCAGGGGGGGAGGAAGAGAGAGGGAAAGAGGGAGGGAGAAAGAGAGAGGGAGGAAGGGAGAGAGAGAGGATGAGGGACAGAGAGGGAGAGGGAGAGGGGGAGAGAGAGAAAGAGAGAGAGAGAGAGAGAGAGAGAGAGAGAGAGAGAGAGAGAGAGAGAGAGAGAGAGAGAGAGAGAGAGAGAGCGGGGGAGAGTGTTGTGCAGAGTGATCTGTAATGTTGACATGATGGACGTGATTATTGCCCCTCCTCCCCTCCTCCCTCTCTCAAAACACACACACACACACACACACACACACACACACACACACACACACACACACACACACACACACACACACACACACACACACACACTTCTACACCACAGACACTGAGCACCTGGCTTGACCCTTGGGCCTGTCCTGGGGGGTGGTGGGGGGGTGGGGGGGGGGGGGGGGGGGGGGGCTGTTATGATGAGCCGTAGTGGGCCTGCCTGTCTCCTGTACGGAGCAGACCAAAGCATCAGTAAACACACAGCGTTGATGTTGGTAATGTTGTCCTCAGGCTCCTTAATACTCTTTATCGCTCCTTAAGGTTACTTATCGCTCCTTATAGCCGCTCATCGCTCCTTATGGCTCCTTATAGCTGCTTTTTGCTCTATATTGCTCCTTATGACTACTTATAGCTCCTTATTGCACCTAATAACTGCTTATGGCTGCGTGCTACGACCCCACTGTATCTTTGAAGTGAAGCACTTTGGTGGATGTAGCTTGTGTGTGTGTTTTGCGTTTCTCCAGGCTGTGATCTCAGGGGAGCTGGCTCACCGAGGAGGTGAGCCAGCTCTGTGTGTGGATGTGTGCTCTGTTCCTGGGAGCTGCTTTGGCCCTTCCTGCCTGTTGTTGTCCTTGCTGCTTTCCCACCAATGTGTTGTGGATCTTGGAGAGGGGAGGAGCTAGCCAAAGTGGGGCTGTAGAAACGGGAGAACAGCCTAGTGCAGTAGTCCTGCACCCTGTGAGCCTCAGTGTGGGTGTGTGTGTGTGTGTGTGTGTGTGTGTGTGTGTGTGTGTGTGTGTGTGTGTGTGTTTGTGCTTGTGACTGTGTGTGTGTTTGCATCTGTGTGTGTGTGTGTTTGCATCTGTGTATGTGTGTGTGTGTGTTTGTGCTTGTGACTGTGTGTGTTTGCGTCTGTGTGTGTGTGTGTGTGTGTGTGTGTTTGCTTCTGTGTGTGTGTGTGCGTGTGTGTGTGTGTTTGCGCTTGTGACTGTGTGTGTGTTTGCACCTGTGCGTTTTCACCTGTGTGCGTGTGTGTGCGTGTGTGTGTTTGCTGCTGCTGTGTGTGTTTCCGCGCCCCGTGTTTTTGCGTGTGTGCGTACACACACAGACTCAGTACGGGACGTCAGTACGTCGTCTCCCAGCGGTCGCCCTGTCAGTAGCGGCGTGGAGCCCGTCAGTGGGTCGGCGTGTTCTGGAAGGAGCTGATGATCGCACCGTGATTGCCTCGGGGGCTGGAGGCCGTTCAGAGGCTGTCGAGGGAGCAGCAGCGCTGAGCTCGGTTTCCCCAGCGCTCTGCTCGCTCTGCCTGGGACGGGGCTGTCTGGGGCCGGTTGTCCGGGCTGGAGGGGGTGAAAGGAGCATTAGAATGCAGCTCCTCAGAACAGAGCCTTCGCTCGGCTGCGGTTCTACTGCCAGGGAAAGGCTTTCTGTGAGGGCTGCTGGCAAGGTTATTGGGAGCGTTGTCAGGGTTCTCTGTGTCCTGATTGGTTGAGTTAGGGACCCGGAGGCATCATGGGAAAGGCCATCCAGCCTGGTGATGTGATTGGTGGGGCTAGAGGAATCCCAACTTGGTAGCAGATTGGTTTCTTGTTATTCATCGGGCATGGGAGATTTTATTTCTATGCTGTTTATCGCAGATGATATTCAGATGGTATTCCTACGCTATTTATAATAAGTTGAAGCATGTTGTTCTGTGTGTGACCAGGGGGAGAATGAGTTATTTATTTTTTTTGGGGGGGTTGTTAGTGAATCGGCCATTGTTTCTGGTTTGCTCGGGTCATTTGTCTGTTGTCCGCAAAATCAACATGAAACAGCAGGTGTTCCTCCTGGCTGCCAGGCCCGGGACCGGCCCGCGGAGTGTCTGATTGGGCCCCGCTCGGCACTCCCCCTTGATGAGGCGCTACAGGCCTCCTTCTGTTGTTCCTCTGTTTGTTATTGGCCCGTCGCTCGCTGTGTGCGGCCCGGGTGGCGTGCGACTTCGAGCGGAAAATCCCCGCGGCCTGGCGAGAAAAAACACGGGCTTGGCCTCCGCGCCGGGTGTGTTTGTGATCAGGCTTCTTTAGAAGGGTGTGTGTCTCTCAGAGGAGGGAGAAGACAATCACTGGAGATAGTGAACGCAGTCAATGGACTGCTTGTGTGACGTGCTTTGCAGACCGTCAGCCAGTCGAAGCGCTTTGCAGGGATTTGCTTTGCATTCACCCGTTCAGCCACACGTTTCACACCCGGACAACGTGTCGGCCATGCAGGACCAGCGGATCGGGAGCAGGTCGGCTCAGGGGCCTTGCTCAGGGACATGTCGACACTCTGCGGGGAGGAGCCGGCGGTCGAAACCAGCAACCCGCTGGAGGTCCTGAAGCCCGGTCCCCGGGACTTAAGTACACTTAGGACACATTGACTTAAGGCTGTTCTACAGTCGATGTTCCTGTAAGCCCTTGTCAGAGCTAAGTCTAGCTCTCCCCCCGTCCCGCCCCCAATGCTGCCTGCGTCCGACCGTACGTACGTCTGTCCCCCCCTCTGGGGGTCTGTCCCCTGATCCTCGAGGTCTGTGCCACGCGGCCACGCGACGGTCGGGGACGTGACCCGGCTCTCAGGCCGATTTGTGTGATCCAAACAATGGCCTTACTTCTCCCATCGCCCCCCCCCCACAGAGAGCCCATGTGCCGGGCCTTAGCTCCCAGCGGCTTATGAACCAGCTCTCTCCATGTGGCGATGCTTCTGCCTCCCCCCCTCAGCCTCCCCCCCCCCCCCCCCCCAGCCTCCATCTCTAAGGAGGAACAGCTTTGTTCTGAGGCTCCTCCGACAGGAAACGCTGCAGCTCTGGAAAAACCTACGCGTGAGGCTGGCTCACGCACAGACACCTTTGTTTTGTTTTTTTTGGGGGCCGCTTGTAATCACAGCATTAGAGTGAAATGTGGAGCTGGTTCGTTTTAATTGGTTCGTTCTCACTGTCGTCCTCGTGTTCAGAGACGAGTGATGAAGTCCCGACCCGGCGGCGCGGAGAGTGTCGGGCTGTTTATGAGCCCTCTGACAACCCCCCCCCCCCCCCCCCCCCCCCAAGGTGTGAGTACCCCCACCGCCGGGGTAATAAGCAAGCGGTGGACTTGTTGTAGTGCTCGGGGATGCGGAGCTGGCTCATGCACACGTGAGGAATGTGGAACAAAAGAAGTCTGTTTAATTCACGAATCGCAGCCTTTTCCACGGCGGTGGCGGCGCCGCTGCCAGCTGCTCCGAGCTCGCACTCCGGTGTCTGCTGTGGCCGCCGGCCGCCTCCTCTGGACCTGCCACCTTGGCTGTTCCTCTCTCTCTCGCTCTCTCTCGCTCTCACTCTCTCTCTCTCTCTCTCACTCTCTCCTCCCTCTCCCTCCCTCTCTCCCTCCCTCTCTCTCCCACATCCCTGTCCTATCTCTCTCTCTCTCTCTCTCTCTCTCTCTCTCTCTCTCTCTCTCTCTCTCTCTCTCATCCTTTTTCTTCTACGTCTGTTTTCTGCATTTTTCTCGCCCCGGAGTCTATCGCTCTCTCTCTCTCTCTCTCTCTCATTCTGCCTCTCTCACTTCGCATCTGTTTTCGTTAACTTGTCACTTTTTCCTACATATTTTCCTTCCTCCTTTACTCCAAAATAGGTCAACAGATATTAAGAGAGAGGAGGAGGAGGAGGAGGAGGAGGAGGGGGAGGAAGGGGCGAGGGCGAGGGAGGACACGAGAAGAACGTTTCGTTTTCCACCCTTAGAGAGAAAAATAGCCCCCGCGGCAGGCGATCCATCGCGTTATAACTTCTTCAAATAACCTTAGTTCAGACCGTGGCTCAATGAGTAGAGCAGGGGGCGGACTGTAGCTCAGAAGGTGGAGCGGGTTGACTGGTAACCTAAAGGTTGCTAGTTCGATCCCCGGCTCCGCCTGTCGAGATGTCCCTGAGCAAGACACCCTAACCCTGACTGCTCCCGACGAGCTGGCTGTCATGCACCAAGCTTGGTTGCTTGGCGCATGAATGGGTGAATGTTAGGCAGTATTGTAAAGTGCTTAGAGGGGCCACTGGTTAGAGAAGTGCGATATGAATGCAGTCCATTTACCATGGAGGAGGCGGCGCTGGTGCCTTCACCCTCTTCTGCTCGGAGAACGTCTTTGTTCGCTTACGTTCCAGAAGGTTCCACCGTGGGAAGTCACCGCACAACTTCTACACAGTCGTCTACACGCGATGTGTCCGGCTTCAGGAACTAATAAAAGTCCATAAACGCACCAAGGTTGTTTGTTTTAGCTTCTTCTTCACAATGTTGCGACATCTCAACGTCGTCAGTGTCCGGCAGAACCGTCCTGCAGCAGACACAAAGCAGCAGGAGGACACGAACCAGACACAAGGGGTCCCTGGGCGACTGGACTGGGAGAGATCCCATCCTTGGAGGAACCAGGAGGAGATGTTGAAAGTGAAGCCTGGGGACGAGGGAGCAGGCGTTCCTGGAGGAGGCTCCAGGTTCATGACGTCTCCTCGCAGAGCAAACACCTCGGGGAGTTGTAGTATTTGGACTCGGAGTTCAGTGCTGCCGCCTCTCCCTGGCAGGCGGTCCGGACCAGGCGTCCGGCGGGAGAGGCTGGCTTGCTACCTGCTTCTCGTGCCCCTCTGTATGGCTGCTACCAGCAGGCCGGCAGACCGTCTCCAGGGCACTAATGCTCTGCGTCGCCAGGGTGGGACGTATGGGGCGGTTATGTTCTGGTGTGTGTGTGTTATGGTCTGTTTGTGTGTCTGATGTGTGCGTGTGTCCGGCGTGTGTGTGTGTGTGTTTTTGTGTGATGTGTGCGTGTGTGTGTGTGTCTGGTGTGTTGTGTGTCCGGTGTGTGTGTTCTGGTGCGTGTGTCCGGTGTGTGTGTTCTGGTATGTGTGTTTGTGTGTTTTGGTGTGTCTGTGTTTGTGTGTGTGTGCATGTGTGTGTGTGTGTGTCTGCTGTGTGTTCTGGTGTGATTTTGGTGTGGGTGTGTGTGTATCTGTGTATGTGTTCCGGTGTGTGTGTGTTTGTGTGTGTGTGTGTGTGTGTGTCTGGTATGTGTCTTCTGGTGTGTGTCTTCTGGTGTGTATGTAGGGTGTGTTTGTTCTGGTGTGTATGTTCTGCTGACACATTCTGGGTGTGTGTTGCTGTTGTTGGTAATTGAAACTCTGAAACATTTTCCTATGTGATTATTTTCCGAGAAACGCCTGTTTTTATAAATACGTGTTTCAGGCCACCGACTGCTTACCGGCAAGTTTACACGCAATGAGCTATGATCTGAAAACCATCCTGAAAAAAAAAATCATTTGAACCATGAGCCTTCCTTTTATGACCAACTGTTTGTGTGTGTGTGTGTGTGTGTCTGTTTGGTGTGTCTGTTTGTGTGTGTGTCTGTGTGTGTGTGTCCGTGTATTTTCCTGTTTGTCTTTGCATGTGTGTGCCTGTGTGTGTGCGTACTTGTGTGTTTGTGCATGCGTGTGTGTCTTCACGCCCGTATTCGTGCATGTGTGTGTGTGTGTGTGTGCATGCGTGTGTGTGTGTGTGTGTGTTTGTGTGTTTTTGCATGCATGTGTGTGTGTGTGTGTGCATGCGTGTGTGTGTGTGTGTGTGTGTTTGTGCATGCGTGTGTGTGTTTGTGCATGTGTGTGCGTGTGTGTGTGTGTGTGTGCGTGCGTGCGTGCACCCCCAGGTCCTCACATCCGGGCGTCCCAGTGCCCCCCCAACGAGTACCAGTGCGGGGGGACGGAGCTCTGCATCCACATGAGCCGGCTCTGCAACGGGGTCCCGGACTGCACCGACGGCTGGGACGAGGGCCCCCACTGCAGAGGTACCGTCGGCAAGCACACACCGACTCTCACACACCGACGCACACGTAGACACTACCACACACACACACACACACACACACACACACACACACACACACACACACACACACACACGTATAAAGACACTAACGCACACGCACACACAGACATAGACACTAACCTACACACGCACGCACACACACGCACAGACTCACACACCAACGCACACATAGACACTAACACATACACACAAACACACACACACACACATAAAGACACTAACGCACACACAGACATAGACACTAACACACGCACGCACACATACACACACGCAAATACACTAACACACACACACACAGTCACACACACACAGACTCACACACCAACACACACATAGACACTAACACACACACACACACACATTAAAGACACTAACACAGACTCACACACAGACATAGACACTAACAAACTCTCACACACACACACACGCACACGCAAAGACACTAACACACATGCGCCGCACGAACGTACGCATTCACATCCACACACACACTAAAACACACACAGACACACACACACACACACACACACACATGTATGAACATGCATACCCACACACACGCACACACACACTAACACACACAGACACACACAGACATACACACACACACACACACACACACACACACACACACACACACACACACACACACACACACACACACACACACACACACACACACAGCCACAGCCAGCGCGAGGACATAAATCCCCTGTTGTTTAGGTTTTATTTGTTGGCGCTGTTTGTCCGTGCATGAACAGTGTGTGTTTGTGAGTCACATGGGCGGAGATGTGATCAAGTCCTGCCTGATTAACTCTTCCAATAAACACATAACACTGCCCTGGTGGATATTGTTGATGCCAATACCGGGCTGGCCTTGCTGAACCGGAGAAATCACCCTGGCAGTGGAGAGCTGATTCTCTCCCACCATCACGGTGTCTTCAGCACTCAAAGGAACAGTTTTTTGCAGAGTGTAATTATTAAAATGCAGTTGAATAACAAGCATTGTTTGACTCTCACAAGAATAACTTACGCATGCTGTAAGACCGTTAGAACAAGGTTTCTATGGACGCTTGTGGTTTGAGGAGGCTCAGGAACGAAGAGGTGAAACCTCATTGGTCTGGTGAGACCGTTTCCCCGTTGACCCAGCAGGTCCTGGCCCAGAGTGTCCCCAAAACCGGTTCAGCGGAGCTGCAACGTCTCGCTACGTGCTGGCATGCTAGCAAGCCTGCGGTAGCGATTAGCGTACTCTCCTGTGATGGCGCTCGATCTCCTCCTCGAGACGCCTGTCACTTCAACTCCGCCTCCGTTTCCCCTCAGCCCCCCCACAGAGACTAAAGTAAAGTGGATTAAATATTTATAAAGGCGACATGATGGTAGTGGGCGGAGAGAGTGAGAGACATCATAAAATCTTCATGATGTGTACCGTTCTTTTTTAATGTTGGTGGGTTCCGCCTTTTAATGAGTCCTGGAGCTCTCATCTCGTTAGGGGGTCATAGCCCTCTGCAGGTTTGTGGTTCTTCATCCCCTCTATGGAGCTCAGCTCCAGGTTTATCTACCTGTTGTCTTCAGCACAGAGCTTTGTTGTTGAGGAAGAATAACCAATTTTTGTGACACTTCGGCCAGCAAAATATTCTAGCGTTATCTTGGGAAGAAACAGACGGCTAAGTTACCAAGAATACATTCAATGTGACAATGGGGGCACATGATTCTTATGGGGAAACGGTGAGGGTAGTTAATACTAAAGGCTGCTGCACAACGGACCAACCGTTGGCCACCTGAAACGTTTGGGGAGAATCTGACGAGTTCGGGAACAAATCTGTTCAGTGTGTTCAGCTGTGTTTGAAGCTTTTGGAACCGCGCAGACTTTGTCGTTTCCGATTCGACATGCAAAGTCTGAGAGCGTTGGCGTCCGAGGATCAAAGCCTCTCATTGGTTTTGTGCTGCGTGCTGCTAGCACACAAGCAGCGAATCAGCACGATGTGTTGGAACGGTGGACTAGCGGCACGAGACTAGAACCAACCAACGTTAAGGGAGAAATATTGCATCTCGCACAAGCGCAGAACGTAGGCACTACTGTAGTTGGCAGTAGTCTTCGCGGTGTGTTTCAATGCAACTTTTCCGCCAGACGGGTCAGACGAGAAGCAACGGAGGGGTCTGATAAAGGCCTTTGGTTTGAGTCTGGGCCGTGTGGGGGCCCCTTGAGGAGGAAGTCGACACGTCTGCAAGTCTGCAAGACATTTAAAGGAATCGACACAACAAAGGAGCCAGTCGATTGGCCCCAGTATCAGACTCCGTGGCTGCAGTGCCAACGCAAATGCCAACTATCTTGACACCTCATTAGGAGAGAGGAAGGAAGGTTTCTCTTGTTCCAAGGATCATTTATACAATTCCTTTTGCATTGACTAGTAGTCATATAAACAAGGTTCATATGATTGATGTATAATCGTATGTTATAGTTACACTTAATATTTCCACGACAATGGTGTATGTGTCATTCCGAGGGTCGCTGAACATTGGTGGCCTCAGTCGATCTCTAAAGCGCTCTAATCTGGATGACCTAAGAGTGGGATGTCTGGCTGTGGGTCTGACTCTCCAGTACCCCCAGCTGTCCCATCGGGGCGTGCAGGCACCCTGCCCTCTGTTACCCACCGGGTGGGACTGGGTGGGACTGGGTCGCAGGGTGTCTGCATCCAGGGAGGAAATGGGGAGCACTTCGGTGAGCGGAGTCTGTGCTGTGGTTCGGTTTGATGTTGACGCACTGAACAGTATTCTGAGGATGGTGAACTGAAAGTGGAACGTGGAGCCCCACTGTTCCTCATACGGTGGGGGGGCGTCTGGTTCCCTGTCAGGACACTCTGAGTTCTGACAGCCGGTTGGCACTTCAGTGTGTGCTGAATAATGTACGCCCGGAGATACGGAGCGCACTCCGTGCTCCACCGTGCTCCCCCCGACATCCTCGACTGCGGTGATCGTGCAGTGCGCGTGTTTCCGTTCCGAGCTCCTCTCTGAGAGAGAGGAGCAGCCGAGCTGCGCCGCACGCGGCCCACGCCCAGAGCTGAGCTTCGGGTTTCTGCTCTGGCTGCCGGGAAAGAGTGAGTCACGTTGGGCTACGGAGGGATGGACTTTGTTGTGACTGCCGCTGTCTCATGTGGTCGTGTGAGTCTGTGTCTCAGAGCGAGCGGCGTGTGTTCTAGTCTCCGAGCTCCTGCTGAAGGCTTGGGTTGTTATCGGGGGGGGGAGGGGGTTGAGGATGAAGGTGCTGTGGTCTCTGAGCTCCTGCACCCCCCCTTCGAGGTCTTGGGGCCAGCGAGCACATCAGTGGTCATGTGTTTTTCTCTTGTTTTGGAGGTTGGCAGGGTTTGAGGAGCTGTTAATAATATCCTGCTGCCCTGATGGAGGGACGGTCAGGGCAGACGGTGTGAAGTTTGTTGTCTGGACAACTTTAAGAAGACACCTGGCGGATATCTCGCTGTGCACTTTTTAAAGACCCAGAGATGGCCATGTGTTAAAGGAACTGAGTTGAAGAGGCAGCACACTTGTTAACTCTGATGTAGAGAACCCTGAACAAATACCTTACATGCTGTCATTGACCTGACAGAGTGCAGTTTGAAAATAAGTTCAAATACTGTATATATATATATATATATATATATATATATACATTCAATCTTGCCGTCCTTGTTTCAATCTATCTTGTTGGGCTTTTTTATGGCTTCATGGAACGGCGAGTGGAGTGAGACTGAGTTGAATGAGAGGAAGAGTGACTTGTAGCATAGGATCACAGACCGGAATCGAACCTGGATCCCTCTGAGGGATCCAGGTCTATTTTGATCAAACACATGACTCACTACATGAACTATCATGAACTAGAAAGGATTAGAAAAGCGCTGTATAAATGCAGTCTGTTAAACTACCATTCCTTGCGGATAATTATTAATTTCCTTCAAATAGCCTGAAACTGATTATCTTAACTGAGTCGTAGCTCATCGTTGCTCCAACAGCAGAACTGTGTCTCTGGAGACGCTCTGCAGGAAGGTGGTCTGAGATGGGGGCCCGCGCTGTGTCTGTATTCATTCCAGCAGGATGTGTTGGTACCTCTGTACAGACAGACAGTCTTCCCAGTGATTTTTGTTTTGTTGTCACAAACACTGCTGTCAATAGTTTGCAATAGAATTCCCTGCAATGGAGATTAGGAATAAACCTTTCTGCTGTGCGTCCCTGTGCTTTCAGGATTAAAAGGGAACTGAAAACCTGTAATCATGCTGTGTTACATGATCATAATAACAATAACATCCTGTTATGAATAATAACTTTACTGAAGCATATCCAAACATACAAACCAGGAATGTGCGTCACCAGAGACCAGTGCAGAGATATGAATGGATGTCTGGGATCTGATTGTGTGTGTTGTGTTTGAATGCAGCATGGTCAGAATGCTAACAGCTAGCCCCCAATCACGTATCCATCAGCAGCACTCTCACCGCTCCCTAGTTCTCGGGCGAACAGATTCAATTTGACGGTCATTTTAAATCCATCCCTCCCCAACCCTCCATTTGGCGTTTTGAGTTTGTCCTCTCTCTCATCCTCTCTCCCTGCCTGCCTCCCTCCCTCCCTCCCTCCCTCCATCTCTCCCTTCCTCCCTCCCTCTCTCTCTCTCCCCCCCTCCCCCTCTCCCTCCCTCCCTCCCTCCCTCTCTCTCTCCCCCCCCTCCCTCCCTACCTCCCCCCTCCCTCCCCCTCTCTCTCCCTCCCTCTCTCTCTCCCCCCTCCCCCTCTCCCTCCCTCCCTCCCTCCCTCTCTCTCTTCCCCCCTCCCTCCCTACCTCCCCCCTCCCTCCCCCTCTCTCTCCCTCCCTCTCTCTCTCCTCCCTACCTCCCCCCTCCCTCCCCCTCTCTCTCCCTCCCTCTCTCTCTCCTCCCTCCCTCCCTCCCTCCCTCCCTCCCTCCCTCCCTCCCTCCCTCTCTGTCTGCAGAGTACGCCTCTAACTGCACCCAGTCTTCCTGTCAGGACGGCTGTGCAGTGACGCCCTCCGGGGGGGCCTGCTACTGTCACAGCGGCTACCAGATCAACCAGGACGGGACCACCTGCAGAGGTGAGCTCCTCCTCACCTGCCTCTCTCTTCTGCTGGGGGACGGGAACGCACTCCCAACAAACAAGGATTTGTAAAAAATTATATTTATTTTTTCTCCTGTCTATGTTTGAAGGGTTTGATATCTTAATCTTTTCAAGAAACGGTCGCTTCCTTTTTCACGATGTCGTCACGTAATTAATAACAACTTTGAAGTAAAAAATGCTGAGAAAATATGTCCCATCGGTACGATTAAGCATCACAGCTGATGCAAAGTCTGAAAGCAGATTGCAAGTGGGACACATTTTCATCATTCAGGATATAAACTTGGATTCCAGTCATAATGAATCATTTTTTACATCACTATCCCTCCCGCTTTACTCACACTTTACTTCCCCTTCTGATCGCGCTTACACCGGCCCCTAACGATGACCCCTCAGCCTAACCATGACCCCCCCCTCCCACAGACTTCGATGAGTGCGGTGTGTACGGGACCTGCAGCCAGTCCTGTACCAACACCAACGGGTCGTACGCCTGCTCCTGCGTGGAGGGCTACCTCCCCCAGCCCGACAACCGCTCCTGCAAGGCCAAGAACGGTACGAGCTGCTCCTGGGAACCCCTCTTCTGTCAGCCCAGGAGGGGTCTGGACCGGAAGGGGTCTGGACCAGAAGGGGTCTGGACCAGAGGGGGTCTGGACCAGAAGTGGTCTGGCCCAGTCCTCCATCCTCTACTTAACTCTTCTCCTCAGTGCTCCATCCTCTACTTAAGTCCTCTCCTCAGTACTCCATCCTCTACTTAAGTCTTCTCCTTAGTACTCCATCCTCTACTTAACTCCTCTCCTCAGTACTCCATCCTCTACTTAAGTCCTCTCCTCAGTCCTCCATCCTCTCACACTTAAATCCTTAAGGTAGGAGTCACCGTAACAACACCACCCTCGCTAGACCTTCTGCGTCCTACGTTGTTTACCAATGTCTCGTTGTAATGAACCGTTCCAACACCTGTGATTTACGGCTTCCGTCGGCTCCGTTCCAACACCTGTGATTTACGGCTTCTGTCGGCTCCGTTCCAACACCCAGGGAGAGGGGGCTTTTCGGTCAGGCAGGGAGATTTCCCGGAACAGAGCCCCACCGCCCCACCGCCCCACCGCCAACACTTCTCCGGTCTCCACTAAGGCCCAATCCCATTTCTACCCCTTACTCCTTCCCCTTAAACCTCCCCCTTGTTTTGAAGGGCTAAGGGGAAGGGGTAAGGGGTAGAAATGGGATTGGGCCTGCCCCTTCCCCTTTCCTTTCCCCTTCCCCTTCCCCTTCCCCTTCCCCTTCCCCTTCCCCTTACCAACAAGGGGGAGGGGTAAGGGTAAGGGGTAAGGGGTAGAAATGGGATTGGGCCTTTATGTCCTCTGTGATGAACTGCTCCTGACTGAACCCCACTGTGCAGTCTCTAACACTGCCTCCCTCCCCCCCCTCCCTCCCCTCCCCTCCCCTCCCCTCAGTGCCCGTGGACCGCCTGCCCGTCCTGTTGATCGCCAACTCCCAGAACATCCAGGCCACCTCGCTGAGCGGCATCACCGTCCACAGCCTGCTGTCCGCCAGCACCAAGCAGACCACCGCCATGGACTTCCTGTACGCGCAGGAAACGGTCTGCTGGATCCACGTGGGCGAGGCCCCGGCCCCGACGCACCTGCTGTGCGCCAAGATCACCAACCTGAAGAGCTTCACCGAGGAGAGGGTGATCAACGTCTCCCTGAGCCTACAGCGTGAGTCACCCACCCGGGGCTAGAACCTCCACCCTCTAACACACAGACCAGGACTAGGACCTCCACCCTCTAACACACAGACCGGGGCTAGAACCTCCACCCTCTAACACACAGACCAGGACTAGGACCTCCACCCTCTAACACACAGACCAGGACTAGAACCTCTACCCTCTAACACACAGACCAGGGCTAGGACCTCCACCCTCTAACACACAGACCGGGGCTAGGACCTCCACCCTCTAACACACAGACCAGGGCTAGAACCTCCACCCTCTAACACACAGACCGGGGCTAGGACCTCCACCCTCTAACACACAGACCGGGGCTAGAACCTCCACCCTCTAACACACAGACCAGGACTAGAACCTCCACCCTCTAACACACAGACCAGGACTAGAACCTCCACCCTCTAACACACAGACCAGGACTAGAACCTCCACCCTCTAACACACAGACCGGGGCTAGGACCTCCACCCTCTAACACACAGACCGGGGCTAGGACCTCCACCCTCTAACACACAGACCA
>NC_044060.1:5416433-5428933 GCF_902167405.1 Gadus morhua
CCTTTCACTGAGACACTCCTGACCCGCCCACTTCCTGTCACCAAGACACTCCTGACCCGCCCACTTCCTGTCACGAGACACTTCTGACCCTCCCACTTCCTGTCACCAAGACACTCCTGACCTGCCCACTTCCTGTCACCGAGACACTTCTGACCCGGCCACTTCCTGTCACTGAGACACTCCTGACCCGCCCACTTCCTGTCAACGTTATCTGTTTGTCCTCTGTGGCTCCTGGTTTCATGTGGATGTCTGAGCCTGTTTTCATGTACGTGTGTGTATTGTGTATGAATGTGTATTGTTTGTGTTCATCCTGTATGTGCATGTATTATGTTTGAATATGTGTGCGCGCATTTGTCTGTTTGGCAGCAACTGTGTGTTTGTGTGTGTTTGTATGTGTGTATTGTGTTTGAATGTCTGTGTATGTGTGTTTCAGAGCCTGTGTGTGTCCCTGTGTGTGTCTACCTGAGTGTGTTAGTCTGCCTGTGTGTGTCTCCCTTTGTGTGTCTGCCTGTGTGTGTGTGTGCCTGTGTGTGTGTGTGTGTGTGTGTCTCCCTGTGTGTGTCTGCCTGTTTGCCTGTGTGTGTCGAGGCGCTGGGTCCACCACGTGTTGCTCATGTGTCGTTGTGTTGTTCCATGTCCATCGCCGCCCCGTCTTCAGAGAAGGACTGTGGCGACGGCTCTGATGAGTCGCGCTGTCCCCACCCTTCCGGTTAGTGCATAGATCAACATGCACCGCAGCCCCGCGGGCTGGGGGGGCGGGGAGGGGGGACGGGGAGGTGGAGGTAGGGGGGGAGCTGGAGGGGCGGGAGGTAGAGGGGCTGGTGGTAGACAGGGTGGAGGTGGAATGGGTGGAGGTGTTGGGGGGTAGAGGTGGAGGGGGTGGAGTGGAGCTGGAGGAGGTGGTGGAGGTGGAGGAGGTGGACAGGCTGGAGTTGGAGGGGGTAGAGGTGGAGGGGGTTGAGGTGGAGGGGGTGGAGGTGGATGGCGTTGAGATGGAGGAGGTGGACAGGCCGGAGGAGGAGGGGGTGGAGAGGGTGGAGGTAGAGAAGACAGACAGGAAGCAGGTGTTTAGGGGGAGGCAGTTGGGTTGCTTGGTTAGCTTGAGAACGCTAGCGATTGCTAACGCCCTGCTTGGCACCTCATCCTGCTTCTCTCAGCATCCGAGGAGAAACCAGAGAACGTTGTCGTTGTGTCCGCCGTTAAAGGGGTCCGGAACACCAAACCCCTCCTCTACGTCTGTATCGGGGAACGCATGGGAACAGTAACGCTAGAGTGGTAACATTCCATCCTTTAATTCTCTGCTTGTGCAGCGGTGAGTTATCCCATGGATGACCCCAGGGTTCAGTTCATGTCCACTTTCACGCCACTGGCTACAGTGGAATGAACTTCAGCTGAACCTCTTCTAGTCCAAGACTCAGGCGCTCCCCCTGCTAATCTCAGTGTATCGGCGCTGGGTACATTCCCTCCTCGGTGCATGGTCTGATCTATGCAGTTTCTGTCATTACCACATCATTCTCATCATTGACTGTACCTTGTTGTCTGTGTGTCAGCTGGTGTGTCTGCTAACCGTGTCTCTGTCTCTCCCCCTTTGGGACCCCCGGGGGGCCCAGCCGGTCTGAGTAGGCAGGCCGTGTTTCTCACTGCGTTTCCTCCCTAGACAACGACTGCGGGGACAACAGTGACGAGGCGGGCTGCAGCCACTCCTGTTCCAGCGCTCAGTTCAAGTGCAACAGCGGTCGCTGCATCCCGGACTACTGGACCTGTGACGGAGACAACGACTGCGGAGACTACAGCGACGAGACGCACGCCAACTGCACCAATCAGGGTGAGCGTGCGGGGAGGCGGACCGGGACAGGAAGTGGTGCGGTCGAGAGGGGATGTCACAGTACGCCGGATATGAATGAAGTATGGGTGTGTGTTTTGGTGCGTGTGTGTTTGGATTACATTCCAGGATCCATGCAAAGCACTCTCGATATTTCTGTATACCATAATTTATTTTTCTTCCTGTAATTGACCAGTCAGGTTTTTGATCGAATATTTAACAATACTGTGGTATGAGTATTTCCTAAAGGTATGCACAGTATGAAACCTGTCAGTTTGTCAAGAGGTTTCATTGTTTTAGAGACAAGAGACAATCTGTTTCATTTGATAGTGAGTCTCACTATCAAATGAAACTACTTCATAGCTTTTTCTTGTTAACATGAATACAACATGAGGATTCAGAAGGAAACTAATGTTATATTCATAGTCTGCCCTCATGTCCACATATAATGGTATAATCTTTAATTGTGTGAAGGCCTTGAGCATCACAAACCAAAGATATTCATAACAGATTTCAGAGCATCTTGTGCTGACGGCACTACATCATAGTGTGGGAGGGTTGGGTGAGGATCTGCTCTGGGTCTGAAGCCACCTGGAGACCATGGCAGAGCCTTGGCCAACCCTGCACCATGCGGAGAAGACGATTGGCCCAGTGGGCAGCTGGCTTCCTCGAGGGGAACGTTTCGCAGGCAGGAGGGGAACCACCATGTTCCCAGGGAAACGCCCAGCCGTCTCCAGAGGAAACCTTCTTTAGAGGAATTGGTTTCTTCTAGTCCTTCTTTCATAATGAAATCTTTCCCGGTCCGCTGTGTAGAGTTTCCTCACAGAGGTTGGGCACGTCTCCTGACCTTTCGTGTTTCATTTGTGTTGATGGCCTATGGAGGCTAATTCTAATGCTAATGCTCGGGGTGAAATTTCTGGATTGTGTAATCACAGCAGTTCATGCAGGAGCCGTACGTTCTGTAGACCTCATGCTGAACCGACAGCTCCTGCATGACCTGCATTTCAGTCGCATTTCCGTCGCTCAAAGTCAAGAATGACTGCTTTTTATCATGAATAATTGATGGTCCCTCTCTCTCTCTCTCTCTCTCTCTCTCTCTCTCTCTCTCTCTCTCTCTCTCTCTCTCTCTCTCTCTCTCTCTCTCTCTCCCCCCCAGCCACTCGCCCGCCCGGGGGCTGCCACACGGATGAGTTCCAGTGTCGTCATGACGGCCTGTGCATCCCACTGCGCTGGCACTGCGACGGAGACACGGACTGCATGGACCTGAGCGATGAGAAGCACTGCGAGGGCGTGACCCACATGTGCGACCCGGCCGTCAAGTTCGGCTGCAAGGACTCAGGTGAGGGGCGGGGCTTCATCTCCACGTGCTCTGAAACCTCCATGTCAGTGGAGGTCTGTAAGTCAGTGTCTAGGACAGGGTAGCCGACACAGGGCCGGCAGGAGGTACCTGGTCGCGGTACCTTTGTCGCCCACAGCGCATGTTCTAGAAACAGCAAGAGTCACCGTGGAGCTGTATAAAATGTGATGTTCTTTTTTAACCGATAACGCTGACAATGACAATATTGAATCTAACATTAAAAACTGAAAGGTTTTATGAAAGCTGAGCTTGTCTGGAAAGTTCAATATCTTGTGCAGACACACCTGCAATAACCACTTATTAGCATAGGTGTCGCCAAAGACAACTAAACGAAAGTCTTGGACACTGCCCCTTTAAGTCTTGCAGCCGTAAGTCGCTGTGGTCCAAAGGGACTTAACAGAGAGGCTGAGAACATCAAGGCACTCTAGCAACTTCGTAGTCGCTACGAAACAACTTGTAGCGCTGCACAATCTAGAAGATACACAGAATAGTCAACCACCTACCGAGTTTGAGGAGACAAGTCTCAGTAGACAAGTCTTAGGAAACAAGTCTTAAGAGACAAGGCTCAGTAGACAAGTCTTAGGAGACCAGTCTTAAGAGACAAGGCTCAGTAGACAAGCCTTAGGTGACAAGCCTTAGGTGACAAGGCTTAGGGGACAAGGCTTAGGCGACATATCCGAGGAGGCTAATCAGTAGACAAGTCTCAGGCGACAAGTCTGAAGAGACAAGTCCTCCAGATCTGGGGTTGTCAGACGTTGACCTCCCTCTCTCTCTGTCCAGCTCGCTGCATCAGCAAGGCCTGGGTGTGCGACGGCGACAGCGACTGCGAGGACAACTCCGACGAGGAGAACTGCGAGGCGCTGGTGTGCAAGCTGTCGCACCACGTGTGCGCCAACGACTCCACCATCTGCCTGCCCTCGGAGAAGCTCTGCGACGGGACGGACGACTGCCCCGATGGCTCGGACGAGAAGCTCTGTGGTGGGGCCGCACTACATTACCCACAATCCACTGGGCACACTACATTACCCACAATCCAGTGTCTTATGAATAATGTCTTCCTCTTCCCGATGTATGTCTCAGTCTAACGCATCAATCTCTGATGTCCCCTTCCGCAGACTTGTGTTCCCTGGACAACGGCGACTGCAGCCACAACTGCAGCGTGTCCCCCGGGGAGGGCGTGGTCTGCACCTGCCCCCTGGGTATGGAGCTGGGCGCCGACAACAAGACCTGTCAGATCCAAAGCTTCTGCGCCAAACACCTCAAGTGCAGCCAGCGCTGCGAGCAGGACAAGTTCAGCGTCAAGTGCTCCTGCTACGAGGACTGGGAGCTGGAGCCCGACATGGAGAACTGCAAGAGCACAGGTACGGCCCGGTCCTGGTCCGGGACTGAGACCCACCGCGACCACCGAGGAGACGACGAGGACCACGGGGGGGACCGGGACAGGGTTGAGTTGTAGACAGACCCAGGGATGAGAACGTGTCCGGGGGAAGGTGGGGGCTGTTTGAGGAGATCAGGAGGGTGTTGTGGACGGTGGATGAATGCACGCTAAGGAAGGGCGAGAAGGGGAAGGATAACCGGAGTGATCTGGCGTCAGGTCGTGAGATGAGTCAATGTTGTGCTGCAGCCTGGATGCGTGCGGTTGGAGGTTTGGCTCGGAGCACAGGGGTGGTTCCCCGGAGAAGGAGACGTGTGGTTGAAGCTAATCCTTGAAACCTCTCCTGACAATAGAAAGAAGAAACGGGAGGTGGCTCCTTGTGGGTTTTTCCACATGTGTGTGGAAGTGGCGGTGAAAATATAAGAAAAGAGAAAAGTGAAGCTTGAATAATAACTAGTGGTTAAGGCTGCCTGCTGGTGAGTCAGCACTGGTTTTTATGGTCCCGGCTAGCCTACGAGTTAGTGGGAACACTGGGAGTTGTCCCCAGCCCCCATGGAGTCTGAGGAGACCAGTCTTAGGGGAGAAGGCTCAGGAGACGAGTCTTAGGAGACAAGGCTCAGGAGACCATTCTGAGGAGACAAGTCTCAGGCGGCAAGTCTTCGAAGACAGTCTCAATAGACTGGGAGTCTTGGGAGACAAGACTGAGGAGACAATTCTGAGGAGACAAGGCTTAGGAGACATGTCTTAGAAGACAAGGCTCAGGAGACTCCCAGGAGTCTCCAAGTGCGAGGCGACTGGCTCCTGCTAGTCATTAATCAGAGCGTCAGGATGCCTGCAGGCAGCGATAACTCAGTCCTGTTTACACCAGGGTTTAATTAGCCATGATTACACCTTTATTCCGAGACAGCTGTTTCAGCCGGACGGCTTCTATCAGCCAACCCAGCGGAAGGTATTTAGGAGTTTATCTCAGATTTCCATTGGCTGAGAGGAGGAATGTCCGAGGAAGGGGAAAAGGAATTATGTGGGGGATTAAATTGAAAAAGAATTAAATCTGTTGACGGGAAAAAGGAGCTTTTTTACCCAATTAGGATCCAAGCTGCATGGTTGTTTGTTGTATTTTATTATTAGAACAGATTCTGATTTGTGTGTGTGTGTGTGTGTGTGTGTTTGTGTGTTTTATGTGTGTGCGTGTGTGTGTGCGTGTGCGTGTGTGTGCGTGCGTGCGTGCGTGCGTGTGTGTGTTCTCCGCCTCACAGATCCTTTCAAACCCTTCATCATCTTCTCGAACCGCCACGAGATCCGCCGCATCGACCTGAACAAGGGAGAGTTCAGCGTGCTGGTGCCGGGCCTCAGGAACACCATCGCCCTGGACTTCCACCTCGCCCAGAACTCCCTCTACTGGACCGACGTGGTGGAGGACAAGATCTACCGCGGGAAGCTCTCGGAGAACGGAGGTGAGCGCCTCCCGGTTACAGAGACATCCCCGCTGGGTCCCCGTCCTCAAATGAGTGGTTCCTCCGTGATGAAACTATAGAAGAACCACGTTTATTCTTGTAGTGGATTCACCAACCCTTAGGGTCCATACGTGAGGAGACAAGTTTTGGGAGACAAGTCTTAGGGGACAAGTCTTAGGAGACAAGTCTTGGAAGACAAGTCTTAAGGGGCAAGTCTGAGGAGACAAGTCTTAGGGGACAAATCTGAGGGGGAATAGTCTGAGGAGGCAAGTCTCAGGAGACGAGTCTCAGGTGTCAAGTCTCAGCAGACAAGTCTTAGGGGACAAGTTTTAGGGGACAAGTCTTACGAAAAAAGTCTCAGGGGCCATCAGGGACAAATCTTGTCAACGGCTGCCTGATGGCTCTGCCAGTGTCCTGTCCTGAGCTCTGTGGCCCCCTCCCCCCCAGCCCTGACCAGCTTCGACGTGGTGATCCAGTACGGCCTGGCCACGCCCGAGGGGCTGGCGGTGGACTGGATCGCCGGGAACATCTACTGGGTGGAGAGCAACCTGGACCAGATCGAGGTGGCCAAGCTGGACGGCACCATGAGGACCACCCTGCTGGCCGGGGAGGTGGAGCACCCACGGGCCATCGCCCTGGACCCCCGCGACGGGTAGGGCACCACTGCACCGCCTCCAGACCCCACCCTGCCCCACCCTCAGACCCCACCCTGCACCACCATCTCTAGACCCCACCCTGCACCGCTTCCAGACCCCACCCTGCACCACCCTCAGACCCCACCCTGCACCACCATCTCTAGACCCCACCCTGCACCACCTTCAGACCCCACCTTCAGACCACATCCTGCACGACCCTCAGACCCCACCCTGCACCACCCTCAGACCCCACCCTGCCCCACCTTCAGACCCCACCCTGCTCCACCACCTCCAGACCCAACCCTGCACCACCTTCAGACCCCCCCCTACACCACCTCCAGACCCCGACCTTCACCACCATCAGACTCCACCCTACACCACCTTCAGACCCCACCCTGTACCACCCTCAGACCCCACCCTGCACCATCATCAGACCCCACCCTACACCACCCTCAGACCCCAATCTGCACCACCTCCCGACCCCTCCCTGCACCTCCTTCAGGGACCTCTGAGGTTCTGCTTCAGTTCACTCCTCTTCTGTGATCATGTGACCATGTGACCATGTGACCATTTGACCATGTGACCAAAGGAAGGTTGAAGGATGTGGAGCGTCCCTCGAGCTCGAGGGTGGAGATGCCTTGCTGTGTGACTCTCTACATCGTGCCGCCCCCCAGGATCCTGTTCTGGACGGACTGGGACGCCAGCCAGCCCCGCATCGAGGCGGCCTCCATGAGCGGAGAGGGCCGGAAGACCATCCACAAGGAGAGGGGCAGCGGGGGCTGGCCCAACGGGCTCACCGTGGACTACCTGGAGAGACGCATCCTCTGGATAGACGCCAGGTTGGTCCTCCACCACCTCCACCACCACCTCCACCACCTCCACCACCACCTCCCACCACCTCCACAACCTCCATAACCACCACCCAACACCAACACCATAACCACTAACCAACACCACCACCTCCATAACCACCACAACCAACTCCACCAGCAACACCATCACCCAACACCACCTCATACACCACCATAACCACCACCTCCATCCACTACTACCACCACCTCATACACCACCATAACCACCACCTCCATCCACTACTACCACCACCTCATACACCACCTTAACCACCACCTCCAACCACCACTACCACCGCCATGTCCACCACCCAACATAACCACCACCCAACACCAACACCAGCTCCACCACCACCATAACCACCACCTCCACCCACTACTACCACCACCATGTCCACCACCCAACATAACCACCACCCAACACCAACACCGCCTCCACCAGAAACACAACCACCACCTCCCCCACCTCCATAACAACCACCCAACACAGCTACCACCTCCACCACCATCACCACCACCATCACCACCACCACCACCACCACCACCACCAACACCCATCACCTCCACCAGCACCACCTCCCATAAGTACCTTTCTGTGTGTGACCCCCTGCTCCGGCGTCTTCAGGTCGGACGCCATCTACTCGGCGCGGTACGACGGCTCGGGTCTGATCGAGGTGCTGCGGGGTCATGAGTACCTGTCGCACCCCTTCGCCGTCACCATGTACGGGGGGGAGGTGTACTGGACCGACTGGAGGACCAACACGCTGGCCAAGGCCAACAAGTGGACGGGGGGCAACGTGACGGTGGTGCAGAGGACCAACACCCAGCCCTTTGACCTGCAGGTGTACCACCCCTCCAGACAGCCCCAGGGTGAGGCCGGCACACGCACACTTATAGAAACATATTCACACACACACACACACACACACACACACACACACACACACTACCCCTCCAGACAGCCCCAAGGTGAGGCCGGCACACGCACACTTATAGAAACATATTCACACACACACACACACACACACACACACACACACACACACACACACACACACACACACACACACACACACTACCCCTCCAGACAGCCCCAAGGTGAGGCCGGCACACGCACACTTATAGAAACATATTCACACACACACACACACACACACACACACACACACACACACACACACACACACACACACACACACTACCCCTCCAGACAGCCCCAAGGTGAGGGCTATACATGTTGACCCTACATGTTAAAGATGTTAACCCTAAATGTTATTTGTGTTAAACCCACACGTTAAACATGTTAACTCTACAAATTAAATATGTTAACCCTACATATTAAACATGTTAACACTGCATGTCATACATGTTGACCCTACATGTTAAACAAGTTAACCCTACATGTTATCTATGTTAACCATGTGTACATATTTCAACCGTCCAGCTCCTAACCCGTGTGCGGCCAACGAGGGTCTGGGCCCGTGCTCACACCTCTGTCTCATCAACTACAACCAGACCTTCTCCTGCGCCTGCCCCCACCTCATGAAGCTGGGGGAGGACCGCCACACCTGCTATGGTGAGACGCACACACACACACACACACACACACACAATGAGACACACGGTGAAACACACACACACACACACACACATACACAGAGACACACAGTGAAACACACACACACACGGATACACAGAGACACACAGCAAAACACACACACACACAGATACACAGAGACACACAGTGAAACACACACACACACACAGATACACAGAGACACACAGTAAAACACACACACACACACAGATACACGGAGACACACAATCACACACACACACACACAGATACACAAAGACACACAGTGAAACACACACACACACGCAGATACATAGAGACACACAATGAAACACACACACACACACACACACAAAGATACACAAAGACACACAGTGAAACACACACACACACACACACACACACACGGATACACGGAGACACACAATCACACACACACACACACACACACAGATTCACAGAGACACACAGTGAAGCACACACACACACACAAAGATACACAAAGACACACAGTGAAACACACACACACACACGGATACACGGAGACACACAATCAAACACACAGATACACAGAGACAAACACACACACACAGATACACACAATCAAACACACAGATACACAGAGACACACACGCACGCACACACACACAGACACACTCGCACACACAGAATAACAGAGACATACACTCACGCACACAGACACACGCACGCACACTAGCACACACACACACACACACACACACACACACATACACACACACACCCACACACACACACACAAACACAGAGACACACACACACAGACACACATGCATTCACAGAAACACAAACACACACACACAAGTACAACATTGCACGCACACACACAGACACACCTGCACGCACACACACACACTTTTAAACACAGACACGCGCCTACACAAAAACACAGATACACAGACACAAACACAAGAACACACACACAAACGCACATGGATATACAGACACAGACACACAGACACAGACACATAGTCAGTCACGCAGACACAGTTTTGTAAAGAACAGAAGGAAGAAGATGATGAGAAGCAGCTTTTGTGTAAGTATTCAGGGCAGCACTTTCCATTACCTGCAGCAGTAATGGAATCGTGAGCGGCCAGTCTTTCAGACAGGACCGGAGCTGCGACCCTCCTTCACACACACACACACACACACACACACACACACACACACACACACACACACACACACACACACACACACAGCCTAGTTGAGAGAAGATAGGATCAGACCCCACCCACTGTGTGTCTGTCTGTATGTCTTTGTGTATCTGCGTGTGTGTGCATGTGTTTGTGTGTCTGTGTCTGTGTGTATCAGTGTGTTTTTGTGTGTATGTGTCTGTGTGTATCGGTGTGTGCCCGTGTGTATCGCTGTGTGTCTCTGTGTATCGTGTATCGTGTGTGTGTGTGTGTGTGTGTGTGTGTGTGTGTGTGTGTGTGTGTGTGTGTGTGTGTGTGTGTGTGTGTGTGTGTGTGTGTGTGTGTGTGTGTGCATCTGTGTGTGTTTCTCCTGAGCTGCACACAGACTGGTGGTGATGAGACTGTTGACAGGCAGGGCTGCCCGTCTTTGAACACACTCACACAGGACTCTGCCTTGAGATGTCTGTCTCTGAAAGACCAATCACTAGAGTGAAGAGATGCAATTGGATGAGACAGGCCAGCCATGCTGTCCCCACTCCCATCCACATTTTCTCCCACTCATTCGCACCAATGGCTTCATATTGATTAGATTTGGGTACTACAATCAGAGTTCCTCTTTCTGGGAGATCAGTTTGACTCCAGCCCGAAGCTTTCTGTCACCCCATTAAACCTCCAACTCTGCATCTTACTAAACCCTCCTCTCTACTCCTCCTCTCCCCTCTTCTTCTCCTCTCCTCCTCCTCTCTGTTCCCCTCTCCTCCTCCTCTCCTCTCACAAACGGGCACTGACACGCACACACACACACACACACACACACACACACACACACACACACACACACACACACACACACACACACACACACACACACACACACACACACACACACACACACACACACGGACAATGTGCAATAATTGTTAAACTCTGTACCTATCCTCTATTTATTTTTTATGCGTACATTGCACTCCTGCCTTGTATTTTTCACTCTTACTATTTTTATGTTGTGTGTGTATCCTTGGAGGCTGCTAAATCTTTTTTGTACACTGTGCAGTGACAAATAAAAGGATTCTGTTTCTGATTCTGATGCTTCTCTCACCTCCTCTCTCCTCTATTCTCTCTCCTCCTCTCCTTTCCTCATCTTCTCTCTCCTCTCTTCTCCTCCTCTCCTCCTCTCTCCTTTCCTCTCCTCCTCTCTCCTCCTTTCCTCCTCCTCTCTCCTCCTTCCCCCCCCTCAGAGTGGCGTCAGTTCCTGCTGTACGCGCGTCAGATAGAGATCCGCGGCGTGGACATCGACAACCCGTACTACAACTACATCATCTCCTTCACGGTGCCCGACATCGACAACGTGACGGTGGTGGACTACGACGCCCTGGAGCGACGCATCTACTGGTCCGACGTCCGCACACAGACCATCAAGAGGGCCTTCATCAACGGCACGGGCGTGGAGACGGTGGTGTCAGCGGGTAGGAGAGGAAGCACCTCCTGGAGGTGGTAGAACATCTGAGCGTTAGGAGCAGATAGTGAGGCGGCGTACGGCTGGTGACCGCTACACGCGTCTTAGAGTAGCATATTAAGCGCTATATAAATTTCATTTATTATTATTATTATTTACACCGTCCTCCTGGCCCTAGAACCCCTGTCTACATGTTTCCCTTTCTGGTCTGGTGGAGTCTGTTGATACTGCTCCCCCCCCCCTTGTGGGCTTGTTTGTCCGGGAAACCTATTTGACTCCAGCCCAAAGCGCTGCATCTTGTTAAACTTCACTCTCCTCTCTGCTCTCTCCTCCTCTCCTCTCTCCTCCTCCTCCTCCCTCCTCTCTCCTTCTCTCTCCTCTCTCCTCTCTCCTCTCTCCTCCTCCTCCCTCCTCCCTCCTCTCTACTCCTCTCTACTCACCTCCTCCTACCTCCTCTCTCCTTCTCTCTCCTCCTCCTCTCTCCTCTCTCCTCTCTCCTCTCTCCTCCTCTCTCCTCTCTCCTCCTCTCTCCTCTCTTCTCCTCTCTCCTCTCTCCTCCTCTCTACTCTCTGCTCCTCTCTCCTCTCTTCTCCTCTCTACTCTCTCCTCCTCTCTACTCTCTCCTCCTTTCTACTCTCTCCTTCCCTCCTCTCTCCTTCTCTCTCCCCCTCCTCTCTCCTCTGTGTGTCTGTGTGTCTGTGTGTCTGTCTGTCTGTCTGTCTCTCTGTAATGTGTGCTCTGACCCCAGACCTGCCCAACGCCCACGGGCTGGCGGTGGACTGGGTGTCCCGGAACCTGT
>NC_044060.1:5431433-5551433 GCF_902167405.1 Gadus morhua
CCTCTTATGAAGGCCCGTTTGGGGAGCATCCAGCAGGAAAGTCCCCTCTTATGAAGGCCCGTTTGGGGAGCATCCAGCAGGAAAGTCCCCTCTTATGAAGGCCCGTTTGCGGACACATCCAACAGGAAAGTCCCCTCTGAAAGAAGGCCTCTTTCGGGCCCAGCAGCAGTAGCAACCCCCCCCGCCCCACAGTGTCTCAGCGTATCCCCCCCCCCCCCCCTCGTCCATCCAGGTCTGTCGATCGACTTCGGCGCGGAGCGGCTGTACTGGATCAGCTCGGGGAACAGCAGCATCAGCCGCTGCAGGATGGACGGCAGCGGCCTGGAGGTCCTGGAGGGAGCCCAGGGCCGCTTGACGAAGGGCACAGCCCTGGCCATCATGGGTGAGAGGCCCCTCAGTCCTCCCGGGGTCTCACGTCTCAATGTTTTAAGGGGGTGCAGAGCGAGGGGGGAGTGTACGGGTTGATTTGGAGACTTCTAGTGCCTTGTTGGTGGAATGTTCTGGATGCGCGTCAGGAAGTGCTGGAACACGTATGTTGTTCGCCCTGACACTTCATGTGCGCACTTATTGTATGTTGTTAATCCCTGCACTTAAAGAAAGTACTTGAATAGTATCTTATCCCAGCTATCTTTGTAGTGTACGGGGAATGGGTTAACCTAGCGATTGTTAAAGGGGACATATTGTACCACCAGGTGTGAGTGTGATTAGTCCTTACAAGCCGCTTCGAAAATCGGACCCTTCTGACATCACTAGTGGGCGTGTCCAACGTTTGCTAGGTGGACGATCTAGGTGGACACGCCCATTTGTGATGTCATAAGGGGCAGATTTTCAAAACGGCTTGTAAGGACTAATCACACTCACACCTGGTGGTATAATATGTCCCCTTCAATGTTTGGCACTTGGTTCTATAAACATCCTTACTGTACAGACAGCGATATATTGTCTCTCTTTCTTCTGACAAATGTACAAATGCAAAATAGTAAGATGGCTCTGTATTCGTCGCTTTGCATTGTGGGGGAGTCTGTCCCCCCCGAATCAGCGTTCATATCGCACCGAAGAGTCCCACTGAAGTGAAGGGTGGCGCAGTGACCTCCGACCTCTGCCTCCCCCCCAGGCGAGACCCTGTGGTGGGCGGACCAGGGCACGGACCAGATGGGGACCTGCGACAAGGCTGACGGGGGCCACTGGAGGGTCCTGAGGAACAGCACCTCCCCCATGATGCACATGAAGGTCTACAACGAGACGGTGCAGACAGGTGAGAGGTCCCGACCGGGCCCCCCCCCCCCCCCCCCCCCCGGGTCTGCCCTCCGCCGTCCTCTGATTGGTCAGGAGGAGAGGGTGGGAGGGGCTGGGCCCTCCCCCCCCCCTCAGTCAGATGTGGACCAAAGGCTTCCCAGATGTGTTTACATATCTCTCATCCCCTTTGGATCTGTTGATCTTAAGGAATGTGTGTGTGTGTGTGTGTGTGTGTGTTTGACTTGCGTGTGTGTGTGTGTGTTTGTGTGTGCTCATGTGTGCACTTGTGTGTGTGTGTGTGTGCGTGTGTGTGTGTGTGTTTTGTGGTTTACGTGTGATTATGTGTATTTATATTTGTGCGTCTGTGTGTGTGTGTGTGTGTGTGTGTGTGTGTGTGTGTGTGTGTGTGTGTGTGTGAGAGTGTGTGTGTTTTGCGGTTTACGTGTGTTTATGTGTATTTATATTTGTGTGTGTGTGTGTGTGTGTGTGTGTGTGTGTGTGTGTGTGTGTGTGTCCATAGGCACCAATCGGTGCAGCATCAACAACGGCGACTGCTCCCAGCTGTGTCTTCCCACGTCCGCCGTCTCCCGCGCCTGCATGTGCACGGCGGGGTACAGCCTGCGGAGCGGCCAGCAGTCCTGCGAGGGTAGGGTCACACGCCCGCACGCACGCACACACACACACACACACACACACGCATGCGCACATGCAGACGCAGACGCACACACACACACACACGCACACACACACTAAAAACATATGTGCATGCACGCACATACATAAGCACACACACACACACACACGCAGACACACATAAACACACACAAACACATGCGTACGCGCACACATACACACACATACACACGCGAGTGTGAGGTAAGTAAGGTCATGGAAAACGTAGAGGAAGCGAAGCTTAGAATCCGAACGTTTGAACGACGTAGCATCAGAGCCCGACGCACCATGTGACCGCTGCTCTGACCTCTGCCCTCCGACCTCTGTCCAGGGGTGGGCTCCTTCCTGCTGTACTCGGTCCACGAGGGGATCCGTGGCATCCCCCTGGACCCCTTGGACAAGTCGGACGCCCTGGTGCCGGTGTCGGGCACCTCGCTCGCCGTGGGCATCGACTTCCACGCCGGTGAGCAGCGCCTGGTGTGTGTGTGCTTGTGTGTGCGCATGTGTGTGTTTATGTATGTGTGTGTGCGTGTGCATGTCGGTCTATCTGTCTGTGTGTGGGTCTGTCAGTCTGTGTGTGTCTGTATGTGTGTGTGTGTGTGTGCCTGTGTGTGCGTGTGCCTGTCTGTCTGTCTGTCTGTCTGTCTTTCTGTCTGTGTCATTCTTTCTGTGACTGTATGTATGTGTGTGAGGTCGTGACTCTGGTTCCACCCCCCATTCCTCCCCTCTGTGCCCCAGACAACGACACCATCTACTGGGTGGACATGGGCCTCAGCACCATCAGCCGCGCCAAGAGGGACCAGACCTGGAGGGAGGACGTGGTCACCAACGGCATCGGCCGCGTGGAGGGCATCGCCGTGGACTGGATCGCAGGTAGGGTGGAGTTAATCTGTTGGACATCGAGAGAGAGAGAGAGAGAGAGAGAGAGAGAGACTCGGTAGACAAAGGACTTAGCTCAGGAGGTAGAGCGGGTTGGCTGGTAACTGAAAGGTTTTTCTAGTTAGATTCGAGTGTCGAGGTGTCCCTGAGCAAGACGCCTCACCCTCACTGCTCCAGATAAGCTGGCTGCCGGATAGCCTGGTTGGCTCCGCCGTCGGTGTGTGAACGTGTGCATGAAAGGGTGATTGTTTGGCAATATTGTAAAGCGCTTTGAGGGGCCATTGATTAGAAAAGTGCTGTATGAATGCATTCCATCCATTAAAAAGGACACCGCCATGAATCTTTTTTGAACTCATCAATGAGAAAAACATACATACATACGATGTCCGTTTCAGTCTCGACTCTCTTATCTGTGAAGCCGGTTTTCATTCAGAGCGTCCCTTTGGAGCGCCCTAGTGTCTGATCGGTCCTGCTCCCCTTGGTCCCCAGGGAACATCTACTGGACGGACCAGGGCTTCGACGTGATCGAGGTGGCCCGGCTCAATGGCTCCTTCCGCTACGTGGTCATCTCCCAGGGCCTGGACAAGCCGCGCGCCATCACCGTGCACCCGGAGAAAGGGTAACGCCGCGCCACTACCGGGGACGGGTGTCAGTTAGCGTTAGCCATGCTATTATCGTAAGCGTTGCTAGCAAGGTTAGCATTGCTATTGGCGTTAGCAATTCTACTATGGTTAGCAATGCTAGCAGGGTTAGTGATGCTAACAAGTTTAGCAATGCTATCGACATTAGCAATTCAAGAAACGTTTGCGATGCTAGCAATTTTGGTGATGCTAGCACGAATAGCGACGCTTACCTGTTCCGCAATGCCTACAACATAAGCAATTCTAGCAATGTAAGAGATGCTTGTTAATGACAGAATCAAGAAGTGCTAGATTTAATGCTTCACTTGTGTGTGTGTGTGTGTGTGTGTGTGTGTGTGTGTGTGTGTGTGTGTGTGTGTGTGTGTGTGTGTGTGTGTGTGTGTGTGTGTGTGTGTGCGTGCACCTGTGTGTGTGTGTGTGTGTGTGTGTGTGTGTGTGTGTCTGTGTGTGTGTGTGTGTGTGTGTGTGTGTGTGTGTGTGTGTGTGTGTGTGTGTGTGTGTGTGTGTGTGTGTGTCTGTGTCTGTGTGTGTGTGTGTGTCCTCAGCTACCTGTTCTGGACGGAGTGGGGTCAGTACCCCCGTATCGAGCGGTCCCGTCTGGACGGGACAGAGAGGGCCGTGCTGGTCAACGTGAGCATCAGCTGGCCCAACGGCATCTCCATCGACTACCAGGTAGCCTAGCAACCGCGCCTAGCAGCCATGCCATCGCATTCCACCCCACTGCGGAAAAGTATGTCAAGAAATATTCTCCTCAACCTGTGTGTCTGTGTGTGTGTCTGCGTGTGTGTTTGTCTGTGCGTGTCCGCTGTGTGCTTGTTTGTGTCTGTCTGTGTGTGTGCGTGATGTGTGTGCAGGAGGGCCTGCTGTACTGGTGTGACGCCCGGACAGATAAGATCGAGCGCATCAACCTGGAGACCGGGGAGAACCGGGAGGTGGTGCTGGCCAACAACAACATGGACATGTTCTCTGTGTCCGTGTTCCAGAACTACATCTACTGGAGCGACCGGTCAGAACCACTGTCTCTCTTTTCTCTCTCTCTCTCTCTCTCTCTCTCTCTCTCTCTCTCTCTCTCTCTCTCTCTCTCTCTCTCTCTCTCCCCTATCTTTAGATGATATGTGATTTTGGTTTGTTTCCTTCATTCATTCACATCTCACCCATTATCAGTGTCTGATCTTGTGTATATGCGTGTGCTTGTGTGTTGTCTGTGTGTGTTTGTGTGTGCGCGTTGGAGCAGAACACACGCAAACGGCTCGATAAAGAGAGGGAATAAGGACAACGCCACAGAGTCCATGTCTCTGCGGACGGGCATCGGCGTGCAGCTCAAGGACATCAAGGTGTTCAACCGCGCCCGGCAGCAAGGTGGGCGCTAGCATCACAGCACAGCTAGCAGGCTAGCATCACAACACAGCTAACACGCTAGCATCACAACACAGCCAACACGCTAGCATCACAGCACAGCTAACAGGCTAGCATCACAACACAGCTAACGGGCTACCATCACAACACAGCTAACACGCTAGCATCACAACACAGCTAACGGGCTACCATCACAACACAGCTAACACGCTAGCATCACAACACAGCTAACGGGCTACCATCACAACACAGCCAACACGCTAGCATCACAGCACAGCTAACAGGCTAGCATCACAACACAGCTAATGGGCTACCATCACAACACAGCTAACATGCTAGCATCACAACACAGCCAACACGCTCACATAGGAACCCTTTAATCTCATCGCTAAAACGAAATAATGCTAATTCAATGTTTATCTTTAGAGAGGGAATATACTGTAGCGAGAATACTCATTTTAAATGTTAAATTAATATTTAGATTAATTTTATATTGAGCACAGCGCAGCCAGGCAAACATGATTTCCTATCGCTAATACTAAAGAATGCTCATAAATGTTTGTCTTTAGAGAAGGGATGAAGTGTAGCGAGAATACTAAAGTAATTCTCTCTTAAATTATATAGTCTAGATCAGTGTTTCCCAAACTTTTTTCTGGAGAACCATTTTTTTCAGTTGAAAGGATAAATCTAATGTTTTTTATAGTAGTATAGTAATATAGTCTAATAGCAGCCTGTCTCCCTGGTCAACCCCCCCCCCCACAGGGACCAACATCTGCAAGGACAACAACGGCGGCTGCCAGCAGCTCTGCCTGTTCGCGGGCAACGGCCGGCGGACGTGCGCCTGCGCCCACGGCATGCTGGCGGAGGACGGCCAGCGTTGCCGCGACTACGACGGCTACCTGCTGTACTCGGAGCGCACCATCCTGAAGAGCGTGCACCTGTCGGACGAGAACAACCTCAACGCGCCCATCAAGCCCTTCGAGGACCCCGAGCACATGAAGAACGTCATCGCGCTCACCTTCGACTTCCGGGGCGGCGGCGGCAAGGGCGCCAACCGCGTCTTCTTCAGCGACATCCACTTCGGGAACATCCAGCAGATGAACGACGACGGCTCAGACCGCAAGACGGTGGTGGAGAGTGAGTTCGCCGCGCTGCTCCGTCTGTTTCTGGCTTTTCTATCTGTCGGAACGCATGTCTCTCTCTGTCTGTCTCTCTTTCTGTCTCTGTTTGTCTCTCTCTGTCTCCGTCTCTCTCTGTCTCTGTCTCTCTCTCTCTCTCTCTGTCTCTGTCTCTGTCTCTCTGTCTCTCTGTCTCTCTGTCTGTCTCTCTCTCTCTCTCTCTCTCTCTCTCTCTCTCTCTCTCTCTCTCTCTCTCTCTCACTCTCATTAGGGTGGTCTCATGATCATTTGGCTGTACCCCCCGGCCCGGAGGTTCTGGGTTTGGACGCAGCCTTCGGGTCACTCACTAACGAGCCTGACGGCTCGTTAGTGAATCTCAAAGAAAAGGAGGTTCTTCTCTCATGAGGAGAACTAAAACATTAGGTTACGATCTGAACCTGCTAAATTAGTAAATAGTAAATAGTGTTAAGTTCCTTCTGCTCCTGTCCACTGCCCAACCGCTGCTTGTGTTTTAACCTGAGATCACCTTTCCTGTGTGTGTGTTGGGTCAGACTCGCTCTGTGTGCTGCTGCAAGTCTCGGCATTTGTCAGAGCTCATTTCCCGGCTCAGAACAAAGAACTCCAGCGGGGAAGTTTGGAGGATGAAGGAAAACAGCTGGAACATCTTTAAAGGGGATATTAGCCGCAACATTTTCCAGGATCTCCCGCTGATCTCAACAGACCTCTGAAGCCGAAGCCAAGATCAATCTTTTTGTATTAAAACTCAAAATAAACAGCCTTCATATGTTCTCATTCAAACGAAACAGTAAAAAGTCGGGGACAGATTTGCTTTCACTTTATTTTATTTCTCGACAACAGAAACTGACGCTGCGTTAATGTTTCACCCCGAGTGTCTCTGCTTACACACTTCTGCAGATTGTAAAAGAGGTTTTATCCCTGACCCTCAGAAAGGTCCTTCAGTGAAGACCTTTTAATGGTCCAATCTGAGTTTCTCTGCCAGATCATTAAACCCAAAGTGCTTGCTGATGGATGAGCTTAATGCTGCCTGCTGTCGTTGGGGAGAGCCCGGCAAATCAAATCACAGATAAATAAATAGCGTGTCATGTCCACTTGGCACACCTGTCGTTTATTATCAGCCCATTGAGCCAGCAGTGCAGAGAGTGCCCCTCATCACCTTTATCGGGTTTTAAACGCTCCCTCCCAGACTCGGATCAGGGCTGCTGCATCATGGGAACGCCGCAAGGACCCCGGAGACGGGCCCTCTGTCCCCAATAGGACACCGTTGCCACGGAGACGGCCCCTATGTCCGCTCTGCCAGGACACCGTTGCCACGGAGACTGTCCCTCTGTCCCCGTCACTAGGACATTTTTGCCACGGGGGCGGCCCCTCTGTTCCCACTAGGACACCGTTGCCACGGAGACGACCCCTCTGTCCCCGTCACTAGGACACCGTCGCCACGGAGACGGCCCCCCTGCCTCCGCGGCCTCTCCGGCACATCAGCCCCAGGAGCTCCTGCCTGAACTTGCGGGACATGAGCACGTAGAGGACGGGGTTGGCCACGGTGGAGGAGGTGGCCGTCAGGCGGGCGAACACCATGAAGGGCCCGTAGCGCGGCGAGGCCCCGGTCGCCACGGCGTCCTGCCCCACCAGCAGCGCCAGCGTCAGGCCGTAGGACGGCAGCCAGCACAGCGTGAAGGCCAGCACCAGCAGGGCCGAGGTCTGGGTCACCCGGCTCTGGTAGCGCTCCACCTGCGGGGCCCGCCCCCGCCGCCGCCGCCGCCACAGGAACAGGAAGACGCGCAGGTACGCCGCGGCGATGGTGGCCAGCGGCAGCAGGAAGGACAGCAGGAAGAAGCTCAGCCCGTACGCCACCTGCCCGCCGTAGGGCAGCACGACGAGGCAGGCCTGGCCGTCGGCGCGCCCCGGGGCCCCCACGGAGCGGAAGGCCAGCTGGGGGCCCGCCAGGGCGCAGGCCGGCGCCCAGAGCAGGGCGGCGGTCAGCGCCACCCGGCGGGCGGAGAGCAGCCGGTGGGCCAGGGCGGGCCGCACCACCGTCAGGTAGCGGCTCACGGCCAGCGCGGCCAGCGTGTAGGAGCTGGCGGAGGCGCAGGCGGCCCCCACGAAGCCCACCAGCCGGCACAGCGGGGCCCCGAAGGGCCAGTAGCGCAGGGCCATGGCGGCCGAGTGGAAGGGCAGCACGGCCAGCAGGAGCAGGTCGGCCGCGCTGAGCGCCACCAGCAGGACGTCGGTCCCCGAGAGGGGCCCCGTGGCCCGGGAGGAGCCCGCCCCCGGGGCCAACCCCCCCCGTCTCCGCCGCTGCCCGCATAGGACCACCATCACCAGGGTGTGGCCCCACAGCCCCAGGACCAGGACCAGGGCGTCCAGCACCGGGACCAGGACCCGTTCCCAGTGGCCGTCCCAGGGGTCGCTGGCGTTCCCGGGTGGTCCCGGGACCGTGGCGTTGTACAGCATGCCGTCACGGCACGACTCCCGGGGAACTGGACTCCGCCGCTGTTTGAGTACGGCCTTGTTATTGTAGTGCGGTCGATAAGCCGGTCGTAAACCTGTTCTGATAACACGTGATGGAGGAATGTTCCGCGCTGGGCGCCGGGCGAACGGCACGCCAACACATCGTAATAAATATCTTCTTGTCGGGACCTTTCCCAGGTACAACTAGATCCACATGTTGGAGAAAGGCTTTGGCTCCGATCCTTCATAGAAAGTCCTCTGAATCGCCATTTTAGTTTCACAGACTTTCCAAAGATACTCCTGGGGACACACCTTAGTTAGTGAATCACGTCCTTCCACTCCTCCAGTAATCAGCCTCACCTTTGTACCGCTTCGCTTTTGGTTTAAAACGATTTATAAAGATATATAAAGGTTGCAATGCCTTGATTGAGGTTGAGAGGGTTTTCCTTCAGAGGGAACAATGTTCTGGGTTCCCCATCACAGCGCTGGACTCCCCCAAAAGTGCGGTGGGCTGTTTTCAGCTCTGAGCTACACCCTGTGGCTGGTGTCACCATGTGGGTGGTGTCATCCTTGGAGCTCCGAGAGGGCGGACCCCCTTCCCGACGGACCGGCGCAGTCGCTCGTCGCATGCACCGACTCTGCCGTCCTCGCACAACAGGAAGACGAAGAACGGGTCAAAACACAGCAAAGAACGAGGAACTGTGAGCGCAGGCCAGCAGAGTAGTGAGCGTGTGAGCGTGTGACGGAGTGAATCCTCGTAAAGAGCAGGTGAACTCTGGACCGCCTGTGAACAGGAGGGGGTAGGGGGATGGGGGGGGGGGGGGGGGGGGGGGCAGGTCTGCGACGGGGGGGAGGGCCCAGGGAGGCCAGATGAAACCTTTCCCACCGTTTCTCTCCCACAGCCTGGCCGTGGAAACACAGAGGGCTTGTGTTTGCGCATCGACAAACACAGATATTTTGAGACATACTTGCAATTCATGCGTATGCGAACGGCAAATGCCTGAAAAAGGGGAGATTGATTAAATAGGCAGGGTAAATATTGACCCCCTCGGAGAGCTGGCTGAACAGGAGAGGTCTTATCTGTTCAGATAAGCCGGTCGGTGGGTCGGTGGGTGGGTGTGTAGCCAGGCGTCCTTACCCCCCTCGCCCTGATGAGGAGCTCAGCTACGACCCGGGCTCTGGCTGAGTGCCGTGGGCCGCAGCAGGAGGGAGAGAAGGCCAGAGGAAGCTCCTCAGACGCGGGTGGAGAGACTGAGCGGAGCTGGAAGAACCAGGCGTGTAGAGGGGGACCGCGGCCCCAGGGTTTCCTGCTCATCAGCAGGCCTGGGAAAGAGGAAACTGCAGGGAACAGATCCAGTGTTTACCCTCTGATCGATGTGGAGCTCATTGATTTATGTGCAGGCAGAGATGGGATACATTTGTTTCCCCCCCCCCCCCCCCCTAGTTTGTGAGAGAACCCGCGGGCCCTCGACTCGCTGGTGCTGTGATCGGCCGGCAGAAGGCTGGTTCCTGTCTGCAGCGTCGAGCAGGGGTGGATCGGCAGTGGGCCGTCCCACCGGGAACCAGTCCTCCCAGTGCCAGTCCTCCCAGCGCCCGTCCTCCCAGTGCCCTGCCCAGCCGGTGGATGGGTCTGAGGTCATAGAGCAGGAAACGGGCCATGAGATCACCCCATCGGCCCACACCCTGTTTACTGCAGCAGCCAGCTGTCAGCCGCTTATTACCGCTCACAAGCAGCACAACAAAATAAGGTGTAATTGCAGTGCGGTGCAAATATCAGACCTCGTCTCGTTCTTAAGTTAAAGTGACGCGACCATGGCAGCAGAGTGTGTGTGTGTGTGTGTGTGTGTGTGTGTGTGTGTGTGTGTGTGTGTGTGTGTGTGTGTGTGTGTGTGTGTGTGTGTGTGTGTGTGTGTGAGTGTGTGGGTGCAGAGAGAGAGCAGCTGTCTCCGTCTCGCGCCACAGAGCTCTGGTTTTTCCACGTTGGCTCGCGCTGGGCTCTCCTCTCCTTAACCTTCCGCTCGGTCGGAGTCTCTGGTGCGGAGAGGACATTCTCTCCTACGTGGAGGAGGCAGGAACCCAAGGTCTGGCCAGCGGCAGACAGTCACTCACTGGGTCTCTGTAACACGGCACCGACACTGACGCAGAACTCCACCTGCTGCTCCACCCTGGCTTTCAGTGGCCTCTCTCTCTCTCGCTCTCCCTCTCCCTCTCCCTCTCTCTCTCTCTCTCGCTCTCGCTCTCTCTCTCTCTCTCTCGCTCACACTTTCTCTCTCTCACACTTTCGCTCTCTCTCGCTCTCGCTCTCTCTCTCTCTCTCTCTCTCTCTCACACTTTCTCTCTCTCTCTCTCTCTCTCTTTCTCTTTCTCTCACACACTTTCTCTCTCTCTCTCTCTCTCTCTCTCTCTCTCTCTCTCTCTCTCTCTCTCTCTCTCTCTCTCTCTCTCTCTCTCTCTCTCTCATATATATCTGTTTGATCAACCTGTCTCTCTGTTCCTTGTCTTCCCTCTACCCCCCCCCCCCCCCCCCCCAGACGTGGGTTCAGTGGAGGGCCTTGCGTACCACCGGGGCTGGGACATGCTGTACTGGACCAGCTACACCACCTCCACCATCACCCGCCACACCGTGGACCAGGCCCGCTGGGGCGCGGCCAACCGCCACACCGTGGTGTCCATGTCCGGGGACGACCACCCGAGGGCCTTCGTCCTGGACGAGTGTCAGAGGTGGCTGAACGTTCAGGAGCCTCCCGGGCCCCTCATTAATGTTCCGATTCTCTCATTCATGATCTGAGCCTCCTGAGCCTCTCATTAATTATCGGAGCCTCCTGAGCCTCTCATTAATGATCTGAGCCTCCTGAGCCTCTCATTAATGTTCTGATTCTCTCATTAATGATCAGCCTCATCTGAGCCTCCTGAGCCTCTCATTCATGTTCTGAGCCTCCTGAGCCTCTCATTCATTTTCTGAGCCTTATCAGCCTCTCATTAATGAGCCAAGCCTCATGATCCTCTCAATAAGATTCTGAGCCTCATTAATGTTCTGAGTCTCAAACCTCTCATTAATGTTCTGAGACTCAAACCTCTCGTTAATGTTCTGAGCCTCTCATTAATATTCTCATGAGCCTCTCTCTTTGCGGCAGTATATAGAAGACAACGCCGAAGTTTAAGTAGGAGACTATGGGATTAAAGAGCAAGTGAGAAGTAAGAAGAGGCTTATCTCCTATTTTCCGTAATTAGGGCCTTATTTTAGTAACGGCGCAGTAACCGTGACTGTAGTCACGGTTGGGAAGGGAACAGGACTAGGGTTTGCCGGCCCCTTCAGCTATCTTATCCCTCATCCCCAGCCTGATGTTCTGGACCAACTGGAACGAGCTGTCCCCCAGCATCATGCGGGCCACGCTGGCGGGGGCCAACGTCCTGGTGATCATCGGCAGCGACATCCGGACGCCCAACGGGCTCGCCATCGACCACCGCGCCGAGAAGCTCTACTTCTCCGACGCCACGCTGGACAAGATCGAGCGCTGCGAGTACGACGGCAGCCGGCGCTACGTACGTCTCCCCGAAAAACACGGCAGAAAACAATATTAGGAAACTAGTAAAGTTGTGGGTATAATCGTTATAGCCGTGATGTAGTTGTTGTATTAATGTGATGATATTATGGTACAATTCTGTTTTACTATTCTAGAAAAGCTGTCGGAAACTTGGAAGTTAAATATTTATCTTGTTCCCTTTTAGATTAAATAAATAAGAGAGAGAGAGAGTGAGCGAGAGAGAGTGAGATAGAGAAGGAGAGGAAGAGGGAGATTGAGGAAGAGAGAGTGAGAGAAAGAGAGAGGAAGAGAGGTAGAGGGATTGGGAGAGAGAGAGGGGAAGAGAGAGGAAGAGAGAGATGAAGGAAGAGAGAAATTCAGGAAGAGAGAGAGGAAGAGCGTACAAACATACCACAGGGAAAGTGTGAAGGAATAGTGTTAATCTTTGCTCTTCTGGTGCGTCGCTGCCCCCTGCAGGTGGTTCTGAAGAACGAGCCGGTGCACCCCTTCGGCCTGGCCGTGTACGGGGACTACATCTTCTGGACGGACTGGGTGAGGCGGGCCGTGCTCCGGGCCGACAAGTACACCGGAGGAGACATGAAGGTGCTGCGGGCCGACATCCCCCAGCAGCCCATGGGGATAGTGGCGGTGGCCAACGACACCAACAGCTGTGAGTGCCCTGCTGCGGGTTCGGTTGAGTTGTCGGACGTGTTGACGGACATGTTGTCGGACTTGTCTTATGACATGTTGACGACATGTTGGACGTGCCTTCAGACATGTAGACGACATGTCTTCAGACATGTTGACGACATGCGGGACGTGTCTTTGGACATGTTGACGACATGTTGACGTGTTGTCATGTTGAACCGCGGGATTGTCATGTCGGAGGGCTTGTAGCACTGAAAGATCTGACGACATGAACAATAATTACAACAGCAAAGTAATTGTAACCCTAGAAAAAATAATTAAATACCATATTTAACGAGGTCACCCTGCTTGATATTCAGATAAATGTTGAGTTATTTTGAGATGGCAGTTAAACGGCTAGTCACTATAAATCCCAGGTAAGTATCCAATACACAACCGTAGGCACACACACGCACCCAGCCACACACAGCTACACACACACACACACACACACACACACACACACACACACACACACACACACACACACACACACACACACACACACACACACACACACACACAGACAAAAAAGTCCATCAGGGATGTGAGCAGTTTGGAGCTGTAACCAGCTGTAGCCGCACCTGAGCCCCACACCCGTCTCAGATGGCCACCCTCCACCCTCCTCCAGCCTCCTCCAGCCTCCTCCAGCCTCCTCCAGCCCGAGGCTGCAGCATCTCTCCCTATCATCTGGATCCACCAGCTCTGAGCGTTTACTTATTTCCTTCTGCTCTGCTGCTAATGGCGGCAGGCTGTCAGACGCAGATTGCTTCTGGCTCCTTTTCCAATATTTATACATGTGTTTGTGGGTATTTCAATCAGACACCTGTGAGTGTGTGTCTTTGTGTGTGGGCCTGCGGTGTGTGTTTTTGTGTGTGTGCACTGCACGCACAACTTACATTTTGTATTTGTATTGTTGGGAGAGGATCCAACCAAAAGTATTCTATTTGCAATTTAAATGTTGACGACTGGAATCCTTAAATAGTACCTAGCTAGTCTACCACCTGAGAGTGTGGGTGTGTGGGTGTGTGTGTCTGTGTGTGCACCCATGTGTGTGTTTGTTTGTGTGTGTGTGTGTGTGTGCGTTTGTGTAAGTGCTTGTGTGCTTGTGTGAGCAGAACCCCCTGCGGCCTAGTAACAAGAACCTCTCTTCTCATCTCCTCCTCACTCCTCCTCCTCTCTCCTCTCTCCTCTCTCCTCCTCTCTCCTCTCTCCTTCTCCCTCCTATCTCCTCCCTCCTCCTCCCTCCTCCTCTCCTCCTCTCCTCTCTCCTCTCTCCTCCTCCCTCCTCCTCTCTCTTCTCTCCTCCCTCCTCCTCCCTCCTCCTCTCTCCTCTCTCCTCCCTCCTCCTCCCTCCTCCCTCCTCCCTCCTCCTCTCTCCTCCCTCCTCTCTCCTCCCTCCTCCTCCCTCCTTCTCTCAGGTGAGTTCTCGTTGTGTCGTGTGAACAACGGCGGCTGCCAGGACCTGTGTCTGCTGACGTCGGAGGGCCGGATCAACTGCAGTTGCCGTGGCGACAGGAAACTTATGGAGGACAATACCTGCATCAGTAAGTCACAACGGGCGATGGGAGCAGGAACAGGGAGGGTTGGGGGAGGTGGGGGAGGCGGGGGGGGGGGGTAGGAGACAGGGAGGTGGGGAGGAGTGGGAGCAGGAGACGGGGAGGTGGGGGAGGTGGTGGGAGCAGTAGGCGTAGCGGTGGGGAGAGTGTGTGTGAACTCACTGTGTTTCCCCCCCCCCCCCCCCCCCCAGCGCTCAACACCACCTGTAACCGCATCGACGACTTTGAGTGCGGCAACGGGGACTGTGTGAACTACACGCAGACCTGCGACGGCATGGTGCACTGCAAGGACAAGTCTGACGAGAAGCTCTTCTACTGCGGTGAGTGGGGGGGGGGGGGGGGGGGGCATCTGGGTACCCCCGCCTCCTGGACATCCTAATCTGTTGAACCTTACTGTCTCCAGAGAACCGTGTGTGTAAGAAGGGGTTAAGGACAGAAGGGGTTCGGGACAGAAGGGGTATAAAACAGAAGGGGTACAGGACAGAAGGGGTTCAGGACAGAAGGGGTTCAGGACAGAATGGGAACCAGACAGAAGGGGTACAGGACAGAAGGGGTTCAGGACAGAAGGGGTTCAGGACAGAAGGGGTATAAAACAGAAGGGGTACAGGACAGAAGGGGGACAGGAAAGAAGGGGTATAAAACAGAAGGGGTACAGGACAGAAGGGGGACAGGAAGTGATCCCCTGATCTATTTGAACTTCCTGTCCATAGCGAACCTCGCGTGTAAGAAGGGCTACAGGAAATGATGTCCTGATCTGTTTGAACTTCCTGTCCACAGCGAACCGCGCGTGTAAGAAAGGGTACAGGAAGTGCACCAACGGTCGCTGCGTGGGACACACCAACTGGTGCAACGGCCGCAACGACTGCGGAGACAACTCGGACGAGGCCTTCTGCAACGGTCAGTCTCCCGTCCCGGGCTCTCTCTGGGTCCCTGAACCCTCTAATGCGCGGGTCACGACACCGTCACCAGCCCCGGGCCGCATAAGTCTCAGGAGGTAGAGCGGGTTGGCTGGTAACCTGAAGGTTGCTAGTTCGATCCCCAGCTCCTCCGAGTGTCGAGGTGTACCTGAGCGTGGCACCTCACCCTGACCCCTCCGGACAAGATGGCTGTCGCCTTGTATGGTTGACACCGCCATCGGTGTGTGAATGTGTGCATGAACGGGTGGATGTTAGACAGTATTGTACAGCACTTTGAGAGGCCACTGGTTAAAAAGCGCTGTATAAATGCAGTCAATTTACCGCCCTGGGCCATCTGACGCTGGGGTTGTGGATGGTGTTGAGGAAGGTGTTGATGGTGTTGATGGTGGTGTTGATGGTGTTGATGGTGTTGCAGCCACGCTGTGTTCGGTGGAGCAGTTCCAGTGTCGTGACGGCGGCTGCATCTCCAACTCCAGCACGTGCAACCAGAAGGCGGACTGTGACGACGCCAGCGACGAGATGAACTGCTGTGAGTTCAACTCCGACTTCAAATTGTTTTAGCATAGCCCTTAAGCACAGGTACAGGTCGTGTGTTTATGAGACCCGCCTGACCCTAGCCCCCTGAAATACCACCTAAATGAGCAACTAGGAAATCTTGAGAAGGAACACAGAGTGGGGGATCCCTCCTTCCAGGGATGATCAGGAGTGCAATGGGTGCCATCATTGACAGACATAGATAGGCAAAGGCACAGCTAGTTCTGAGGATGTGGGGGATCGAACCGGGTTCCTTGGCGTGACGTTTGTTCTGTTTGTTGTTCAGCGGCCACCGACTGCTCCAGCTACTTCCGGTTGGGCGTGAAGGGGATGAGCTTCCAGAAGTGTGAGTTCACCACGCTGTGCTACGCCCCGACCTGGCAGTGCGACGGCGCCAACGACTGCGGAGACTTCTCAGACGAACGCAACTGCCCAGGTATCTTTAACCCAGAACGGTACCCCATTCAACCGTTCCTTCCACCGCCAGTCCCCAGTGTGTTCTACGTGTGTGATGTCATCATAACCCAGGGCTGTGATTGGTTCCCCCCCCCAGACAGCAGGAAGGCCAAGTGCCCGGCTACCTTCTTCTTCTGCCCCAGCGGCCGCTGCATCCCCACCAGCTGGACCTGCGACAAGGACAACGACTGTGAGAACGGGGAGGACGAGCTCCACTGCGGTACGCTCCCCGTCGTTCCTCATGCTCTTCCTCAATCTCTCCCAATGTCCTTTTACGTCTCTTACTTCCTCTCTATCTCTTTCATCTCACTCGCACCCTCTCTCCTCTCTCTCTCTCTCTCTCGCTCTAGCTCTCGCTCTCGCTCTCTCGCTCGCTCTCTCCCTCGCTCCCTCTCTCTCTCTCTCTCTCTCTCTCTCTCTCTCTCTCTCTCTCTCTCTCTCTCTCTCTCTCTCTCTCTCTTCTCTCTCTCTCTCTCTCTCTCTCTCTCTCTCTCTCTCTCTCTCTCTCTCTCTCTCTCTCCCTCGCTCCCGCTCTCTCTCTCTCTCTCTCTCTCTCTCTCTCTCTCTCTCTCTCTCTCTCTCTCTCTCTCGCTCCCTCTCTCGCTCCCTCTCTCCTCTCTTCCCCTCTCTTCCCTCACTAACCCTAACCCTAGATGTGTTTTCACGTTCCTTAAACATAGTCCATGTTCCGTTCTGATAATCAGTAGTCAGAGAAGCCGTTCCCCAGCCGTCTGGATGTGACCGGCCCCTTTTACCCCCGTGGGGGGGTCCCGGTTCCCCAGACACCTGATGCTCCCCTCTGCTCCTCCCCTCAGATAAGTCGTGCTCGGCCTCCCAGTTTGACTGTGGGAACCACCGCTGCATCCCCCAGCGCTGGGTGTGTGACGGAGCGGACGACTGCGGCGACGGCAGCGATGAGGACAGCAAGTGCAGTTGAGTGGAACCAACCTTCAGAGACACAGAAGAGTAGTGTGTGTGTGTGTGTGTGTGTCTGCTAGTGAATGTGTGTGTGTGTGTGTCTGCTTGTGAATGTGTGTGTGGGGTGGGGTGTATGTGTGTGTAAGTGTGTGTTTGTGTGCATAAGTGTGCGTGTGTGTGAGTGTGTGTGCACACGTATGTGTGTGTGCGTGTGGGTGTCCGTGCGTGTGTGAGTGTGTGCACGAGTGTGTCTTTCCCTGTCAAAGCCCCTTATGCCTCCTTGAGTGTCGAGAGAGCTGTTCATCCCCAAACCATCAGGGCTGCACACTTCCCCATATTACCACCCTGGTCTGTTGCTCTGCGGTTGAGGGTCTGATTGTACCGACCAGCCGTGTTTCATCGTGTTTCCCGCCTTCCTTCCGTGTTTCCTCCCGCAGAGAGCAAGACCTGCGGGCCCGAGTCCTTCCAGTGCCCCGGCTCCCACGTTTGCATCCCACAGCACTGGAAGTGTGACGGGGAACCGGACTGCTCCGACAGCGGGGACGAGAGTGTCAAGGCCGGCTGTGGTGAGGAGAGCTCGCGTCGTCAACGTCTGGTCGTGTCTAGGGTGCATTGCGAGGCTTCAGTGTTAATGTGCGCTGGGTTGTGTTGTCTTGTGGCGGCATGTTGCTCACGAGGTAGAGCGTGTTGACTCGTGACCGGAAGGTTGCTAGTACGAGGTGTCCCTGAGCAAGACACTTCACCACAACTGCTCCAGATGAGCTGGCGGTCGCCTTTTATGGTTGACTCCGCCATCTTTGTGTGAACGTGTGCGTGAATGGGTGAATGTGAGGCATTATTATACAGCGCTTTGATGCCACTGGTTAGAACTGCGCTGTATCAATGCAGTCCATTTACCATTTATTTCCCATGCGTCCACGGCGGCCCAGTGTTCAACAACACGTGCAGCAGCAGCAGTGAGTTCATGTGTCAGAACCGCCAGTGCATCCCCAAGCACTACGTGTGTGACCACGACACCGACTGCAGCGACGGGTCGGACGAGTCCATGGAGTGCGGTGAGCGACCTCTCTCTCGATCCTTGACCTCTCTCTCTCTCGACCCTTGACCTCACATCCCTCTCTCTCGACCTCTGACCTCTCTCCCCTCTCTCTCGACCCCTGACCTCTCTTCACTCTCTCTCGACCCCTGACCTCTCCCCTCTCTCGACCCTTGACCTCACTCTCCCCTCTCTCTCGACCCCTGACCTCTCCTCCCTCTCTCTCTCCACCCCTGAGCTCTCTTCCCTCTCTCTCTACCCCTGACCTCTCTCTCCTCTCTCTCTCGACCCTTGACCTCTCTCCCCTCTCTCCAGTCCCCTGACCTCTGGTCTCTGCTCCACCTCTCCTCCATGGTGACCATGGTGACCTTTGAGACCGAGCTCCGTGGGAGACGTTTCCAAGTTCTGTCTGGGTTAGAGTCCTAGAATCTGGATTGGAGTTCCAGAGAAAGGACCAAGTTCCTTTAGGTCGGGTTGTAGTCCCGACTTGGGTTCCAGAGAGACTGTTGATCTGATCTTAAAAATTGCACTTTCAATTTTACTTACTAAAAAGCCTTTTTAACTTTCAATTTAATTTTCTCACTTTCTATTTTACTCATTTCTTTGCATATGTTTTTTTTTACTTATCTATTATTTTTATTTTATTGTATGACAATGTTTATATGTGAAGCACTTTGAGTCTGCCTTGTGTATGAAAAGTGCTATAGAAAAATAAAGTTGCCTTGCCTTGTCTCCTAGAGTACCCGACCTGCCGGCCCAGTGAGTTCCGCTGTGCCAACGGCCGCTGCCTGGTGCAGAGCTCCTGGGAGTGCGACGGGGACTTCGACTGTCACGACCGCTCCGACGAGGCCCCCAAGAACCCCCGCTGCAACGGCCCCGGTGAGACCCCCTACAGAGTGGACCTGTTTCCTAAAGCCCCCTCTAGAGTTAACCTGTTCCCTAAAGCCCCCTCCATAGTGGACCGGTCTCCTAAAGCCCCCTCCATAGTGGACCGGTCTCCTAAAGCCCCCTCCAGAGGGGACCTGTTCCTTGCTCCCCTCTTGGTTTTAGTTCTGGTTAGTCCGGTCTCAAGGCGGTTCTTGAGATCTTCGTCACAGATGCATCACAATCTTTAATTGTATAATTTTTGGTTTCCCTACTGCCTCCTCCTCCTCCTCCTCCTCCTCCTCCTCCCCCTACTCTTCCTCCTTCTTGTCGTCATCCTCTTCCTGCTTCTCCACCTCCTCCTTCTTCTCCTCCTACTCCTCCTCCTCCTCCTCCTCCTCCTCCTCCTGCTCCCCCTCCTCCTCCTGTCTGCACCTCACCTGGAGCAGAGAAGAAGTGTAACGACACGGCGTACCCGTGCGCTAACGGCGTGTGCGTGGCGGAGGCGGTGCTCTGCGACCACAAGGACGACTGCGGCGACGGCTCAGACGAGCTCAACTGCTTCATCGACGAGTGTGTGAACAGCCGTCTGAGCGGCTGCTCCCAGCTCTGCCACGACCTCAAGATAGGCTTCAAGGTAGCTAGCAGCCCCGAGCTCCCAGGGCTAATACCACAAGGCTACAGGTGGAAAATAGCAGTTTGCTAAAACCTGGTACAATGCATCTCTCCTTGCTCTGAACAAGGTTAATGTTTATTTTGTACATTGTCCCTGCTAATGCCAGAGGGCTAATACCCCAGAGCTAATACCCCAGAGTTAATACCCCAGAGCTAATACCACAGAGCTATTACCACACAGCTTATGCCACAGAGCTGTTACCCCCGGGCTAACACCCGAGAGCTAATTGTACCCCAGAGCTTATACCAGTGAGCTAATACCACAGAGCTAATACCACAGAGTTAACACCCCAGAGCTAATACCCTAGAGCTAACACCCTGTTGCTAACACTCCAGAGATGATAACACAGAGCTGATGCCACAGAGCTAATACCCCAGAGCTAATACCCTTGAGCTAATTCCACAGAGCTAACACCACAGATCTAATTCCCCAGAGCTAATACCAAAGAGCTAATACCAGACAGCTTATACCCCAAAGCTAACACCCCAGAGCTAATACCACAGAGCTAACACCCAAGAGTTAAAACTCTTGAGCTAATACCACAGAGCTAATACCCCAGAGTTAATGTCCAAGCAATATTGCCCCTGTACAAAGCCAAGGTGTATGACCCGATGCTAATGCTAATGAGCTTACTTCCCTTTATGGATAACATTATCCCGTGGAGGTGGAATAGCTCCTGAGATGTTATTTTGGTGTGTAACCAGTGCAGGCTACTTTGTTAATGCTAATAAGCTAGTCCACCTCTAAGGATAACATCACCCCTGGAGGTGGTTCAGCTCGTTAGCTAACGTCGGAGCAGTAAACCGAGGTCCGTTCGACGCAGCCTTACCTTGTCCCCCGCGCGGCGGCCCACAGTGCAGGTGCCTCCCCGGCTTCCGACTGAAGGACGACGGCAAGACGTGCGCGGACGTGGACGAGTGCTCCACCACCTACCCCTGCACCCAGCGCTGCATCAACACCCACGGCAGCTTCCACTGCCTCTGCGTGGACGGCTTCCAGCTCAGCCCCGAGGACCCCACCATCTGCAAGTCCACCTCGGGTGAGCCCCCGCGGACGCCTCCTGTTAATGTGTTCCGCTTCCTGTTGACCGGCGCTGACTTCCTGTCTGTTGTTCCCTCGTCGTTCAGAGGAGGAGCCCTTCCTGATCTTCGCCAACCGCTACTACCTGAGGAAGCTGAACCTGGATGGCTCCAACTACACCCTGATCAAACAGGTGCGGCACCGTCACTACCCCCCCACCAGCAGCACGACGTCCACCTTTACCACCACATCCACCAGTAGAGTGTTAGACCCAACTTTATTGTCATTGCACAATCAGAATCAGAATCAGAAAACTTTATTGATCCCCGGGGGAAATATTTTCGTTCCAGGTGCTCCGTGCAAATAGAAATTACAAGCATAGAAGATAAGATTACAAAATAGAAAATTATAAGTAAGGCAACCAGTACAACGAAATGTAGTTTAACATCTAACCCCCCCCACCACCACATCCACAACCCAACTACACCCACCACCCCACAACAGCTTGTGCAGACAGACTGGGGGAAAATGCATTCGTCCGGGGACTGCCATGAACTCACGAGGGCTCCTCCTCCCCCCCCCACAGGGCCTGAACAACGCCGTGGCGCTGGACTTTGACTACCGCCAGCAGATGATCTATTGGACGGACGTCACCACGCAGAGCAGCATGATCCGCCGCATGCACATCAACGGCAGCGACGTGCAGGTTAGAAGGGCGGGTGGAGGCCAGGTCCCGGCCGGGATCGTCCAGGTGACGTCTCCCTGCGGGGGCCGTGACCTCTCCCCGGGCCGTGACCTCCGTTCCAGGGAGAGGTCACGGCTGGCTGGGTTGGGTAGTATGGTGGTGGCTACGCCTCTCTCCTCAACCTGGGGGATGGATGTATACTCCAGCCCTAGAAGCGTGAGCAGGGGAGTCTAGTCCCGATTGTGATGGTTGACCAGCCGAACGGCTCCTTGTTCAAACCCTAGTGTCCACCACCTGCCTGAAGGCATCTCCTGTTCCTGCTCCTTCATGAATCATCAAACATGAATTTAGTGTCCGGACGACTGCAGCGTCTTACTGCTAACAGTCCTGGCACATGACCAGGGTACAGATATCAAAGATGATGGTTCAAAGCAGCAGGGTACGATTATGTTTTGCTATCTATTATAAGGATAACGTGTTAGTAACGGAGTGACACAAGAACACAGGTCGAGTCGTTGGTATCCATTTTAACTCTGATTTACTAGCAGCAGAACTATGTTACGTGTCACACTTAAACGGTGCTGGAGAGCGCCCCCTATGGCATGGGGATAACAATGCATACTGATGACTGATGATCTATTGCATACATAACAGGTAGGGAGTCCTGGATGTTGAGGCTGGTCCGTGTGTTTCAGGTCCTCCACCGCACCTCGCTCAGCAACCCCGACGGGCTGGCCGTGGACTGGGTGGCCGGGAACCTGTACTGGTGCGACAAGGGCCGGGACACCATCGAGGTGTCCAAGCTGAACGGGGCCTACCGCACCGTGCTGCTCAACAGCGGGCTGCGGGAGCCCCGCGCCATCGCCGTGGACGTCCGCTACGGGTGAGAGGAGGGCGGGGTCTGAGGAGAGGAGGGCGGGGTCTGAGGAGAGGAGGGCGGGGTCTAACAAGAGGAGGGCGGGGTCTGAGGAGAGATGGGCGGGGTCTAACAAGAGGAGGGCGGGGTCTGAGGAGAGGAGGGCGGGGTCTGAGGAGAGGGGGCGGGGTCTGAGGAGAGGGGGGCGGGGTCTGAGGAGAGGAGGGCGGGGTCTGAAGAGAGGAGGGCGTGGTCTGAGGAGAGGAGGGCGTGGTCTGAGGAGAGGAGGGCGTGGTCTGAGCAGAGGAGGGCGTGGTCTGAGGAGAGGAGGGCGTTGTCTGAGGAGAGGAGGGTGGGGTCTGAGGAGAGGAGGGCGGGGTCTGAGGAGAGGAGGGCGGGGTCTGAGGAGAAGAGAAGAGAGATCTGAGGAGAGTTCTAGTTCTAAGGTTCTGATGGAGTTCTGCAGCGTTGCCTCTCCCATGCTCACCGTTCTCTGGTATTCTTCATTCCCTGTTTATGTTAATTTGGGAAATTACTGATTAAGTACTTCACACAAGGTATCCATTAAACACATTTGGCACCAGGGGCTTCACAACATCGGTTAGAAAACCCTACTCCTCTCTCTCTCTCTCTCACCTTGAGAAGAAATGCGGGTCTCCCAGACCACATAGAGAACCAGATCTCTGTTCCCTGGTCTCGAGCTCTGACCGTGCGTGTTCCCAGGTACCTGTACTGGTCCGACTGGGGGGAGAACCCCCACATCGGGCGGGTGGGCATGGACGGCACCAACCGCAGCGTGGTCGTGGAGGACCGCATCACCTGGCCCAACGGCCTGACGCTGGACCTCATCAACGACCGCATCTACTGGGCCGACGCCCGCGAGGACTACATCCAGTTCGCCAGCATGGACGGCTCCAACCGACACACGGGTAGGACGCACAGCGCAGGGGGGTTGGGTGTGTGTGTGTGTGTGTGTGTCTTTGCAGATGTGTGTTTGTGTGTGCGTTTGTGTGTGTATATGTTTGTGTGCATTTGTGTATGCGCGTGAGCACATTCCACTTGCTGATTTACTGATGGCAATTAAAAACAAGTTCAGAAGGATTTGATTCGTTTGAAATGCAATATCTACTGTAAAAAAAAAAACTAAAATCATAACAGTAAGATCACAAAACCGGTTAGCTAAACACAGAACAGGCATGAGATATTCAGAAGGATCTGAACACGCATTTTTATGTCCTGTTCCTCGTTCTCCAACACCCGACCTCGCCCTGATCCCGGTCCCCCCCCCTCTGTCTGAAGTTCTGACCCAGGACATCCCGCACATCTTTGCCATGACCCTGTTTGAGGAGTTCATCTACTGGACGGACTGGGAGACCAAGTCCATCAACCGAGCCCACACAACCCAGGGCACCAACAAGACCATGCTGATCAGCACCCTGCATCGGCCCATGGACGTCCACATCTACCACCCCTACCGCCAGCCCCAAGGTCCGCCTCCCTCCCTCTAGAGAGTCACCTCACCTCAACTGTCTCTATCTCTCCTCACTTCTTTCTTTCCTCACCTCTTCTCTCTCTCTCTCTCTCTCTCTCTCTCTCTCTCTCTCTCTCTCTCTCTCTCTCTCTCGCTCTCTCTCTCTCTCCTTACATCTCCTCCTTTGTCTCCCTCTCCTTACATCTCCTCCTTTGTCTCTCTCTCCTTACATCTCCTCCTCTGTCACTCTCCCTCCTCAGCTCTCTTCCTCGCTCTCTCTCTCTCTCTCTCTCTCTCTCTCTCTCTCTCTCTCTCTCTCTCTCTCTCTCTCTCTCTCTCTCTCTCTCTCTCCTTATATCTCCTCCTTTGTCTCTCTCTCCCCTCACCTCTCTTCCTCTCTCCTCCTCTGTCACTCTCTCTCTCCTCTCTGCTCCTCACCTCTGCTCCTCTCTCTCTCTCTCTCTCTCTCTCTCTCTCTCTCTCTCTCTCTCTCTCTCTCTCTCTCTCTGCTCCTCCCTCTGCTCCTCACCTCTCTCCTTCTCCCCTGTTGCCCTCCCTGCTCCTCTCCTCACCTCTCCTCTCCCCCTCTGCTCCTCAGTGGATAACCACCCGTGTCAGAGCGATAACGGCGGCTGCAGTAACCTGTGTCTGCTGTCCCCGGGCGGCGGCTACAAGTGCGCCTGCCCCACCAACTTCTACCTGGCGGCCGACGGAAGGCACTGCATGTCCAACTGCACCGCCAGTCAGGTGGGTCCGGCCGGGACTTCTGGACTTCTGAGTGCTCTGATTGGTTCCTCTGGTCTTGGAACATTTACGTGTAGGGCATTTAGCAGACGCTTTTATCCAAAGTGACTTACAATAAGTATATTTGTCAGAAGAAAGAGAAACAACAATATATCGATGTCTCTACTACAGTAAGGATGTTCATAGAACCAAGCGCCAAGAAGTAACAATCGCTAGGTTAACCAATTCCTGTATCCAACAAAGTAACATTCTACACAATGCTAAGTACTACGTTTAAGTGGCAGGACGAACAACATGCAATAAGTGCGTACATTAAGTGGCAGGACTTACAAAATACAATAAGAGCGTAGATTAAGTGGCTGGACGTACACCATACAATGAGTACGTAAGAGGGTTGTGGTCTCTTAGTGATGGCGGTACCAGGCGTCCAGCTCAAGTAGTTAAGCAGAGTGCTCAAGCTGGGTTGGAGCCTCTGTTATTGATAAAAGAACCGTGTGAGATCATGCTCTCCTCCCGCTGCAGTTTGTCTGCAAGAACGACAAGTGCATCCCGTTCTGGTGGAAGTGCGACACGGAGGACGACTGCGGCGACCGCTCAGACGAGCCCGCAGACTGCCGTGAGTGTTGCTCATCTCCCCGACACCGACGCCCCCTCCGCTTACCGGGTACCAGGCTGACGTGTGTGTGTGTGTGTGGTTGTTCTGACGCCCGTAGCGGAGTTCAAGTGCAGACCGGGACAGTTCCAGTGTGGGACGGACATCTGCACCAACCCAGCCTACATCTGTGACGGAGACAACGACTGCCGGGACAACTCTGACGAGGCCAACTGCGGTATGTCCTTCACGTGTTCCTCCTCCCTACGTCCGCTGTGCAGGATGGGGGAATTGAAGCTAGCTCCGGCGTGCGTTTAGAAGGCGACAGAAACACTCTGCTCCTCAACCCGCCCTCTTCCCTACTGCCAAAACCCTGCTGAACCTCGGCGACAGAAACCTGACATGAGGCTCAGGAGGTAGAGTGGGTTGGCTGGTAACCGGAATGTAGAGGTGTCCCTGAGCAAGGCGCCTCACCCTGACTGCTCTTGACAAGCTGGCTGTCGCCTTGCATGGTCGACTCCGCCGTCGGTGTGTGAATGTGTGCATGTATGGGTGAACGTCAGGCAGTATTGTGAAGCCCTCTGAGAACCACCGGTTAGAAGAGCGCAAATAGATGCAGTCTGTTTACCATTTAGCGCTGCACTGAGCACTCTCTCTGAACATGTACTATACAATTTAAATCCCTCTGTGACCTGCCCGACTGCATTCTAATGTACACCTGCTGGTTCGTCTGCAGACATCCACGTGTGTCTGCCCAGCCAGTTCAAATGCACGCACCCCAGCCGCTGCATCCCCGGGATCTTCCGCTGCAACGGCCAGGACAACTGTGGGGAAGGGGAGGACGAGAAGGACTGCCGTGAGTCCCTCAGCCCGCATGGCAGATGTTCTACCGAGGACAGGACACAGGACAGAGGTTCTCCTGGTCTACAGAGTATAGGACCCAGGAGGACAGATGTTCTACCAAGTATAGGACCCAGGAGGACAGATGTTCTCCTGGTCTACAGAGTATAGGACCCAGGAGGACAGATGTTCTACCGAGTATAGGACCCAGGAGGACAGATGTTCTACCGAGTATAGGACCCAGGAGGACAGATGTTCTACCGAGTATAGGACCCAGGAGGACAGATGTTCTTACATTTTATAACAGTAGTGATCACTGAGCTCAATGAACACACTTCATCAGCGGAATTAGAATAAAGTAATTGCAACCAAAAAAAAAATCAATACTAAATTGTTGTCTAGAATATCATTGAGATGCTAAAAAAAGAAATCGATGCCCTCAAACTAGTAGTTAGTAGTCACTTAAAGTAACAGTATGCATATTAGTATGCCGTTCATTATCACACACACCGTTACAGTCTGTTAGCTCCAACGCTCTGGGTGTTAATGTGAACCCCTGTGTGACGTGGCGTCTGTCTGCAGCCGAGGTGACCTGCGCCCCCAACCAGTTCCAGTGCTCCATCACCAAGCGCTGTATCCCCCGCGTCTGGGTCTGCGACCGCGACAACGACTGCGTGGACGGCTCCGACGAGCCCGCCAACTGCAGTAAGAGCCGGCATCACCCTGTTGATCACCCTGGGGACCACTCGGCTGATCACTCTGTTCAGCACTCTGCTCATCGCTCTGTTCATCACTCTGTTCAGCACTCTGCTCATCGCTCTGTTCATCACTCTGTTCAGCACTCTGCTCATCGCTCTGTTCATCACTCTGTTCAGCACTCTGCTCATCGCTCTGTTCATCACTCTGTCGATCACTCTGATCACCATGTCGATCACTCTGTGGATCACTATGATCACCATGTCGTTCACTCTGATCACCATGTCGATCACTCTGTGGATCACTATGATCACCATGTCGTTCACTCTGATCACCCTGTCAATCGATCTGTGGATCACTCCATCGTGGACGACGACTTCAGTTCAGATTCTGATTCTTATTGGCCAGAGGAGCTGATCTTGGCGTTGGCGTCAGCGTACGTTCAGCGGAACCCAGTTCTGTGGGATGAGTCTGATGAAGAGCTCCTCTTGGTTTCCTCCTCATCCTCTCCCTCCTCTCCCTCCTCCTCCTCTCCCCCTCCCCCTCCCTCCTCCTCCCCCCCCTCCTCACCCTCTCCCCCTTGTGTCATCAGCCCAGATGTCATGCGGTGTGGACGAGTTCCGCTGTAAGGACTCCGGTCGCTGCATCCCGGCACGCTGGAAGTGTGACGGAGAGGACGACTGTGGAGACGCCTCGGACGAACCCAAAGAGGAGTGCGGTGAGAGGGGGAGAGGGAGGGAGGGAGGGAGGGAGGGAAGGAGGGAGAGGGGGAGAGAAAGAGGGGGGGAGAGAGAGAGTGGTGGAGGGAGAGAGAGAGAGAGGAAGATGGGGGGGGGGGAGAGAGAGGGGGAAAGGGAGAGAGAGGGAAGGAGGATGGGAGGGAGGGAGGGAGGGAGGGAGGGAAGGAGGGAGAGGGGGAGAGAAAGAGGGGTGGGAGAGAGAGGGAGGTGGAGGGAGAGAGAGAGAGGCAGATGGGGAGAGAGAGAGAGGGAAAAAGGGACAGAGAGAAGCAGAGAGAGGGAGAGAGAGAGAGAGAGAAAAAAAAGGAGAGCAATGGAGCGAGAGAGCGACAGGCAGAGAGGGAGCGAGAGCGACAGGCAGAGCGGGAGGTTAGGTGCCTGTAGCAGCCGGCAGCGTGTCCGGTCCTCTCAGGTCCCTGACCGTGTCTCTCCGGTTCCAGCCGAGAGGACCTGCGAGCCGTACCAGTTCCGCTGCAAGAACAACCGCTGTGTGCCGGGCCGCTGGAAGTGTGACTACGACAACGACTGCGGCGACAACTCCGACGAGGAGCAGTGTGGTAGGTCCCCCCCCCCCCCCCCCGCCCCCTCCCCCCCGCCACCAAACCTCCCCACACTCACCATCACCGTCTGCATTTTGTGAATGAAACTCAAGCAGTCTGTTATCCACGGCTTCCCCTGGTAAGCGTCGTCTACACATCTACTGTGTGTGTGTGTGTGTGTGTGTGTGATAGAATGCAAAATGGTTGATACTCTTGTTGTTCACGTTGGACTGCCGTGTGTGTGTGTGTGTGCGTGTGTGTGTGTGTGTGTGTGTGTGTGCGTGTGCGTGTGCGTGTGGTAGCATGGTACATGGTACATTGTTCACTGCCTTGTGTGTGTGGCCATTTGCACATCTCACATCATTTCATGTCTATTTTGCATTTCACACTGGCCTGTCGGCGTGAGATAGAGGTAGGTGTTTCCACTGTTTCAGCCCTGCCCCCCCCCCCCCCCCCCCCATCCATCTACCTCAAACCCCCCAGCCTCCCGCTATTGTGTGTGTCCCTAGCTGCCTTCCCTGGTCTATCCCTGGTCCCTCTGGCCTCTATGAACCCTCCCTGACCCCTCCCTGGTTCCTCTGTCCTCTCTGACCCCTCCCTGACCCCTCCCTGGTTCCTCTGTCCTCTCTGACCCCTCCCTGGTCCCTCCCTGGTTCCTCTGTCCTCTCTGACCCCTCCCTGGTTCCTCTGTCCTCTCTGACCCCTCCCTGGTCCCTCCCTGGTTCCTCTGTCCTCTCTGACCCCTCCCTGGTCCCTCCCTGGTCCCTCCCTGGTTCCTCTGTCCTCTCTGACCCCTCCCTGGTCCCTCCCTGGTCTCTCTGTCCTCTCTGACCCCTCCCTGGTCCCTCCCTGGTTCCTCTGTCCTCTCTGACCCCTCCCTGGTCCCTCCCTGGTTCCTCTGTCCTCTCTGACCCCTCCCTGGTCCCTCCCTGGTTCCTCTGTCCTCTCTGACCCCTCCCTGGTCCCTCCCTGGTTCCTCTGTCCTCTCTGACCCCTCCCTGGTCCCTCCCTGGTTCCTCCGTCCGTCAGTCCTCTGAAACGCGCCTTTTACGTCTTCCCACTTTTCTCGGTGAACGTTTCCGTCCTTCTGATTGGACCTTTTTCTGGAGCATCCTGCCCTACTGCTCTCGGCCCCCCCCACTCCAACCCCACTCCGCCTCCTACTCCCCTCCCCTCCTCTCTGGATAACTCCGCCCCTAACCACGCCCCTTCCCCATTGTGCTCCGCCCCCTCCCCCCCCCCCAGTGCCACGGCCGTGCTCGGAGAGCGAGTTCTCCTGCAGCAACGGCCGCTGCATCGCCGGCCGCTGGAAGTGCGACGGCGACCACGACTGCGCCGACGGCTCGGACGAGGTAAAATACCCCCCCCCCCTGCTGAGTACACAGGCTTCTTCTTAGATTAAGATTAGTGTCAAGACTAACGTTTAAGACGAGTGTTTATGACGAGTGTTAAGACTAGCGTTTAAGGCGAGTGTTTAACACTAGTCTTAAGACTTGCGTTTAAGACTAGTGTTTAAAATGGCGTTAAGATTTGTGTTTAAGACTAGTGTTAAGATTAGCGTTTAAGTCTAGCGTTAAGATTATCGTCACGACTTGTGTTTAAGACTAGCGTTGAAGACGAGTGTTTAAGACGAGCGTTTAAGACTAGCGTTTAGGACTAGTGTTTAATGCTAGCGTTAAGATTCGTTTTTAAGACTAGAGTTAAGACTAGAGTTTAAGGCAAGTGTTTAATACTAGCGTTAAAGACTAGCGTTTATGGCTAGTATTAAGACTAGCGTAAAGACTAGTGTTTAAGACTAGTGTTTGAGACTAGCGATAACGACCAGCGTTTATTGCTCTAATCACAATAGTTCATTATTATTTTCAAATATTTTTTCTGTATTATAATTGTCCTGTATTCATACATTTTGTATTGTAGCTAATTTTGTATTATTATTTATTTCAGTATGTATGATCAGGTTGGGCAAGGGAGGGTCATGAATGTCCCAAAGCCTATTTTATGCCAAATGTAAACTTGTGAAACTGATCTCCTGGCGTTCCCAGCACAACTGTGTGGTGCGGTGCGACAGCGACCAGTTCCAGTGCCGGAGCGGCCACTGCATCCCCATACGCTGGCGCTGCGACACCGACCCCGACTGCATGGACTCCAGCGACGAGCAGAAATGCGACAACAGCGGTAAGCCACATCCCCCTCCCCCCATCTGCTCCCTAAACAATCATCCGTGATCCCCACGCTGTCGCCTCTCGGCCGATGGGCTGGGCCTACCCTCTAACCCGCCTCTGTGGGGTCCTTCCTCAGCGGGCCGCCGCTGCCCCCTGGAGGAGTTCCAGTGTAACAACACCCTGTGCAAGCCGCTGAGCTGGCGCTGCGACGGAGAGGACGACTGCGGGGACAACTCTGACGAGAACCCCGAGGAGTGTGGTGAGTAGACGGGGACCAGACCGGGACCAGACCGGGACCAGACCGGGACCAGACCGGGACCAGACCGGGACCAGACCAGTACCAGACCGGGACCGTACCAGACCAGTACCAGACCGGTACCAGACCAGTACCAGACCAGTACCAGACCGGTACTAGACCGGTACCAGACCAGTACCAGACCGGTACCAGACCGGTACCAGAACTGAACCAGACCAGTATCAGACCGGGACCAGACCGGGACCAGACCGGTACCAGACCAGTACCAGACCAGTACCAGACCGGGACAGGACCCGCTCCCCGTCCGCTTTAGGGGAGGAGAACGAGGGCTGATGATGAGGAGGGAGCTGGAGACATAAGACCGCTTTTTATTCAGCCTCGGATGTGCGTCGTACCGGGACCTCCGAAGACACTGTCATTAATTCTCATTATGTTTCATGTGTATCCTTATATATTCTGACAAATGTACTTATTGTAAGTTGCTTTGGATAAAGGCGTCTGCTTAACGCCGTCAATATAAATGTAAATGACTCTCCAGTACTAATGTTCTCCAGATCTGCTTCAAAGGCTCATAGTAGAGCCGGAGTTCTTTGGCGAGCTGTGGGGCATTGTTGACAGCTGCCGTTGCACTCTGAACAGAGTCCCAGCCCCTCTCTCCCCCTGAAGGGAGTCGAGTGTATGAAGACTCTTTTCAGATGTAAAACTCCGGGTTCGGAGCCGGTTTTTCCCGCTCCATTGACGCGTCTTGTTTCCCCCCCCCAGCTAAATTCCAGTGCCCACCCATGCGGCAGCTGCGTTGCCATAACGACCGCGTGTGCCTGCCGATGGAGAAGCGATGCGACGGCGTCAACAACTGCGGCGACAACAGCGACGAGCTGAAATGCCGTGAGTCCGGGGGCGGGACTCTGGGGGTCTGACCGTCGAAAAACAGTGGGGGGGGGGGGCTGCCGGTCACGGTGGGAGATCAGGACTGGTCGCTGAACGTCCACCGACTGGGGTGTCTGAAGAGATGGGGGGAAACTGCCCCTAATAAACTACCACTTCACATCCCTTTTGCCCCCCCCCCCACATTCCCACTCTTGTTAAGCAACCTTGGGTACCTTGAAAGGCGCAAAATAAATTTAAGTTATTATTATAATTACTATTATTATGGTCAAAATACCACATAATACCAAATAACACATCCACTAAATAATGGTAAATAATGAGCAGCAGCTGTTTCCTGTCAGCGTGTGTCTGAGAGTTCAGTTCAGCTCCAGCGTTGGCCAGTGAAATGTAGATAGGTGGATAACGCCAGGTAGGTCCCAGGTCCAGCACAGGTGCAGTACGATGGACACAGAAAACGTGGATCGCAATTTCAATGTGTCTCACCACGAGAGAAGCAACGAGACTCTTAGGCTCGACCTTCCTGGCCCCTCTAAGGCGGTGGTTCTCAAATTGGGGTGCGCCCACCCCTAGGGGTACTTTGGAGTACTGCAGGGGGTACTCAAATAAAAAATAGATAAGACAGGCCTGTGTTTCTCACTAAATTGTGAGTATTTGTACCCTTTTGTTGTTATGTGTCATGTGATGTCATGTTTACAGTGCCAGATAGAACGCACATACATAGTTTATGTTTTTTATATTTTTTATTATATTATTTATTTCTCCCAAAATGATTTTCGTGCCGCTGAAGGGGGTACTCAGCTGAAAAAATATATCTTAAAGGTACACCAGTAGAAAAAGTTTGAGAACCACTGCTCTACGGGGAGCCCCCCCTCCACTAAGGACCCCCCCGTCCCCTGTCCCCTGTACAGGCACGGTCCCGGCCACGCTCCGGTGCCAGAAGGACGAGTTCCGGTGCGATAACGGTCGCTGCATCAGCTCCACGCTGCGATGCAACTACTTCAACGACTGTGAGGACTACGGCTCTGACGAGGTCTCCTGCAACAAGTTCGGTGAGCCTCGCCCGGTCGGACCGGACTCCGTCATCCTGGTTACCGTTGGTGTCCGTTTGTTACATTACATTACCTTGGCGACGTCTTACAGTTACCATGTTGTACTGTGGACAGCCTTTTATTGTGTACATTGAGTACATTGTGTCATACTGTTGTGATATTGTGACTCACTAATGGTTGATATTCTGTTTGCAACTGCCCATGCTTCTCACTCAACTACGTATTCACACCGAAAAATTTTGAATCATGTTTATACCAATAGAATACATACATATTTAAAATAAATAAAAATAAGGGTGATGTCATCGTGATGTCAGCGTGATGTCACCGTGATGACATGATACCAAAGAAACTAAGATTCAGAGCGTCTACGTTCTGGTTGTGTGTGTGTGTGTGTGTGTGTGTGTGTGTGTGTGTGTCTGTGTGTCTGTACCGTACACAGATGTCCTGTAACGGCCCCCGTCTGTCCCTCTCTAGACACGGCTCTGAACGACTGCCACAGCAACCGGACCGTGTGTGGCGACGGCGACGAGGCCCACTGCGTGGTCAACGCCACCGACTCCTACTGCTCCTGCAAGCCCGGCTTCCAGTCCTCCGGGCGCAACAGATGCCAAGGTACCCGGGTCTGAGGTTCCCCCCCCCCGCAGGGTACCCCGGGACCCCTGTCTCTGGAACCCGGCTCTCCGGTACCCTAGCAGGTTAACTGGGTCTCCGGTCCCCTCGCAGGGTACCCGGCTCACCGGTACCCTAGCAGGTTAACTGGGTCTCCGGTACCCTAGCAGGTTACCTGGGTCTCTGGTCCCCTTAGTAGGGTACCCAGGTCTCCGCTCAGCCCGCAGGGTACATGGTCTCCTGTACCCAGGTCTCCGGTCTCCTCTCAGGGTACCTGGCTCTCCGGTACCCCTCCCAGGACCATCTATATATATCGTTCTATATAGTCAGTCCCTCCAGAAAAATGCGGCCAAATATCCTTGATTATGCGGCACGTTTACGTAAAAATTGCGATGAAATATGCGCCATATTTATGCAATTTTATGCGAGGAAATTGTGGTAACTTGCAAAAATTGCGGGGACTTTCAGTTCTGGTCCCGGTCTGATACCGGTCTGGTACTGGTCTAGTACTGGTCTGGTACTGGTCTGGTACCGGTCTGGTACCGGTCTGGTACGGTCCCGGTCTGGTCCCGGTCTGGTCCCGGTTTGGTCTTTTGCGAAAAATGCAGCTTTTCGATGACGTTCGCATCGCGCAATTACTGCTCTTAATGGCTGCTGTTGTGTGATGTAAACACAAACATTGTTTACTTTCTGCTAAGATATATGTGAATTCTTTGCAACGAAAATGTGGGGATAATGAAATCATGCAAGCCCCACATATTTTGCATGAAAATCTGCAATTTATGCGGTGAAAGTGCAGCATATTTGTAAAAATGCGGCCCCAACATGAATATGCAGACTTTGGCTGTTTATGCATTAAATTATGCGATTGCATAATCGCGTTTTTCTGGAGGGTCTGTATAGTCTATTGTTTTAGGGAGAGGCCTTCAACAGATCCAGGCTAGACTGATCTGCAACATTTTCCGCACCAAAACACCACCTGTTTCTCTGTATAAACTTTATTAGTGACATTTATTGTTTACAAAGTGTTGACAGTAGAAACACCAGCTGTGGAGGGTTGTAATCAAACATTTGGGGGGGGGGGTGCTTTGTTTGCAGATAAGAACGAGTGTGCGCAGTTCGGAGTGTGTTCTCACATCTGCAACAACACCAAGGGCTCGTACAAGTGCAGCTGCCAAAAGCACTTCTCCAGGATCAACGAGACCTGCAAGGCCGATGGTGAGTCGGCATGTTATTCCCCATGTTAGTCCCAATCTTAGTCCTCATGTTATTCCCCATGTTAGCCCCAATCTTCGTCCTCATGTTATTCCCCATGTTAGTCCCAATCTTAGTCCTCATGTTATTCCCCATGTTAGCCCCAATCTTCGTCCTCATGTTATTCCCCATGTTAGTCCCAATCTTAGTCCCCATGTTATTCCCCATGTTAGTCCCAATCTTAGTCCTCATGTTATTCCCCATGTTAGTCCCAATCTTAGTCCTCATGTTATTCCCCATGTTAGTCCCAATCTTAGTCCTCATGTTATTCCCCATGTTAGTCCCAATCTTAGTCCTCATGTTATTCCCCATGTTAGTCCCAATCTTAGTCCTCATGTTATTCCCCATGACATGTTAGTAGTGTCACACACACACACACAAAGGAACACATTCTTTGCACTCTACTGCCATTACCATATAATATAAAAAATATAAATAAAATAAAATAAAGCTGACAGAGACGGGGACAAAATGTTTCTTAAATCACTTCCCTCCTCCCACTCGCAGCTCCGAGACAGGTGCTCTACATCGGCAACGACAACGAGATCCGCAGTCTGGACCCGGGGATGCCCATCTGGCGCTACGAGCTTGCCTTCGAGGGCGACGCCAACGTCCGCATCGACGCCATGGACGTGTTCGTGAAAACCAACCGCATCTACTGGACCAACTGGCACACGGGCCGCATCTCCTCCTACGACCTGCCCTCGCTCTCCTCGCCCAACAACAACCGCCAGGGAGACGCCCGGGTCAGCAGTCTGGAGGTGGGTCTGCCCGCGACCTCGCTGGGACATCTCCTTTGACCTCCTGTGACCTCGCTGTGATGTCAGTGTGACCTCGCTGTGACCTCGGTTTGACCTCTGTGTTACTTTGTTGCGACCTCGCTGTGACCTCTCCCTTGACCTCCTGTGACCTCATCAACTTGTAATATAATAGTATTTTATGATTCAAATAATTTAGATAAATATATATATATATATATAAAGATATGTAAAGTACCTTAACGATAGGATTCAAAAATAATGTTATATCCAACTTCACCTGTCAACGACGATCAAATTAACATTTCCACCGTGATTATAATGGTTTAACATACAGTTTGATTTCATGTCACATTTAGTAAACATTAAAATGCATAAAATCGTCTATAGCTGACATTCACATCTACAGTTAACATTCAAATACATAACAACATCTATAGCTATCATTCTGACCTCCATCAGAACGCCCATTTGAAGTCGAAGGGGAGTCACCCCCCATGGCCCGGCCCCGTCTGTCCGGCCCGCCCACGGAGCCCCCTCTAACCCGGTCTCTGGTCCCCCAGATCCCGGACCTGCAGATGCCGCGGGGCATCGCCGTGGACTGGGTGGCGGGGAACCTGTACTGGACGGACTCGGGCCGGGACGTCATCGAGGTGGCTCAGATCGGCGGGGGGCGCCACCGCAAGACCCTCATCTCGGGCATGATCGACGAGCCCTACGCCATCGTGGTGGACCCGCCCCGGGGGTGAGTGTGTTTGTGTGTGTGTGTGGGTACGTGTGTGGGTGCGTTCTTTTACTAGGGTGTTTGTGTGTGTGTGTATGCGTGTGGGTCTGGGTGTGTGTGCGTGGGTGTGTGTCTGTGTGTGTGTGTGTGTGTGTGTGTGAGTATGGGTGTTAGTGTGTGGATGTGGATGTGTGTGCGTGTGGGTGTGTAAGTGTGTGGGTGTGGGTGTTAGTGTGTGGGTGCGTATGTGTGTGTGGGTGTGTGCGCATGTATGCGTGTGTGTGTGTGTGTGCGTGCGTGCGTGTGTGTGTGTGTGTGTGTGTGTGTGTGCGTGTGTGACTCTAGAAGCCTCTTGCAAGGGGCTTGAGTACGGGAACGGACTGATCCATTATCGTTGACGCGTTCTGTAGGAAGATGTACTGGGCGGACTGGGGAAACCACCCCAAGATCGAGACGGCTGGCATGGACGGCACCATGAGGGAGACTTTAGTGGAACACATCATCCAGTGGCCCACGGGTAAACACCTCTCTCTCTCTCGCTCATCTGCTTCAGCCGGGAATGGTCTGTCCGGGGTTAGGTGGAACCTTGTCTAGTGGAACCCTAACTAGGGTTTATCACTAGCTGCGTTTCCATCTAAAAGGTGATGCGAATCTTTAGAAAGTTCGCAAAAAAGTCATTCGAATTAGGTGCGTTTCCATCAAGTGGTTGGAGCGGAATAGGGTGATGACGTTACACGTTGATGTCGGCAGGGTTGCCATGGCCGGACGTTATGCAGAAATCGGAACGACTGTCAGTCCTGTGTGTTCAAAGTTCGCTACGTCACAGCTGTTTCGAAAAATGTGTTTCCATCTCCCATTTTGCGAATTTACTCTCTTTCGAATTTCTCAAAAACCACCTCAAGCGAGCGGATTAACCTTTTTGCGAATCAGAGGATTTTTATGCGAATTTTGGTGTTTCCATCACCGTTTACTGATTCGATACTTCAAAGTTTGCATAAAATCAGGGGGATGGAAACGCACCTAGTGTAACCCTAACTAGCGTGTTTAAGTGGTACCCTGTCCGTTGTGTATAAGTGCACCCTGTGTTAAAGTGGACCCTATGTTTAAGTTCAAGGTGTGTTTAAGTGCACCCTGTGTAATAAGTGCACCCTATGTTTAAGGTAAAGGTGTGGTTAAGTTGACCCTGTGTTTAAGGTTGAGCTGTGTTTAAGTGCACCCTGTGTTAAAGTGGACCCTATGTTTAAGGTTAAGGTGTATTTAAGTGCACCCTGTGTTTAAGTGCACCCTGTGTTTAAGGTAAAGGTGTGGTTAAGTTGACCCTGTGTTTAAGTGGACCCTCTCCGGTGTGTTTAAGTGGACGCTGTGTTAAAGTGGACCCTGTCTCTGTATCCTCCAGGTCTGGCGGTCGACTACTTCAACGAGCGCCTCTACTGGGCCGACGCCAAACTGTCCATCATCGGCAGCGTGCGGCTGAACGGCAGCGACCCCGTGGTCGCCGTGTCGGGCATCAAGAACCGTTGAGTGACCACACACACACACACTCCCCGTGATGTCACTGTGATGTCACCGTTGAGTGACCACACACTCCCCGTGATGTCACCGTTGAGTGACCACACACACACACACTCCCCGTGATGTCACGGTGATGTCACCGTTGAGTGACGAGACACACACAAACTCCCCGTGATGTCACAGTGATGTCACCGTTGAGTGACCACACACACACACTCCCCGTGATGTCACGGTGATGTCACCGTTGAGTGACCACACACAGTGACCACACACACACACTCCCCTTGATGTCACTGTGATGTCACCGTTGAGTGACGAGACACACACAATCCCATTGATTGAGTCTCTTTGATGTCAGCGTGACATCACCGTGAAGCCGCCATGATGTCATCTTAATGTCACCGGGATTTCACTGTGATATCAGCGTGATGTCACTGTGATGTCAGCGTGATGTCACTGTGATGTCAGCGTGATGTCACGGTGGTGTCAGTGTGACGCCCGGCTGGATTGTCATGTTTGTTATTGTTTGCACCAGGTAGAATGGGTGACATTGATACATGGTAATATGTACACGTGCTTGGAAAGTTGTTGATGTTCTTCTGATATGTCGTCCTCCCCCACACACACACTCACACTCACACGCACACAGATCTCTACCACCCGTTCAGCATCGACGTCTTCGAGGACTACATCTACGGCGTCACCTCCTTCAACAACCACGTGTTCCGGGTCAACAAGTTTGGGCGTGGCGCGGTGGAGAACCTGACCACGGGCATCAACCACGCCACCGACCTGGTGCTGTTCCACCGCTACAAGCAGCCTGACCGTGAGTCCCCCCTCCCCCCCCCCCCCCCCCCCCCCCCCACCACACAGCCTTACAGAGCCTTGTGATCAGACGCTAATTAACACACAGGCTCACCTAGCTGCAGCACAAGGGTTCAGGTGTACAAGGGGCCCTGGATTAAGCCAGACTATTTTACTTTTTTCTTAAAGATGTGAGGGCCATGTCATGGGGCCAGGTTCATAAAGTCCGTTTTGGTTGTCAAATTAGACGTCACGGCCACTCGACAGCTTAGTGGCAGAAATTCTGAGAAAAGAGAATGTTTTTTTGTAGTGATATGTATTATTGGAGTATAACACAGTAGCGTTATTTGTGTCTGTGTAAGGATGTTGTGATTTTACCTTAGTATAACAAGGGTGTTCTCTACTGCTGCAGATGTTGTAGGCCTACCTCTTGGGTTAGAAAGCTAAAAGCTGTTACAAGCTTGAAGATACACTATGAATTGTCGGTCGGTCGGTCCACAAAAAACGCGTGGTCCTCATCGCTATTATACACTACATTTTTTTATTTTCTGCGTGATCAGTAAATAGCAGCAGGGGTCAATGACAACATGACACTGCTTGTGATGATACCGGTCACTGAGTACATGCCCCCCCCCCCCCCCCCCCCAGTCCCCAACCCCTGCGACAGGAAGAAGTGTGAGTGGCTGTGCCTGCTGAGCCCGAGCGGGCCGGTTTGCGTCTGCCCCAACGGACGCACGCTGGACAACGGCACCTGTGTGGAGCTGCCCCCGCCCACCCTGTCCCCACTGGGTACGTAGGGACGCACACACACCTCTACACACACATTCACACGCACGCACTCACGTATACACACACACATTCATAAACGCACATACATGCGCGCACACAGGGCGTATACACACACGCATACCTACACTAAGACGCAGGCATGCTCGCACAAATATACACACACACAAGCACAAACACGTACATACGCACACGGGCATGCGCGCACACGTGCACACACACACACGCATACACACAGCAACACACACGCACACACACAACCACATACACGCATACATTCACATACACACACAACCACACACACACACACACACACACACAACCACACACACGCATATATACACAGAAAAACACAACCACACACACACACACACACACACACACACACACACACACACACACACACACACACACACACACACACACACACACACACACACACACAAACAGAAACACACAGGCTCAAGGCAGAGCAGGTTGTGAGGTGTGTGTCTGGTCCACAGCGCCCCCCAGTGGCCCGTGTGCGGTGCAGTGTCTGCACGGCGGCAGCTGCTTCCTGAACGCCCGCCGGCAGCCCAAGTGCCACTGCCAGCCCAACTACGGCGGCGAGCGCTGCGAGGTGGACCAGTGCCGGGACTACTGCCTCAACGGGGGCACCTGCGCCCCGTCCCCCTCAGGTACCGGGGGCGCCCCCTGGGGCCCGGGAGGATACAGGGCGATAGGGAAGAGATCTATAGTTAGCATTCACATCCACTGTTAAAGGTTGGGTAGGTGATTTGCGAAACGCCAGCAGATTTTGAAAATACACAACTCATATGGTCCTACCCCCTCTCCTTCAACGCTGACTCTGACTCCACCCATTCCAAGTACCTGGACGCGCAATCATGCACGAGCGCGAACAGAGATGCGCGAGAGCGAGCCAGGCTAGCGTAGGTTTTCGTTTAACAACATGGCACTACATTCAGCTGTAAGTTGCACCCAGTACCGCGGGAAGTAGGAGTGCTGGGGGTGCTGCAACACCCCCTGTCCGAGGCCCTGTCTTATCACAGAAAACGATCATTTCTAGAAACTCCGGCCAAAGTGGAGATTTCTGAAAACGCCGGTTATGTGTTGTCGTGTCAACGGGGAGAAACGGGATTTTAGGTTCTGAAGCGTCACATTATGCACCAGGAAATGCTTAACGTCATGTGAGCGCCCGCTGTACCGTATTGGTCCGAATATAAACACAAACCCCATTGTAAGACGACCTATATTTGGAAAAAAGATTTGAAGACCAGATCCGTTTTTTATGAATAAATAAATTGTATTCATTGAAATAATATACGAAAATAAAAAGGCATCGAATAAAACACTGCATTGCCACTAAACAGTAGTGCAAATAGGCCGTACTGATGTGTACACCAAAGACTATTCCTGACACTCCTCTGCCCCGCTGTGTTCGCTCTGGCTGTGGTCGCTCCGAACTGTTTCGGCCCGTGGCAAAGCGAGTCATCCTCGCTGCTGTCCAAGGCATTTTGAGACGCAGCATTTATTTAATGCTCATATGACCTAGTGCTGAAAAAAGGTTATATGAAAAAGTGTGAGGGTAGCGGTGGTGCGCTAAACTTGTTCTGTGAGCAGCTGGATGTGAACGATCGATTTTCAACTGTCCGCGCATGCACTGGTGTAATTGAGCTGCGCTGCTATACATCTTTTTTTATCAATGTAACGAGTTGCGAGTCTAGTGCAGGCTGAATTTTTTTTTTTCCCTGCACCCCCTGCTGAGAATACGTTCTCGCTGCAATGGTTGGACCAGATGTTATAAACATTAAACGGTCACATAAATCATTACTATTTTTAGAAAATGTATGTTTGTTTCATATAATTGTATTGGAAGTCCTGGTTTTCACTAGGGTTGCCGCGGTGTGGACATTTTCACACCGAGTAATACACTCGTCTCCACACCGGTATTACCGAGTATAAACGGTATAAACTTTGAAACTAGGTCAACCGCCACACAAGCATCGGTTTTTAGACCCTTCTCGTCCTTCAGTTGCCGCCAACGTTCGAAAGCAGCGCCTAGGATTATTCTTGATTTCAGTTTTTCTCTTTCAGCGTTTTTATTATCAATTACTCTCTGAAAAAGAGTTTTCCTTCTCTTTGCTGGTGGTGGTGGTGGTGGTGGGGATGGTGGCGTCTTGTCTGCCATGGAAATTGTCTTCTACTGCTAGGTCCAAATGTGGATTAACTAGTTCCAGTAGCTACCGCAGGATAACAACAAACAGGAGCTTGCTCTGGGTCACGAGCTCTGGGTCACGAGTACTGCACGAAGGGGTCGCGCGCGGGGCGCGGGGGAGGGGGAGTGCAGTACGACCGTTTGATTGACGTACTTACTGTCCAATGCAACTCGGTGGCAATGGAAATGATTGGCTGGAGTTTTTCGAGCCCTGCCCGTTCCACAGATGATTGACTTGTTTAATTTTCATGTCAGTACTTCTAACTCAGTGGCTGTAAGCGGGTTATGATAAGGATTTCAAGTAATTTTGCAAAAATGGCCAAAAAAGCAAATCACCTATACAACCTTTAACATTAATAGATGTTACAACATCTATAGTCAGCATTCACATCTACTGTTAACATTAATAGATGTAACAACATCTATAGTTAACATTAATATACATAAAATCATCTTTGAACTGGTTATTAAAAGTTGTGTAACAGAGCGGCCCCTCTCCGTCCCTCCCCCGTCCCTCTCCCGTCCCTCCCCCGTCCCTCTCCCGTCCCTCCCCCGTCCCTCCCCCGTCCCTCCACCGTCCCTCCCCCGTCCCTCCACCGTCCCTCCCCCGTCTCTCCCCCGTCCCTCCCCCGTCCCTCCCCCGTCCCTCCCCCGTCTCTCCCCCGTCTCTCCCCCGTCACTCCCCCGTCTCTCCCCTGCCCCTCCCCCGTCTCTCCCCACGTCCCTACCCCGTCCCTCCCACGTCCCTCCCCCGTCCCTCCCCCTCTCCTCCCCCTCTCCTCCCCCGTCCCTCCCCCTCTCCTCCCCCGTCCCTCCCCCGTCCCTCCAGGCTCCCCCACCTGCCGCTGCCTGAAGGGCCACACGGGGCCCCGCTGCGACCTGCACACCTGCCAGAACTACTGCCAGAACCGGGGCAACTGCACCGTCACCCCCGGCAACCAGCCCACCTGCCTGTGCCCCCCCGGCGTCCTCGGGGACCAGTGCCAGTACAGTGAGTCAGGCTCCGCCCTCGAGGTCACCACCGGGTTCACCCCGATGCCCCCGCTCACCCACTGTGTGTGTGTTTGTGTGTGTGTTTCTGTTTGTGTGTGTGTGTCTCTGCCTGGATGTGTGTGTGTGTGTGTGTGTGTGTGTGTGTGTGTGTGTGTGTGTGTGTGTGTGTGTGTGTGTGTGTGTGTCTCTGCCTGTGTGTGTGTGTCTCTGCCTGTGTGTGTGTGTGTGTCTGCCTGTGTGTGTGTGAGCAGCTGCGTGCGAGGGCCGCTGTCTGAACGGGGGCCAGTGCCTCCAGGGGCCCGACGGGGCCCAGCAGTGCCGCTGCCCCCCCCAGTACCTGGGCAGCACCTGCCAGGTGGACCGCTGCCACTACTGCCGGGACGGGAAGTGCACCCCCACCAACACGCTGCACCCCACCGGGGAGGTCACCTGCCTGTAAGGGTCACAGAGACACACACACACACACACACACACACACACACACACACACACACACACACACACACACACACACACACACAGAAACACACAGAAACACACACACACAGAAACAGAGAGAAAGACATAGAGACACACACACACACACACACACACACACACACACACACACACACACACACACACACACAGAGAAAGACATAGAGACACACAGAGAGCTACACACACACACACACACACACACACACACACACACACACACACACACACACACACACACACACACACAGACCCACGTGTGTGTGTGGTGCCGCAGCACTCAGCCTCCGTCCGTCTGTCCCGCAGCTGTCCCAACGGCCGGGTCCAGCCCAGCTGCTACACCTGCGACACCAACGAGTACTGCGCCAACGGCCAGTGCTCCCTCCACCCGCTGACCCGCCTCCCGGAGTGCAGGTGGAGCCAGCCGCCGACCCCCCCACCCTCCCCCCCACCCTCACTGCTCCAGTGGCTCTGAGCGGGCTGTTCTAAACCCTGCTGTGTGTGTCTGTGTGTCTCTTTGTGTTTTTGTGTCTTTGTGTTTGTGTGTGTGTATGTGTGCATCTGTGTGTGTGTGTGTGTGTGTGTGTGTGTCTATGTGTGTGCATCTGTGTGTGCATGTGTGCGTCTCTGTGTGTTTGTGTGCTTGTGCGTCTGTATGTGTGTGTGTGTGCGTGTGTGTGTGTGTGTCTGTGTGTGTGTGTGTGTGTGTTTGTGTGTGTGCGCTTGTGCGTCTGTGTGTGTGTGTCTGTGTTTGTGTGTGTGTGTGTGTTTGTGCGTCTGTGTGTGTGTGTGTGTGTGTGTGCGTGCGTCTCTGTATGTGTGTGTGTGCGTGTGTGTGTGTGTGTGTGTGCGTGTGTGTCTGTGTGTGTGTGTGTGTGTGTGTGCGTGCGTCTCTGTATGTGTGTGTGTGTGTGTGTGTGCGTGCGTCACTGTGTGTGTGTGTGTGTGTGTGTGTGTGTGTGCGTGCGTCTCTGTATGTGTGTGTGTGCGTGTGTGTGTGTGTGTGTGCGTGTGTGTCTGTGTGTGTGTGTGTGTGTGTGCGTGCGTCTCTGTATGTGTGTGTGTGCGTGTGCGTCACTGTGTGTGTGTGTGTGTGTGTGTGTGTGTGTGCGTCTCTGTGTGTGTGTGTGCAGATGTGCTCCGGGCTGGACCGGCCAGCGCTGTGAGACGGTCGCCACCGCGGACAGCAGCTCGGGAACTGGTGCGCGTGAGTCGACTCCTCCTCTTCACCTCAGCTCAGTGAACACCAGACGAAGACACCTCGGTGCTCTCCGCTCGACGCGCCGTGACACCGCTCTGTGCTGTGGTTCTTGTGTGTGTCCAGGCACCGCCTCTATCGTGGTCCCCGTGGTGCTGCTGCTGCTGCTGGTTCTGTTGGCTGCAGGAGCCCTGTTCTGGTACCGGAGGAGAATGAGAGGGTGAGACACACACACACACACACGTGCACACGCACACACACACACACACGCATTAACGCACACACACTCACACGCACAAACACACACTCACGTACAGGCACATGCATTAACGCACGCACACACACAGGCACACACACAGGCACACACACAGTCGCACACACAGAGACGTCCGGAGACTCACACGCGCACACACATGCACACACACACACACACACACACACACATGCACACACACACACACACACACACACACACACACACACACACACACACACACACACACACACACACACACACCCCACCCCCTCTCCTCAATGACCTCTGCTCTGCTCCTCAGGTCTAGCGGGCTCGCCAAGTCGTGCCCACGACACTCGCGGTAACGGTTGTCAGGGTTGTGCCTTCACCATCCTCTTCCTCTCCTTCTATCCTCCTGCTCTCTCTCTCTCTCTCTCTCCCTCGCCCATCACTCGTAGTTGTTGTTGTTGTTGTTGTTGTTGTTGTTGTTGTTGTTGTTGTTGTTGTGCGGTGCGGGCTCTGTGGTCGGTGTGTCTGCCTGGACCGGGCCTGCCCGTCCTAGTGTCCCCTTATCTTTCCTCGCCGGCCCACCCAGGGGCCCCCCCCCCCCCCCCCATGTGTGTGTGCTGCTTGCAGTGCCCCCTGTCCCCTGTACCCCGTACCCCCCTGTCTGTGGCGTTGTGCCGTGGTGACGTCCCAGCATGCCGGCCGACATGCAGACAGCATTCTGCCGAGGCAAGGGTCCGTAGTCACCAAGGGGGGGGGTCCGTGTTCGTCCCTGACGGAGTGGACCACCGCTGCCTCAGACGTTTCAAGAGTCACACGTCACCGAGGTGGTCTCGGGGGGGGGGGCTCCCCGCTGAGGTCTGAGGCTCGGGGGGGAGGAGCCGGACTCAGTCGACTCCGGGCGCTTGCTCCCTGGCTGACATGTTGGCTTGGTGAAAGTGAGGTGCTGTCCCTTCCCTTCCACCCCTCGTGCCCCGGCCTGCACCGTGTACCCCCCCCCCCCCTCCCCCCTCCCCCCCTCCTCTTGCGTTGCCGCGGTGACCAACCCGTTTCTGTTGTCGTCTTCCGGGGCCCGCAGGGCCAAGGGCTTCCAGCACCAGAGGATGAGCAACGGGGCCATGAACGTGGAGATCGGGAACCCCGCCTACAAGATCTACGAGGGGGGGCCGGACGAGGACGCCGGGGAGCTGCTGGACGCCGACTTCACCCTTGACCCCGACAAGGTAAGAGACCGGCCGCCCCCCCTCTTCGTCGTCGTGTTCAGAACCGCGGTTGAAACGCTAATCTGCTAATGCTAGGGAGGACTCCGGACCTTGTCATATTTGTAGAGATATAAATGTAATTCATTAACTGTATACTAAATCGACGGGTGAGAACTTCTCTGAGATGAGTCAATGCTTAATTCGGTTGAGACGTGTTTAACATCTGTTGGTGCGTGCGCTAGATGAGCACAATGAGCTAGACGACCTCCTTGTGTGTTTGTCGACGCGATGCTTTGGTCAATAAAGCTTTGTGAACTCTTGGTTCCCCCCCCCAGCCCACCAACTTCACCAACCCGGTCTACGCCACGCTGTACATGGGCGCCCACAACAGCCGCAACTCCCTGGCGAGCACGGACGAGAAGAAGGAGCTGCTGTCGCGGGGGGACGAGGAGCCACTGGTGGACCCCTTGGCGTAGACGGGCCCCCGGGGGCCACATGGTCCCAACACACCCCCATTTTGCCTTTTAAAGAAAGAGAGAGAGAAAAAAAACAGCCGAGAGCAAATCGACGAAAAAAAGTTTGAACACTGTATAAAATGTACAAAATGAAGGACTACTTTTGTATGTGATTGCAGTATTATATTTTGTTCTTTTCAGATTCCTCTGGTCAAAAAAAAAAAAATTAATCACATTTTTCTATGACAGATTTTTTCATTTACAAGTATCCCTTCTCCCCCGTACCTAAATAGCCACTACCTCCTTGCAAAAATGAAATTGAAATGAGAAAATTTGAAAAAAGTAGTTGTCATTGGAGCAATTTTAATTTTTTTATTTTTATATGAATTGTATAAAAAAGAGTTGTTCCATTTCACCAGTGCCAGCTGTTCGCGTTGACTGGGAGCCGAGATGCTCCTTTATACATGGGTACCAATCCTGTTGAAAACACTGTTGGTAGAGTGGAAGAGACAACTTTTACGATGACTTATCAGAGTTCTGCGTGGAGCACATATAAAAGATACCAGAGGGCAACACCATAGCACAGTATTACCACACACTCTCCTCGATCAACATCGCACAAACCCTTGAATACCGTAGAACCCAAGGCAGGTAAATGTGTGCGTTTCATCACCAATCGGTGTGTTCAGAGCGTGTGCGCAGTGGGAGGGTGAGGGAGGCGTGTGTCGTGGGGGGGGGGGGGGGGGTGAGAATCATGGAAGGTTGCTTGTGATTGGTCCGACATGCCATGGCGGTTGTCGGACGTGGGTGCAAAGAGAATGGATTTGCTCACCAAACGAGGCCGAGTGTGAACAGTGATGAGCGGACTGTGAACGCTTTCTCAACAAGAATAGAGAGACTACTATCACCCCGCAGGGATAGGCTCTGATTGTTGGGCGTTTCCTCCCTGTGGTAAAGTCCAGTTTGCCTTTAGAAATGTAAAGGGCCTGTTGTTCAGCATATTTTTTTCTAAAGAATCAGGTCTCAAATGCGTTACTTTTCCTTCAGCCGCTTACTTAGCTGTTGCTGTTTATCTTTCCCCCCAACCCTCCCCGTGCTGCTGCTGCTGCTGCTGCTGCCACGCTCTGCCACTGACCCCAGACGCTGCTCCGGCCAGACGGTGGTTTGTCGTACCTTACTGCATGTGGAACGCTCCAGCGATCTCATCATAACCCCGATAACACGTTCTTTATACAACACAACAAGGCGTCAACATGGGGTGTTTCTTTTAGTCTGATGTGTCTGCTGCCTTCATGTCTTCGATTGAAAGTACAATCATTTTACCGCCGTGTTTGTTTTAAATCATACGACCATTCGTGGGATTGTTTTTGATTAGCCTTTGTTTTTAATTACAGATGTCACATAGCTTTTATAGTACACAATGCATGGAAACGCAGACTTCTTCTGGAAAGAGAATAATGTTTTACTTTTTGCTGGAGTACTCTGCAAACTAAATAAAAGGTATTGTTATAAATAAAATAAAATGGAAAAACTGTACAGAGAGCATTCTTTTTCGTCTCCTCGGCTGAAATTGTTGATTGGTTAAAATGGTTTTAGTTTAATAGTTTTAATATAACATTGCTATATAATCTAATTAAATAAGTAATTAAAAATAAATCTGCATAGGGCCTAATAAATGTACGGCCAAAAAAATGCATAGAGATAGATCAATTAAAGAAAGTGATTGAATGCTTTTTTCCTGACTCATTAAGTTTAAACACCTACTTCTGAACCATTCACATCAGCGTACTGGGAGCCCTGGCAGAAAGCAGAGTCCAGTAGGGGAACATGCCATATTATTTAGAGATTCACATTTTTTTTGGGCTTTGAGAAAATGAAGCAAACATTTTGTATAGAGGCTGGCTCTCATGCAATAACGCATAGAGATGCATCACTTTTGGAACATCCGATCCTCTGCCTGTCCTCCTCCCTGAAGACGGGTCCTTCTAGGTCACTCTCGATGTGCTCCACAGCCCGGCGCAGGTCCTCTGGCAGGCCGATGATCCTCCACTGGTCCCCAAGACGGTCTAGGACGACCCCAGGGTGTCCAGCCAGTCTCTGCCCCACTAGGTGGATCTCGCTCTGGCTCTGGCTCTGCAGGGAGCAACTCAGCACCGAGGTGGCCACTCTCTGGTACAGACACAGAACAGCTCTGAGGGCGTGGCCCTCCAGGGTAACGGTGTCTTCAGACCCCCCGGGTTTAGCTTTGGCCCAGACCGCATCTTCCATGTAACACAAATTCACACCGAACTTGCTTTCGATCATGGCCATTTCATCCTTATAAGCGATAGCCATCACTTTGTAGTTGGTTGCATCTATTGCTACACCAGAGCTGAGCAGAGGGTCTCTGAAGTTCATGCTGACCCTTTGTGATCTTCCTTGAGCTTCCCCTGCAGATGACGGACCAGGAACCGGAGTATTAAGGGTTTTCTTTTGCATTTTTGAAATGGTTTCGAAAGTCTTCAGGCTTTTCATCGGCCCGCACACCTCCACCTCATGGGGTGACACGGTAAGCGTGAGCTTCTCTTGACCCTGCTGGATGTGTTGAAGGGCTTTCTCCCAGTCCACTTGACCGGGCCCATGGGAGTAAGAGTAGCTTGTGGAGTCTCCTAAACAAGACTGGACTAGATCGATGAATTCAGAGAGAGCCTTGACTGGGTCTGCTCCAGCGCTGGTGTCACCGTTGAAGGACACCTTCACGTCCTTTTGGATATGAACTCCGTTTTCTTCCTCGATGCGTTTCATTTTCTCTCTGTAGACCTGGTTCACGTACCAGAAGTGGACCAGCGGTAAAGTGCAGTTCACAGGCTCCTAGAATAAAATGCAATCAATAAAAAAACAAACAAGGAAGATTATGCATTTCATTTCCACTCTTCTACGTTACTTACATTCAGCTCATCTCCAGGCAGAACACAAGTCACTAACGCTGTTCTCTGATGCTTCAGGGTCAACTTAGTTTCTTGAGTGAATAGATGTTCTTGAGATTGAAAAAAAAAAATTGGTGTTAAAAGACATGTCATTGGGATTTATATTTTGCTTATTATAAAATAAACAGAATTAAATGAGGCCTACCTAAAGAGGCTGAAACCACCGCCTCAACAGCTCCATCTTGTGGAGAAGTTACACTCCGACACTCCCAGACAGTACTGCTGGCGGATTTGGTTAACCAGGTTTGTAGAGCCTTTTGAAGTTCTACCTCCGGCTGCCGGGGTACTCCTTCTGGCCAGTCTACCTTCAGACGAATGGTGGCTTTGTTTTCCATCTCGGTAATCCTGGCTGAAAGTTTTCAGATCCTTCATTATTATCAACAAATTACGTCATTGTTATTTTCAATTGCGAACGTGTCAATAACGCCTGTTCAACCTGTCAATAACGCCTGTTACGTTATTGACAGGTTGACAGGCCCAGCGTGGAATAATCGATTTTTTACAGCCTTATGGTAGCAACGGATATGAAATCGGGTTTGCTTGTCAGCAGGTTGAATGTGAGACAGATGGTTAACTAGTCGTTAACATCTGTTCGATATTTAACGTCGGGACCAGACCGGTCATATGACACTGACGTTTTAGTTTTTCTCAGAAATAGCCTCTTGCTTATTTAGCTCCCACTCGTACCCAGTTCTTGTCTGAGATGCAGACGTTTCCCCGTTCTGATAAAACGTTTATACACCCGAGTTTGTTATTCCTCGTACTCCCCCCCCCTCGACACACACACAAAACCACACACACACACACACACACACACACACACACACACACACACACACACACACACACACACACACACACACGATGTTTAGTTGCATACGTTTTCAACTTACTTCACCCGTTGGTTCGCTTCTTAATTCTCTTCTTAAAATCAAAAGTGAAAGTGTTGGACCTATATAGCACATGCCACGCCCACATAATTCGATACATCCCCAGTGCCCACATAGTGTGATACACGCCCATAGAGCAAGTGACACGCCCACATAGTTTGATACACGCCCATAGAGCAAGTTACACGTCCACATAGTTAGATACACGCCCAGAGAGCATCGTGAGCTATCATGACGTGCAGACCAGACCGGATTAGCAACCTACTCCTAACAGGATGAAACAAAACGTAAAAGAGAATCATCTGGCTTTATTGATAATGTAATGAGAACATAAAGAAGCCACACTGCTATACTATCATGTTTTGATTATCTTTTATAAATGCAAATATCACACCAATCAACTTCAATCACCAACATGCATTAGATTTGTTATTGGTTTGTATTTGTAAGTATAAATAGTTTAAATGTTAATACAATACTTTCCACATTAAAAGTTATTTATGTGAATCAACTACAATGAGAAACTTAACCGTAAACAACGAAATGGTTGTCTACTTTTACAGTGCGCTGATATTTTGAAGGCGCTAACAATTTTGTACAGTTGAAGCCATCTCGTCTTAATTTAACATAATTTCTAATGTAGTCTATATATTCTCATTCAACAAACCTTTCCACGTAACAATCAGCAAGATATTCATACCCATTAAACCATTTGCCCTACATGAGACATTCCCTGTTTCTATTCAAAAGACAGATACATTCAAAGTTTGATTTGTTTAAGTGATACAGATTGGATCTTGAAATGATGCAGATGTTTTTCTAATGAGAGGACTTCACTCGATGCCTTTCGCCTTCAGTTCCTCCTTCACCCTCCGAAGGTAGTCGGGGTCTGGATACCCAAAGCTGCAAAACAGGGCCGTTGCCAGGGTTTAGAAATGAGTGGGGTCCAGATTTCTTTATTCTAATGGCGCTCATTTACTGCAAACAGACACATACAGACACAACCAAAGCAATACACTACACACAAACTCACTATCTACAAATAGATAGATACAGAAACAAAAATACTTTTATAAAATATTATATTTTGTGTGTGTTTGTAATATCAACGTTAGGGATGGGAATCGAGAACCAGTTCTTGTTCAGAACCGGTGCCGAGTCAACCGATTCCTTGGAATCATTAGCAAGCCTGCTTAACGATTCCGCTTATCGGTTCCGGTCGCGGCAAATGTGTCGTGACGTCACACACACACTGCTTTGTTTTGGTTAAGAACGCAGCAAACATGGCGCCGCCGAGGAAGAATCGCATTGTGCGTTCACACCAGACGCGACGGGGCGACAAGATCCCATACAAAGTGAACCTAGAGACGCGTATCGGGCGAATTTTTCGCGATAGAAAACCGGCGACAAGTTTTTGTCGTGATGACAACCAATCAGCGTTCAACAGCGTGATAACTGAGTGACATGTGTAACGTAACAGCCAATCAGCGTTCAACCGTCAAACTCAGTCCAATGCAGTCCGGGGTGAACTGCGGCATGGAGGAGAAAGTGATTGTTGCAGTTTGCCTGACCTCAGTGACCGCATAGCTGGCTACGGCCATGCTGCCAAACAGTTGACACATTAGTGGATCAATCCTTCCTGTCTCCGCTCTCTCTCCGCTCCAAAACATCCAAACGTTGTTAAGACATGGACATCAGCCTACCTCGATGGACCTCCACTGATGCTAGTCTTGTGGTGGATATCGTTCCAGGTGACCTGGTCCTCGGACCCCGAGGTACGGGAGGTCCCCACCGTGAAGATCAACCTCTTGTCGAAGGCTCTCTGCAGTAACCTCAGCACCTCCCTGCCTTCTCTGTTGTCTGGGAGGTACGCTGATCTCTGGGTGCCATAATGTGTCTTCCCAGGGTTGGGGTGTCGGGCCTTGGGATACAGGAGGGGGTGAATTTGCAATGTAAATTCAAAAATAAAATGTGCATACATGCAAATACAAGAAACATATCCATGTATCTTTATCTATAGAGATAAAATGATAATAAGTACCGTCTGTTTTCCAGGATACATCTCATATTTGATCACTATATTGCCGTGTCCCTGGAAACCTGGAAGTGAATAACGTTGAGTTTCATATGTCATTCTTCCGTCAGGCTGGTCTCCCGTCAATTCTCCAAAAAGAGCTTTACATATCGGACAGGTGGGTCCCATCTGTGTCACTAAGTTTTCCAGACATTCCTTGCACAACGCGTGGTGGCACGGCAGCATTCTCCTGTTTGTAATTTGATCCATGCAAACAGGACACTTGTCTTCTTCTTCTTCAGCTGCCGGGGCTCCCCTCACTGGGGGTTTGCCCCCTGCCATGTCACTTCCTCCGCTGGAGTCGACTCCATATCTCAGGTGTCCAATCCTCTGCTTGTCCTCCTCCCTGAAGACGGGTCTTCCTAGGTCACTCTCGATGAGGTCAACAGCCCGGCGCAGGTCCTCTGGCAGGCCGATGATCCTCCACTGGTCCCCCCGAAAATCAGGGACGACCCCAGGGAGTCCAGCCAGTCTCTCCTTCACTAGGTGTCTCTGGCTCTGGCTCTGCAGGGAGCAACTCAGTACCGAGGCGGTCACTCTCTGGTGCAGGCACACAAGAGCTCTGAGGGAGTCGCTCTCCAGGGTAAAGGCATCTTTGGATTTCATTTCAGCTCTTGCCTTCACCTTATCCTGTATGTAACCATATTTCACCCCAAACCCTTTTTCAAGTTCTGCCAACTCCGTCTTAAAGAGAGTAGTTATTACAAGCCAATGTACTGGATCAATGTGCAATGTGTCTGATCTTCCTTGAGCTTCCCCTGTAGATGACGGACCAGGAATCTGGGAATTATGGCTTTTCTTTATAATTTTTGAATAATTTTGGAAAGTCTTCAGGCTTTCCATTGGCCCACACACCTCCACCTCATGGGGGGACACGGTAAGCGTGAGCTTCTCTCGACCCTGCTGGATGAGTTGAAGGGCTTTCTCCCAGTCCACTTGACCGGGCTCATGGGAGTAAGAGTAGCATGTGGAGTCTCCTAAACAAGACTGGACTAGATCGGTGAATTCAGAGAGAGCCTTGACTGGGTCTGCTCCAGCGCTGGTGTCACCGTTGAAGGACACCTTCACTTCCTTTTGGATATGAACTCCGTTTTTTTCCTCGATGCGTTTCATTTTCTCTCTGTAGACCTGGTTCACGTACCAGAAGAGGACCAGCGGTACAGTGCAGCTCACAGGCTCCTGGATTAAAATGCAATAAATTAGCAAACAAACAAGGAGGGAAATCATTTCTTTAATTCTTGCCCATTGCCCGTCTTTCGGATGAGACGTTAAACCGAGGTCCTGACTCCCTGTGGTCACTAAAGAGCCCATGACACTCATCGCTATAGTAGGGGTGCTAGCCCCGGCGTCTCTACTCATCGCTATAGTAGGGATGCTAACCCCGGTGTCTCTACTCATCGCTATAGTAGGGGTGCTAACCCCGGTGTCTCTACTCATCGCTATAGTAGGGGTGCTAACCCCGGTGTCTTTACTCATCGCTATAGTAGGGGTGCTAACCCCGGTGTCTTTACTCATCCCTAGAGTAGGGGTGCTAACCCCGGTGTCTCTACTCATCGCTATAGGTGCTAACCCCGGTGTCTTTACTCATCGCTAGAGTAGGGGTGCTAACCCCGGTGTCTCTACTCATCGCTATACTAGGGGTGCTAACCCAGGTGTCTCTACTCATCGCTATAGTAGGGGTGCTAACCCCGGTGTCTCTACTCATCGCAGTAGGGGTGCTAACCCCGGTGTCTCTACTCATCGCTATAGTAGGGGTGCTAACCCCGGTGTCTCTACTCATCGCAATAGTAGGGGTGCTAACCCCGGTGTCTCTACTCATCGCTATAGTAGGGGTGCTAACCCCGGTGTCTCTACTCATCGCTATAGTAGGGGTGCTAACCCCGGTGTCTTTACTCATCGCTAGAGGTGCTAACCCCGGTGTCTTTACTCATCGCTAGAGGTGCTAACCCCGGTGTCTCTACTCATCGCTATAGGTGCTAACCCCGGTGTCTCTACTCATCGCTGTAGGTCCTAATCCCGGTGTCGTGCCAAAACTCTCAACCTGGCTCTTGCAACATGGCCACATCATCAGCCCTGGTCTTACATTGTATAGTTTCATTCCTCACCTCTCTAGTGTGTGTTGGAGCCTCGTGAGACTAGCCTGATCTCTAGAGGTCACACACCAGTTCCTCGCTGAAACTCAGTCTGGCCCCGCAACAACAAAAAGCGCTACTTGGAGGGAGTTTAAATTTATACGGAAGAAAGGAGCACAGCACCACAGTCTGCAGAATAAATCAATGGTGGCCCCCAACGAAAGGGTAGCAATCAGAACGATTTTTATCCGAAAATGTTCCTGGTTAGGAACTAAAACTCCCTCCCCCAATCGCTGATTGGCCGGTCCACGGGTTTTGAAAGTTGGGTTCAACGGGAGCAAAGCCAACTGATTGGAAAACTGTGGTGTGACTGAGTGAAAGGCCTTCACACTGGTAGTGGAGGATTGGTGATAACCCCCACGCTCTGGGTAAAGCACTCTGAGTGCCATGACAGGAGATATATAAATGCAACGAATACTATGAACTATTATTGTGGTTAGTAGGCATAGTAGTATTACTACTCACAGGTGGTGCAGATGGGAATAACCGAGGAGTGTCGTTGTCATGGGTTACTGGAGCAGAACCACCCCCATTAAGACGCCTCACACTGGCTGTTGTCTGGTCCCTCAGGGTCAGCTGGGTGTCGTCAGTGAACAGATCCTCCTGCCCTTAACATTCAAAACACCTTTCATTGTTACACATTTGATTGGAGTTCATTTCATGTAACATAAAATAAATCAAAAATGTAATTACCTGTAGCCGGTGTTATCTCCAGCCTCACACTTCCATCCTTTTGATCAGTTAGACGTACACACTCAGTGATGACTGTGCGTTTGGGGTTTTTGTTGAACCAACTCTGCAGAGCTTTTTGAAGTTCTGTCTCCCACCTGCGTGGAGGTTCTCCCTCTGGCCAGACTACCTTCAGATGAATGGTTGCCACAGGTTTATCCTTCTTCATGGGGGTCTGAAAGTGAAACACCAAAACCGAAGATAAAAGCCAATAACAATGCAGTGACCTCATGTTCAAGCAGTTAACTTCTGAGAATAGACAAGACATTATCAAAGTTTGGCTTTTTTGGTTATGTTTTGGGCTGAATAATAAAATGCATACTTTACAAACACCACATTCCTATTGATTAAAATATGGTCACTAATTAACTAAATTTAAAATAACAATAATTGTGTGGATACTCAGACCAACATTGTTAAAATAACATGTTTAGAAGATCGGGGAAGTTATCTTTTTCTCTGCTTGAAATATAATAGTTGCAGTTTTGATTTGACCAGAAGCATAGTCTAGCTAGCATAGTACTAGCCTTGAAAAAGTGTCAACTATCATAGTACTAGCCCCAAAAATGTGTCTCGTGATTGTGCAGAAGGGAAGGTTTACTAGACTGGATAGCCCCGCCCATTCTGCGGGCGATTTGAGTTCGCCCTGAAGAAAGGTCTGGGCCCTGTACCACGAAGCTCGCTTAGAGGGTTAGCGAGGTATGTTGAGCTCCAAGCCTGGCTTAGTTGTACCACGAAAGTCGATCTCTTTTAGCGTCGTTGTATCACCATGGTGACTTATGCTCGCAACCAAACCTGGTCGGGAGCAGTTTTTCGGCTTAGTCTAGCCGGAGATCGGCTACTTAAATCGGCGTGCGCAGCTTCCTAGCCCCTCCTCTGACAATGGCGTCACCATTTGTGGGTGTTCCCGTGGACCCCGGCGCATTTCTCGTACAGGCGTCTCTCCGGAGACAAGGGTTTTACGGGACAGAACCGATCCCTTGGCATTGTCTGACGATATTCAGATTTCAGACTTTATTGTCATTGTGCAAACAACGAAATTGGGGTTCTTCATGAGAGATACAGATTCTCATCAGAGGGTGTTCGTTATTTGATCGTCCTTTTGGACCTTATGTAGACAATGATTACTGTTGCGCATTGTGTCTCAGTGACAGAGTGCTAGAGTGGAGGTAGCGCGTCAGTCTTGAATTTCTGCGCGGGGGGTTCGACTCCCAAGTGACGCGAATTTATGTGAAGCTTAAAAAAGTCCTAATTCTCGTGCATATGGAATACTTATTCACTAAAGCTTATGGAATTATATTTTTGTGCTTATTTCGAACTTGAACCCATATTTTCAAGGCCGGGCTGGCATCACATCTATGGGGGTAAAATGCATGATGATAGACCGGCGAATTTGAACCCCGGTCGCTGGCGTTCGGGTCTTATACTAATCCACTACGCTACAGCCGCTACCTCTCAGCAGTCGAAAACATGCTATACATTTCTTAAATAGGGTGTATTTAAAGTGAATTCCCTAAATGATAGAATAAGGCAGGATGGAAGTTGCTTATGCATTTTTAAATCATCATCATTCTATTTGGATTAATGGCGAACAATTCTGCATTTGGCATAGTTATTTTACAGACAATATGCAGAATCTTTTCACTTATACGCATATAGACTGCTTGATCTATCGTAAAGGTGAGAAAAATGACGCAAAAAACGCCCCTTTCACTTGAACGCGCACTGAACCTAAAGCGGAAAACCTGGTTCAACTAATTGAATCTAAAGTGAGCTTCGTGGTACCATTTAACTCTGATTGCGAGTTGCGGCTCTGTCGAGCCAGGTTTTCCCAAGAAAGCCTGGGTATGTTCAGCGAGCTTCGTGGTATAGGGCACTGGAGAAGAGCAATACATTTCTTTCTGCTTCCAATACATTTTTGCGGGAGCCAATCACCAAGCTGGCTTTTCCCCCCCTTATGTTGTATTTGCTGGTTTAACACAATGACGACAGCCAAGCGACGGCAAACAGCCAATTGAGTACAGAGTCGTTTGAACTAGGCCCATTGATCACGCCTCTTGTGCTGAAGAAAATGACGGCAGCTTCCCCAGATTGAGCTTGGTCTGGCAATAGCCAGGCTAAAGGTTTACCCCTTTAGGAACCTCTTCAGCATTAGGTAGCTCTGAAACATGTGAAATGGTTTTACTTCCAGTACTCTGGTCGTTATGCGTATTTATCAAGTTAGAATTGTCTGTCTGAAAGCAAGAACAACATTGCATGTGATTAAATACAACAACACAATAGAGCTTGCAAGTCTGCCCCTTCCGGTAGACCCACATGGGACCTCTGAGATCAAAAAATATGAATGGGTTTCAATGGATTGAAAGTAATTATTTTCTGGTCCCACTCTTTATATGTCCTGGATTACACATATGTTGTTTGTGGATTTAAATGATATATTTTCATGCCAAGAGTTTGACTGTTTATTGCGCAATTGTTCAGTTAAAGGCTGTAGAGAAAACACAATGAGAAAGACTACACGTCTCGTATGTGACGTCACGCTCCCTGCGACTGGCGTGGACAAGACCGACAATCTCCCCATCGGCATAACTGAAAATCTACACATGCCCCGACTTATAATGGTTTTCACCTCTTTCGATGCAGTTATCGTCTCCTTGGAAAAAAGCGGTGAAGTGGAGCAGAGAGATCGCCATGTCTGTACCAGAGTGGTGGTGACGTATATAATTCGCGTCGAGAGCAGCGAGGGGCTGTAGTTCACATAGCAGCCTCACACAAAACCTAACATTATCAAACTTCCTCGCAATTTCTTTTTGTTTTCTTTGCATGAAAAATTATTATTTAAATCCAAAAACAACATATGTGTAATCCAGGGCATATAAAGACTGGGACCAGAAAATAATTACTTTCTCTCCATTGAAACCCATTCATATTTTCCTAGCCCAGAGGTCCCATGGAGGTCTCCCGGAAGGGGCGGACTTACGAGCTCTATGGTTGACATCCTGCTTATGTTGACATCCAGTTATCGTCTGAGAATAGACATGTTCAGAGTTGGGCTTTTATGGTTATGTTTTGGGCTGAATAATAACATCCATCCTTACGAACCCCACATTTTGTTTTTCTATTGATTAAAGATGATCACTAATTCAAAATCTAAAATATAACAATGATGTTGTGGATGCTTTGGACGACATTATTATTGAATATATGATGAAATATAATATTTTATTTGACCTGAATCATAGTCTAGATCAGGGCCATTCAACCTCCTTAACAACTGGGCTGAAAAGGAAAACCACTGGGGGTTCATGGGCCACACAGAGTAAAACTACGTGAATGAATCGCTACAAATAAATCGTACTTAAAGTAGTGTTAACTTAATATAAATAGTACTACTACATGGAATAAACTTGTCAGACGCATTCCTTCCTTCTTCACTTTTTTTCTTCACTTAATCGTATCATTATAAAAGATTTTGTTCTCACATATTTTGGACACGTTTTTAGAATTCAACAATGTTGTTTGAATCATCACAAAACAGAACTACTGTACATATGAGACATTTTGAGCCAGTGAGTCAGTGAGAAATATTGCACTGCCTTGTTTGCCTAGTTTGGCTCATCCTGAGACACTCATGCAGCTTCTCATAGGTCATGGAGCAACGTGCCCTTGTTCTGATGGCATTCATATGAGAAAAGCTAGACTCAGACGTATCGGTTGAGCCAAACATTGTCAGAATAAGTGATGCCAGCTCCTGATTGTGGGGTACTGATACTGGCTAGTATCACCGGCTACACACGGAAACCTGATTTGCATGCAACTATGTTTCTCCTTTATTTTATTTATTTTTTGCATGCAACCACTTGCGGGCCAGAAAAAAACTAAGAGGGGCCGCATTTGGCCCACGCGCCGCTAGTTGAATAGGCCTGGTCTAGATAGTTCCTACCCGGCCCTGATCTTGGTTCCAGTCTTACCGGCTGCATCCATTCGGTTTGTAACATGGTACGTTTCATAACTTGTTACGTAACGTCAGTGTCAACATAATTAAGTGCTGGAATGTGATTTGAAGGTCCAACGATTAAAACAGCAAATCTGATCCATGACATAACTTTTCCTTCCTCCTTAAGAAACCAAAGCCACTCACTGTTTCAGCGGGCTCCTCTCTCTGTCCAGGGGACGCCATGTTGAGTCGGGAAGTCAGGTTGGCCAGGGACGTCCTGCCGAGAGGAACACAGACATGTAACTCAAAAGGTGATTAATAGATCTTCTGGTACTATATATACGTGTATATACACTCCTGCTAGTGTATGTACGTGGTGTATATACGTGGTGTATATTCGGTGGACCTTACTGGTAAGTGGTAATACATGGTGAACATTTCATTAGAAATGAGTTCTGAAAGCAATACGAAATGGTATAGGCCTATTATAATAACGATTAACTATTATTATATTATCATCACAGCTCAGGGTATGTTAGGACACACAGCTCGGTTAAACTTTCGTTTCGGCCCGGTTGTAAAGTCTGAAGTTAGTAAGGCGTACTACCAGGCCTAATGGTTTACATACCGCTGGTCTATATCCTACATTACAACCTCACATCCACCCTTATAATGTTAACTAAGTCTCTAGTTAACATTATAAACTTAAACCTTTATAAATACGTACGTGAGCAGCTTCAGACCCACCCTGGTCTTTTCTTCCAAACAGAAAGTGAAAGTGTTGCAAGGACGTGCGCCCACTAGTGGCGACACACGCACGCACAGACGCACACACACAAAGCCAAACAAGGAAGATGATACATTTAATTTCAACCCTTCCAACTTAGTAACATTTAAATTTAGATTTAGGGCATTTAGCAGACGCTTTTATCCAAAGCGACAATCAGTACATTTGAAAGATAAACAACAACATATCGCTGTCGGTCCAGTAAGGATGTTCGTAGAACCAAGTGCCAAGCACTTACAATTGCTAGGCTAACCCATTCCCCGTATACAACAAAGATAGCTAGGATAAGATGCTACACAATGCTAAGTACTATTTTTGAGTGCCAGGGCGTACAGCATACTGTAGCGCCAGGGCTATGTTTGTTGTATTGTTTATACCACTTCTATTGGTTAATGTGTTCCCATCATGCTTTGCTTGACGAAGTCAGTTAGTGAGGAGTGAGTGAAGACTGTTATGTCAAATGCTCGGTTGAGTTAGGTCTTGGAGGTTTACTCTTGAAACGATTCAATAAAGTTATTGAAAGAATATAACGCCTCTGCTTTTGAAATTCGCTACAATACTATGGGCCCTATCTTGCATCCAGCGCAATTGACTTTCTACACCGACGCATGTGTCGTTGCTAGTTTGCAACTGGCGCGGAGCGTTCTTTTCCCTCCACTGGCACGCGTCGCTATAAGGGAATGATCTTGGGCCCCAAGGGACGGTTCAGCGAAAGTAGGAGGCGTGTTCTGGCGCAAACGTTCCCTGGTGCTATTTTGCAGTTTCAGAAAACAATTCCGCCACAAACCAGGAAATAGCTGGTTTAAAGTCAGTGGCGCGTTGTTCAGATGCTATTTTAAGGGTGCATGCATAATGTTGCTTGTGCACCTCGTGCATACACTTTGCCTCTCTCATCTACCTAGCCACACATTCTTGGTAAATTATTTGGGAAAGAACAGCTGATACAGCCGTAATAAGTTGTACTTTTAAATCAATGCATCTGCAAACACCGTACAGCAAACACATATTTTCTTGAAACAGACATCGTGTACAAGCCCATAACTTTTAGGATTGATGAGTATTTGATTGTGAGAAATCATTGTTTTACCGCTAGTGAGTGTTAAAAAGAATGAATGAATAAGGGCGCACGTGTGTGTAAGTGTAAAATAATTAATGAATGCGGGCGCGTGTGTGCATCCGTCTGTTTTAACACACAAAAAACTAAACACGTAACGAATAATACAGTCCTTGGCAATGTATATTAACGGGGGACACATGCATATTAGGAACACAAGTCGATAACGATAATGCATACAATACTGGTAAGAAACAATGTTTGTTAATGTATTGCGTGTATCATTAAATAGAACCACAGTTACCGCATATCATATATGTGTTAAGTTTTCTTTGCCGACATTTATTTGAGGATTCAGTATTTCTGAAGTTGTGGAAGAAAATGCTATTCCATGTGTGAATGAGGCCATATTATTTGCCCCTAAACTGGTCTATTTGAATTTTGAAATTCATGTGGTCATGCACCTGTCTCATCAGAGACTTCAAATGGCTCTTAAAGGGGATGGGAGATAGCCCTCTCATTGGTTTATTGCACGTTACGCCCAAACCACACCTACGGGTAATTAGGCTAATTCAGGGCGACCCTTTTTAGATTTGCGTCGGGCGCAAGAGTCATTGATCCGCCGGTATAATAGCAACATCGCCATAGAACCGCCCACAAAAATACTTGCGTTTGGCGCTTCTCACTTGCGTTTCAGCCTGTTAAAATAGGGCCCCATGTGCGTAAGGTGATACACGCCCAGAGAGCAAGTGACACGCCCAAACGGTTCGTTACACACCCAGAGAGCATCGTGAGCTATCATGACGTGCAGACCGGATTAGCAACGTACTCCAGGTTGGACAGGATGAAACAGAAAGTAAAAGAGAATAGTCTATCATCTGGCTTTATTGGATAATGTAATGAGAACATTAAGAAGCCACACTGCTATGCTATCATGTTTTGATTATCTTTGATCAATGCAATTATCACACTTTAAATGTTCAATCCACTTCAATCACCAACATGCAAATATTTAGTTAGTACACACACACACACACACACACACACACACACACACACACACACACACACACACACAAACACACATCTGATTTGTTATTGGTTTGTATTTTTAATAAATTGTTTAAATTTGACTACAATACTTTCCACATTAAAAGGCAATTATTTATGTGAATCAACTACAATGAGAAACTGAATAGAAAACAATGGTTGTCTACTTTTACAGTCTGCGCTGATATTTTAAAGGCGCTAACAATATTGTACAGTTGAAGCCAGCTCTTCTTAATTTAACATCATTTCTAGTGTAGATTTATATTCTCATTCAACAAACCTTTCCACCTAATAATCAGCAAGATATTCATACCCATTAAACCATTTGCCCTACATGAGACATTCCCTGTGTCTATTCAAAAGACAGATACATTCAACGTTTGATTTGTTTAAGTGATACAGATTGGATCTTCAAATGATACAGATGTTTTTCTAATGAGAGGACTTCACTCGATGCCTTTCGCCTTCAGTTCCTCCTTCACCCTCCGAAGGTAGTCGGAGTCTGGATACCCAAAGCTGCAAAACAGGGCCATTGCCAGGGTTTAGAAATGAGTGGGGTCCAGATTTCTTTGTTTGAATAGCGCTCATTTACTGCAAACAGACACATACAGACACAACCAAAGCAATACAATCTACAATTAATTAATTTTTGTATAAATACAGATACAAACAACTTTTTTGTAATATCAACGTATTCAAATCCTGATTTTATGCTTAAATAGCGCCACTAATATAAATGAAAAATCATGATTAAAAAAACAATTAAATCAATATATATATATATATGTATTTTTTTATTTTTTATTACAAAGGTCCAGACCTCAGTGACCGCATAGCTGGCTACGGCCATGCTGCCAAACAGTTGACACATTAGAGGATCAATCCTTCAAGTCTCCGCTCTCTCTCCGCTCCAAAACATCCAAACGTGTTTTAAGACGTGGACATCAGCCTACCTCGCTGGGCCTCCACCGAAGCTGGTCTTGTGGTGGATGTCGTTCCAGGTGACCTGGTTCTCAGACCCAGAGGTAACGGAGGTCCCCACTGTGAAGATCAACCTCTTGTCGAAGGCTCTCTGCAGTAACGTCAACACCTCCCAGCCTTCTCTGTTGTCTGGGAGGTACGCTGATCTCTGGGTGCCACGATACGGCCTCCCAGGGTTGGGGTGTCGGGCCTTGGGATACGGGGAGGGGCGCGGGGGGGGAGTTGTAATCAGAAACGTAAAAAAAAGAATACGTGCATTTATGCAGATACAAGAAACATATCCATGCATCTTTATATAGATATAAAATGATAATTAGTACCGTCTGTTTTCCATGAGGAATGTCATATTTGATCAATATATGGCCATATCCCCAGAAACCTGGAAGTGAAGTACGTTGAGTTTCATATGTCATACTTCCGTCAGGCTGGTCTCCCGTTATTTCTCCAAAAATAGCTTTACATATCGGACAGGTGGGTCCCATCTTTGTCACAAAGTTTTCCAGACATTCTGTGCACAACGCATGGTTGCACGGCAGCGTTGTCCTGTTTGTAATTTGATCCATGCAAACAGGACACTTGTCTTCTTCTTCTTCAGCTGCCGGGGCCCCCCTCACTGGGGGTGCGCCCCCTGCCATGTCTCTTCCTCCGCTGGAGTCAACTCCATATCTCAGGTGTCCAATCCTCTGCTTGTCCTCCTCCCTGAAGATGGGTCTTCCTAGGTCACTCTCGATGAGGTCAACAGCCCGGCGCAGGTCCTCTGGCAGGCCGATGATCCTCCACTGGTCCCCCTGAAAATCAGGGACGACCCCAGGGAGTCCAGCCAGTCTCTCCTTCACTAGGTGTCTCTGGCTCTGGCTATGCAGGGAGCAACTCAGTACCGAGGCGGTCACTCTCTGGTGCAGGCACACAAGAGCTCTGAGGGCGTCGCTCTCCAGGGTAAAGGCATCTCTGGATTTCATTTCAGCTCTTGCCTTCACCTTATCCTGCATGTAACAATATTTCACCCCAAACACTTTTTCAAGTTCTGCCAACTCCGTCTTAAAGAGAGTAGTTACTACCACCCAATTTGCTAAATCAATTTGCAATGTGTCTGATCTTCCTTGAGCTTCCCCTGTAGATGACGGACCAGGGATCTGGGAATTATGGCTTTTCTTTAGAATTTTAGATTTTTTTTTGAAAGTCTTCAGGCTTTCCATTGGCCCACACACCTCCACCTCATGGGGTGACACGGTAAGCGTGAGCTTCTCTCGACCCTGCTTGATGAGTTGAAGGGCTTTCTCCCAGTCCACTTGACCGGGCTCATGGCAGTAAGAGTAGCATGTGGAGTCTCCTAAACAAGACTGGACTAGATCGGTGAATTCAGAGAGAGCCTTGACTGGGTCTGCTCCAGCGCTGGTGTCACCGTTGAAGGACACCTTCACTTCCTTTTGGATATGAACACCGTTTTCTTCCTCGATGCGTTTCATTTTCTCTCTGTAGACCTGGTTCACGTACCAGAAGTGGACCAGCGGTACAGTGCAGCTCACAGGCTCCTTGATTAAAATGCAATAAATTAGCAAACAAACAAGGAGGGAAATCATTTCTTTAATTCTAGTGTGTGTTGGAGCCTCGTGAGACTAGCCTGATCTCTAGAGGTCACACATCAGATCTCGCTGATGAGTGTCTGGCCCCTCAAAAACAATCAGCACTACTGGGGGGGGGGAGTTTAAAATCATGGAAGAAGGAAGAAAGGAGTCTAATGCCCCAGTTTGCAGTATGGATCAATGGTGGCCCTCAACAAAAGTGTTTCTTAATCAGAAAAAAATAATTGTAATAGGAAAAATAAATGGCACGGCGGACCTTCCTCAGAAGAGATGATTCTGCTTTCCTTCTTAGTAAAGAACGTAAGGCTTTGCCTATATGTGGATATCAATTAGTGCCCAGCCAAGATGGGACTCGTTAGGAACTAAAACTCCCTCCCCCTAACGCTGATTGGCCGGTCCACAGGTTTTGAAATTTGGGTTAAACGGGAGCAAAGCCAACTGATTGGGAAACTGTGGTGTGACTGAGTGAAAGCCCTTCACACTGGGAGTGGAGGATTGGTGATAACCCCCACGCTCTGGGTAAAGCACTCTGAGTGCCATGAGAAGAGATATATAAATGCAATGAATACTATAATAATAAAAATAATAATAAATGAAATTGATATAGCGCTATGAACTATTATTGTGGTTAGTAGGCATAGTAGTATTACTACTCACAGGTGGTGCAGATGGGATTAACCAAGGAGTGTCGTTGTCACGGGCTACTGGAGCAGAACCACCCCCATTAAAGGTTGTATAGGTGATTTGCTTTTTTGGCCATTTTTGCAAAATTACTTGAAATCCTTATCATAACCCGCTTACAGCCACTGAGTTAGAAGTACTGACATGAAAATTAAACAAGTCAATCATCTGTGGAACGGGCAGGGCTCGAAAAACTCCAGCCAATCATTTCCATTGCCACCGAGTTGCATTGGACAGTAAGTACGTCAATCAAACGGTCGTACTGCACTCCCCCTCCCCCGCGCCCCGCGCGCGACCCCTTCGTGCAGTACTCGTGACCCAGAGCTCGTGACCCAGAGCAAGCTCCTGTTTGTTGTTATCCTGCGGTAGCTACTGGAACTAGTTGATCCACATTTGGACCTAGCAGTAGAAGACAATTTCCATGGCAGACAAGACGCCACCATCCCCACCACCACCACCACCACCAGCAAAGAGAAGGAAAACTCTTTTTCAGAGAGTAATTGATAATAAAAACGCTGAAAGAGAAAAACTGAAATCAAGAATAATCCTAGGCGCTGCTTTCGAACGTTGGCGGCAACTGAAGGACGAGAAGGGTCTAAAAACCGATGCTTGTGTGGCGGTTGACCTAGTTTCAAAGTTTATACCGTTTATACTCGGTAATACCGGTGTGGAGACGAGTGTATTACTCGGTGTGAAAATGTCCACACCGCGGCAACCCTAGTGAAAACCAGGACTTCCAATACAATTATATGAAACAAACATACATTTTCTAAAAATAGTAATGATTTATGTGACCGTTTAATGTTTATAACATCTGGTCCAACCATTGCAGCGAGAACGTATTCTCAGCAGGGGGTGCTGGGAAAAAAAAAAACTCAGCCTGCACTAGACTCGCAACTCGTTACATTGATAAAAAAAGATGTATAGCAGCGCAGCTCAATTACACCAGTGCATGCGCGGACAGTTGAAAATCGATCGTTCACATCCAGCTGCTCACAGAACAAGTTTAGCGCACCACCGCTACCCTCACACTTTTTCATATAACCTTTTTTCAGCACTAGGTCATATGAGCATTAAATAAATGCTGCGTCTCAAAATGCCTTGGACAGCAGCGAGGATGACTCGCTTTGCCACGGGCCGAAACAGTTCGGAGCGACCACAGCCAGTGCGAACACAGCGGGGCAGAGGAGTGTCAGGAATAGTCTTTGGTGTACACATCAGTACGGCCTATTTGCACTACTGTTTAGTGGCAATGCAGTGTTTTATTCGATGCCTTTTTATTTTCGTATATTATTTCAATGAATACAATTTATTTATTCATAAAAAACGGATCTGGTCTTCAAATCTTTTTTCCAAATATAGGTCGTCTTACAATGGGGTTTGTGTTTATATTCGGACCAATACGGTACAGCGGGCGCTCACATGACGTTAAGCATTTCCTGGTGCATAATGTGACGCTTCAGAACCTAAAATCCCGTTTCTCCCCGTTGACACGACAACACATAACCGGCGTTTTCAGAAATCTCCACTTTGGCCGGAGTTTTTTAGAAATGATCGTTTTCTGTGATAAGACAGGGCCTCGGACAGGGGGTGTTGCAGCACCCCCAGCACTCCTACTTCCCGCGGTACTGGGTGCAACTTACAGCTGAATGTAGTGCCATGTTGTTAAACGAAAACCTACGCTAGCCTGGCTAGCTCTCGCGCATCTCTGTTCGCGCTCGTGCATGATTGCGCGTCCAGGTACTTGGAATGGGTGGAGTCAGAGTCAGCGTTGAAGGAGAGGGGGTAGGACCATTTGAGTTGTGTATTTTCAAAATCTGCTGGCGTTTCGCAAATCACCTACCCAACCTTTAAGACGCCTCACACTGGCTGTTGTCTTCTGGTCCCTAAAGGTCAGCTGGGTGTCGTCAGTGAACAGATCCTCCTGCCCTTAACATTCAAATCACCTTTCATTGTTAGACATTTGATTAGAGTTCATTTCATGTTACATAAAATAAATCAAATCTGTAATTACCTGTAGCCGGTGTTATCCCCAGCCTCACACTTCCATCCATTTGACCGGTTAGCTTTAAGCACTCGGTGGTGACTCTGTTTTTTGGGTTTTTGTTGAACCAAACCTGCAGAGCTTTTTGAAGTTCTGTCTCCCACTTGGGTGGAGGTTCTCCCTCTGGCCAGACTACCTTCAGATGAACGGTGGCTACAGTATCCTTCTTCTGGGGAGTCTGAAAGTGAAAAACCAAAAACCAAAGATAAAAGCCAATAACAATGTAGGGACGGCAAGCAGCCAATTGAGTACAGAGTCGTTTGAACTAGGCCCATTGATCACTCCTCTTGTGCTGAAGAAAATGACGGCAGCTTCCCCAGATTGAGCTTGGTCTGGCAATAGACAGGCTAAAGGCTTACCCCTTTAGGAACCTCTTCAGCATTAGGTAGCTCTGAAACCTGTGAAATGGTTTTACTTCCAGTACTCTGGTCGTTATGCGTTTTTATTAAGTTAGAATTGTCTGTCTGAAAGCAAGAACGACATTGCATGTGATTAAATACAACAACACAATAGAGCTTGCAAGTCTGCCCCTTCCGGTAGACCCACATGGGACCTCTGAGATCAAAAAATATGAATGGGTTTCAATGGATAGAAAGTAATTATTTTCTGGTCCCACTCTTTATATGTCCTGGATTACACATATGTTGTTTGTGGATTTAAATGATACATTTTCATGCCAAGAGTTTGACCGTTTATTGTGCAATGTTTAGTTAAAGGCTGTAGAGAAAACACAATGAGAAAGACTACACGTCTCGGATGTGACGTCACGCTCCCTGCGACTGGCGTGGACAAAACCGACAATCTCCCCATCGGCATAACTGAAAATCTACACATGCCCCGATTTATAATGGTTTTCACGTCTTTCGATGCAGTTATCGTCTCCTTGGAAAAAAGCGGTGAAGTGGAGCAGAGAGATCGCCATGTCTGTACCAGAGAGGTGGTGACGTATATCATTCGCGTCGAGAGCAGCGAGGGGCTGTAGTTCACAAAGTGGCCTCACACAAAACCTAACATTATCAAACTTCCTCGCAATTTCTTTTCGTTTTCTTTGCATGAAAAATTATTATTTAAATCCAAAAACAACATATGTGTAATCCAGGGCATACTGGGACCAGAAAATAATTACTTTCTCTCCATTGCAACCCATTCATATTTTCCTAGCCCAGAGGTCCCATGGAGGTCTCCCGGAAGGGGCGGACTTACGAGCTCTATGGTTGACATCCTGCTTATGTTGACATCCAGTTATCGTCTGAGAATCGACATGTTTAGAGTTGGGCTTTTATGGTTATGTTTGGGCTGAATAATAACATCCTTCCCTACGAACCCCACATTTAGTTTTTCTATTGATTAAAGATGATCACTAATTCTAAATCTAAAATGTAACAATAATTTTGTGGATGCTTTGGACGACATTATTATTGAATATATGATTGATATATAATATTTTATTTGACCTGGGCCCCGTTTCCCGAAAGCATCTTTAGCCTAAGTGGATCGCAGAGTGGGTCGTACGAGCATCGTACAGTTTTCACACCGTTTCCCGAAAGCATCTTTGGTAACGAACGTCTAGAAAACGCTCACGAGTCACGAATAGCTAACGAGTGCTCCAGGGTACTCGTAGGACGCTAAGAGCCTCGTTAGCCTACTATAGCCTCAGTGGCGTAACCAGCGGACATTCCTAGTATTGGATGCGTTTTATTATAACACATTGGTAATGGTGTATCACGTGCGTCTGAGCCTAATGTGGGCCATTATGTTCTTAGTTTGAGAGAGACAGTCCAGGAAATGTTTGAGCAGGCAGGGCACTTAAAATGTGTGAGAGAAAGTGGGGGGGATTTGTGCAGACTGACATAGGCTACTCATAAAACGTAGCATAAAATAATGTAAAAAAAAATATATATATATATTAATTATAAAAATATTAAAAAAAATGCAAAGGAGCAGGCAAAAGGCTGGGATATGGTGGGGATTGGTCACGTTGACGGGAATGTTTAGTGACATGCATAACCGCTGCTGTGGAACCGAAAACTCTGGGTTAGTCGGCACAGGGTAAATCAACCTAGAGTTCAGCGTTAACTCAGTGTTTGTTAAACCTCCGTTCGGGGAACACCCCTCTGGACGAGTGTTTCGCTAGCTCTCTTGCGTTGTTTGGCCGCATGCATATGCGGATGCGCATGCGCGGTAGCCAGGGCGACCGTCTCATCCAATGGCAAGTTCAGTTTGCGCTGTGTGCTTCAAGATTCCGATTGGCCCAGAGAAGTGTCAATTATAAGAAAGATTCTGAAGCAAGTGCTGAGATTCCGATTGGCCCAGAGAAATGTCAATTATAAGAATGATCCAATAATTTTTCGCAATTCTGGACCCAACCCCCCCCCAAAAAACAAAACTCTCCGGTTCTACACGATTCACGTGAATGACCAAATTGACCAAGAAAACGGCGATTGTCGCCGAAAAGCAACACGTTTGCAGCTTTGATAGTAGTATTACTACTCACAGGTGGTGCAGATGGGATTAACCAAGGATTGTCGTTGTCATGGGCTACTGGAGCAGAACCACCCCCATTAAGACGCCTCACACTGGCTGTTGTCTTCTGGTCCCTCAGGGTCAGCTGGGTGTCGTCAGTGAACAGATCCTCCTGCCCTTAACATTCAAAACACCTTTCATTGTTACACATTTGATTGGAGTTCATTTCATATAACATCAAATAAATCAAATCTGTAATTACCTGTAGCCGGTATTATCTCCAGCCTCACACTTCCATCCTTTTGATCAGTTAGCCGTACACACTCAGTGATGACTGTGCGTTTGGGGTTTTTGTTGAACCAACTCTGCAGAGCTTTTTGAAGTTCTGTCTCCCACCTGCGTGGAGGTTCTCCCTCTGGCCAGACTACCTTCAGATGAATGGTTGCTACAGGTTTATCCTTCTTCATGGGGGTCTGAAAGTGAAACACCTAAACCGAAGATAAAAGCCAATAACAATGCAGTGACCTCATGTTCAAGCAGTTAACTTCTGAGAATAGACAAGACATTATCAAAGTTTGGCTTTTTTGGTTATGTTTTGGGCTGAATAATAAAATGTATACTTTACAAACACCACATTCCTATTGATTAAAATATGGTCACTAATTCTAAATTTAAAATAACAATAATTGTGTGGATACTCAGACCAACATTGTTAAAATAACATGTTTAGAGGATCGGGGAAGTTATCTTTTTCTCTGCTTGAAATATAACAGTTGCAGTTTTGATTTGACCAGAAGCATAGTCTAGCTAGCATAGTACTAGCCTTGAAAAAGTGTGAAACTATCATAGTTCTAGCCCCAAAAATGTGTGAAGCGTATATATTTAAATCAATTCCTCTATATTAACAGAGTCTAGTGATTGTGCAGAAGGGAAGGTTTACTAGACTGGATAGCCCCGCCCATTCTGTGCACGATTTGAGTTCGCCCTGAAGAAAGGTCTGGAGAAGAGCAATACATTTCTTTCTGCTTCCAATACGTTTTTGTGGGAGCCAATCACCAAGCTGGCTTTTCCCCCCCTTACGTTGTGTTTGCTGGTTTAACACAATGACGACAGCCAAGTGAGGGCAAGCAGCCAATTGAGTACAGAGTCGTTTGAACTAGGCCCATTGATCACGCCTCTTGTGCTGAAGAAAATGACGGCAGCTTCCCCAGATTGAGCTTGGTCTGGCAATAGCCAGGATAAAGGTTTACCCCTTTAGAAACCTCTTCAGCATTAGGTAGCTCTGAAACCTGTGAAATGGTTTTACTTCCAGTACTCTGGTCGTTATGCGTATTTATTAAGTTAGAATTGTCTGTCTGAAAGCAAGAACAACATTGCATGTGATTAAATACAACAACACAATAGAGCTTGCAAGTCTGCCCCTTCCGGTAGACCCACATGGGACCTCTGAGATCAAAAAATATGAATGGGTTTCAATGGATAGAAAGTAATTATTTTCTGGTCCCACTCTTTATATGTCCTGGATTACACATATGTTGTTTGTGGATTTAAATGATATATTTTCATGCCAAGAGTTTGACCGTTTATTGTGCAATGTTTAGTTAAAGACTGTAGAGAAAACACAATGAGAAAGACTACACGTCTCGGATGTGACGTCACGCTCCCTGCGACTGGCGTGGACAAGACCGACAATCTCCCCATCGGCATAACTGAAAATCTACACATGCCCCGACTTATAATGGTTTTCACCTCTTTCGATGCAGTTATCGTCTCCTTGGAAAAAAGCGGTGAAGTGGAGCAGAGAGATCGCCATGTCTGTACCAGAGTGGTGGTGACGTATATCATTTTCGTCGAGAGCAGCGAGGGGCTGTAGTTCACAAAGCGGCCTCAAACAAAACCTAACATTATCAAACTTCCTCGCAATTTTTTTTTGGTTTTCTTTGCATGAAAAAATATTATTTAAATCCCCAAACAACATATGTGTAATCCAGGGCATACTGGGACCAGAAAATAATTACTTTCTCTCCATTGAAACCCATTCATATTTTCCTAGCCCAGAGGTCCCTTGGAGGTCTCCCGGAAGGGGCGGAATTACGAGCTATGGTGTACTATTGTTTTTGACATCCCGCTTATGTTGACATCAAGTTAACGTCTGAGAATAGACATGTTCAGAGTTGGGCTTTTATGGTTATGTTTTGGGCTGAATAATAACATCCTTCCTTACAAACCCCACATTTTGTATTTCTATTGATTAAAGATTATCACTAATTCTAAATCTAAAATATAACAATAATGTTATGGATGCTTTGGATGACATTATTATTGAAAATATGATTGAATTATAATATTTTATTTGACCTGAATAGTCCAGATAGTTCCTGCCCTGCCCTGATCTTTGGTTCCAATGCTGCACCCATTCGGTTTGTAACATGGTACGTTTCATAACTTGTTACGTAAAGTGAGGGTCAACGTAATTAAGTGCTGGAATGTGATTTGAAGGTCCAACGATTAAAACAGCAAATCTGATCCATGACATATCTTTTCCTTCCTCCTTAAGAAACCAAAGCCACTCACTGTTTCAGCGGGCTCCTCTCTCGGTCCAGGGGACGCCATGTTGAGTCGGGCAGTCAGGTTGGCCAGGGACGTCCTGCCGAGAGGAACACAGACATGTAACTCAAAAGGTGATTAATAGATCTTCTGGTAGCCTACTATATACGTGTATATACACTCCTGCTAGTGTATGTACGTGGTGTATATACGGTGGACCTTACTGGTAATACATGGTGAACATTTCATTAGAAACTAGTTCTGAAAGCAATACGAAATGGTATAGGCCTATTTTAATAACGATTAACTATTATTATATTATCATCACAGCTCAGGCTATGTTAGGACACACAGCTCGGTTAAACTTTCGTTTCGGCCCGGTTGTAAAGTCTGAAGTTAGTAAGGCGTACTACCAGGCCTAATGGTTTACATACCGCTGGTCTATATCCTACATTACAACCTCACATCCACCCTTATAATGTTAACTAAGTCTCTAGTTAACATTATAAACTTAAACCTTTATAAATACGTACGTGAGTAGCTTCAGACCCACCCTGTGGTCTTTTCTTCCAAACTGAAAGTGAAAGTGAAAGTGTTGCAAGGACGTGCGCCCACTAGTGGCGACACACGCACGCACAGACGCACACGCACAAAGCCAAACAAGGAAGATGATACATTTAATTTCAACCCTTCCAACTTAGTAACATTTAAATTTAGATTTAGGGCATTTAGCAGACGCTTTTATCCAAAGCGACAATCAGTACATTTGAAAGATAAACAACAACATATCGCTGTCGGTCCAGTAAGGATGTTCGTAGAACCAAGTGCCAAGCACTTACAATTGCTAGGCTAACCCATTACCCGTATACAACAAAGATAGCTAGGATAAGATGCTACACAATGCTAAGTACTATTTTTGAGTGCCAGGGCGTACAGCATACTGTAGCGCCAGGGCTATGTTTGTTGTATTGTTTATACCACTTCTATTGGTTAATGTGTTCCCATCATGCTTTGCTTGACGAAGTCAGTTAGTGAGGAGTGAGTGAAGACTGTTATGTCAAATGCTCGGTTGAGTTAGGTCTTGGAGGTTTACTCTTGAAACGATTCAATAAAGTTATTGAAAGAATATAACGCCTCTGCTTTTGAAATTCGCTACAATACTATGGGCCCTATCTTGCATCCAGCGCAATTGACTTTCTACACCGATGCATGTGTCGTTGCTAGTTTGCAACTGGCGCGGAGCGTTCTTTTCCCTCCACTGGCACGCGTCGCTATAAGGGAATGATCTTGGGCCCCAAGGGATGGTTCAGCGAAAGTAGGAGGCGTGTTCTGGCGCAAACGTTCCCTGGTGCTATTTTGCAGTTTCAGAAAACAATTCCGCCACAAACCAGGAAATAGCTGGTTTAAAGTCAGTGGCGCGTGGTTCAGATGCTATTTTAAAGGCACCCAGTGCAACTTTATGTAAACATTCAATGAAAAATAAACATTCAATTTCTAGTCTTTTTACACGTAGTAAGTTTCAATAACTCCATACCATTACATATCGACATTCAAGGAGCAAAGATGAGACGTCGCTGTGTGGTGAGAACTGATAGAAAATCGTAAACAACAACAATCGCCGGTGGGGAGAAGCCATTTTTCCATTGACTGGAAGCCTGCTTTATTTATTGTAGGTTACAAAAAATAAAGAAAATGGCGGCATTGTTGTTGTTATCGATTTTCTATCAGTTCTCACCACACAACGACGTCTCATCTTTGCTGCTTGAATGTCGGTATGTAATGGTATGGAGTTATTGAAACTTACTACGTGTAAAAAAAGACTAGAAATTGAATGTTTATTTTTAAGCCTCGAAAGTTGCACTGGGTGCCTTTAAGGGCGCATGCATAATGTTGCTTGTGCACCTCGTGCATACACTTTGCCTCTCTCATTTACCTAGCCACACATTCTTGGTAAATTATTTGGGAAAGAACAGCTGATACAGCGGTAATAAGTTGTACTTTTAAATCAATGCATCTGCAAACACCGTACAGCAAACACATATTTTCTTGAAACAGACATCGTGTACAAGCCCATAACTTTTAGGATTGATGAGTATTTGATTGTGAGAAATCATTGTTTTACCGCTAGTGAGTGTTAAAAAGAATGAATGAATAAGGGCGCACGTGTGTGTAAGTGTAAAATAATTAATGAATGCGGGCGCGTGTGTGCATCCGTCTGTTTTAACACACAAAAAACTAAACACGTAACGAATAATACAGTCCTTGGCAATGTATATTAACGGGGGACACATGCATATTAGGAACACAAGTCGATAACGATAATGCATACAATACTGGTAAGAAACAATGTTTGTTAATGTATTGCGTGTATCATTAAATAGAACCACAGTTACCGCATATCATATATGTGTTAAGTTTTCTTTGCCAAAATTTATTTGAGGACTCAGTATTTCTGAAGTTGTGGAAGAAAATGCTATTCCATGTGTGAATGAGGCCATATTATTTGCCCCTAAACTGGGCCATTTGAAGTTTGAAATTCATGTGGTCATGCACCTGTCTCATCAGACACTTCAAACGCGCTGTCAAAATATCAACTTGTCAGTATCAAATGCGCTCATGGCTCTTAAAGGGGATGGGAGATAGCACTCTCATTGGTTTATTGCACGTTACGTCCAAACCACACCTACGGGTAATTAGGCTAATTCAGGGCAACCCTTTTTAGATTTGCGTCGGGCGCAAGAGTCATTTATCCGCCGGTATAATAGCAACATCGCCATAGAACCGCCCACAAAAATACTTGCGTTTGGCGCTTCTCACTTGCGTTTCAGCCTGTTAAAATAGGGCCCCATGTGCGTAAGGTGATACACGCCCAGAGAGCAAGTGACACGCCCAAACGGTTCGTAACACACGCAGAGAGCATCATGAGCTATCATGACTTGCAGACCGGATTAGCAACCTACTCCAGGTTGGACAGGATGAAACAAAAAGTAAAAGAGAATAGTCTATCATCTGGCTTTATTGGATAATGTAATGAGAACATTAAGAAGCCACACTGCTATGCTATCATGTTTTGATTATCTTTGATCGATGCAATTATCACACTTTAAATGTTCAATCAACTTCAATCACCAACATGCAAATATTTAGTTAATACACCCACCCACACCCACACCCACACACACACACCCACACCCACACCCACACCCACACACACACACACACACACACACACACACACACACACACACACACACAAACATCTGATTTGTTATTGGTTTGTATTTTTAAGTATAAATTGTTTACATTTTACTACAATACTTTCCACATTAAAAGGCAGTTATTTATGTGAATCAACTACAATGAGAAACTGAACAGTAAACAATGGTTGTCTACTTTTACAGTCTGTGCTGATATTTTAAAGGCGCTAACAATATTGTACAGTTGAAGCCAGCTCTTCTTAATTTAACATAATTTCTAGTGTAGATTTATATTCTCATTCAACAAACCTTTCCACCTAACAATCAGCAAGATATTCATACCCATTAAACCATTTGCCCTATAAGAGACATTCCCTGTTTCAATTCAAAAGACAGATACATTCAAAGTTTGATTTGTTTAAGTGACACAGATTGGATCTTGAAATGATACAGATGTTTTTCTAATGAGAGGACTTCACTCGATGCCTTTCGCCTTCAGTTCCTCCTTCACCCTCCGAAGGTAGTCGGGGTCTGGATACCCAAAGCTGCAAAACAGGGCCGTTGCCAGGGTTTGGAAATGAGTGAGGTCCAGATTTCTTTATTTTAATGGCGCTAATTTACTGCCCACTGGCACATACAAACACAACCAAAGCAATACACTACACACAAACTCATTATGTACAATTAAATAGATACAGATACAAAATACTATATTTTGTGTGTGTTTGTAATATCAACGTATTCAAATCCTGATTTTACGCTTAAATAGCGCCGCTAATATAAATGAAAAATCATGATTAAAAAAACAATTAAAAAATCAATATATATATATGTATTTTTATTTTATTTATTACAAAGGTCCAGACCTCAGTGACCGCATAGCTGGCTGCGGCCATGCTGCCAAACAGTGGACACATTAGAGGATCAATCCTTCCTGTCTCCGTTTCTCTCCACTCCAAAACATCCAAACGTTGGTAAGACGTGGACATCAGCCTACCTCGTTGGGCCTCCACCGATGCTGGTCTTGTGGTGGATGTCGTTCCAGGTGACCTGGTCCTCAGACCCCGAGGTACGGGAGGTCCCCACCGTGAAGATCAACTTCTTGTCGAAGGCTCTCTGCAGTAACCTCAGCACCTCCCTGCCTTCTCTGTTGTCAGGGAGGTACGCTGATCTCTGGGTGCCATGATACGGCCTCCCAGGGTTGGGGTGTCGGGCCTTGGGATACAGAGGGGGGGGAGTTGTAATCAGAAACGTCAAAAAAATAATTTGTGCATTTATGCAGATACAAGAAACATATCCATGTATCTTTATAGATTGATATAAAATGATAATTAGTACCGTCTGTTTTCCAGAAGGAATCTCATATTTTATCAATAGATGGCCATATCTCCAGAAACCTGGGAGTGAAGTACGTTGAGTTTCATATGTCATACTTCCGTCAGGCTGGTCTCCCGTTATTTCTCCAAAATTAGCTTTACATATCGGACAGGTGGGTCCCATCTTTCTCACTAAGTTTTCCAGACATTCTGTGCACAACGCGTGGTTGCACGGCAGCGTTGTCCTGTTTGTAAATTGATCCATGCAAACAGGACACTTGTCTTCTTCTTCTTCAGCTGCTGGGGCTCCCCTCACTGGGGGTTCGCCTCCTGCCATGTCACTTCCTCCGCTAGAGTCAACGCCATATCTCCGGTGTCCAATCCTCTGCCTGTCCTCCTCCCTGAAGACGGGTCTTCCTAGGTCACTCTCGATGTGGTCAACAGCCCGGCGCAGGTCCTCTGGCAGGCCGATGATCCGCCACTGGTCCCCACAAATATCAGGGACGACCCCATGGATTCCAGCCAGTCTCTGCCCCACTAGGCTCTGGCTCTCGCTCTGGCTCTGCAGGGAGCAGCTCAGCACCGAGGTGGTCACTCTCTGGTACAGACACAGAAGAGCTCTTAGGGCGTGGCTCTCCATGGTAACGGCGTCTTTGGACATTTCAGCTCTTGCCTTGACTTTATCCGTTGTGTAACAAAATTTCACCCCAAACCTGTTTTCAAGTTCTGCCAACTTTGTCTTAAAGAGGGTAGTTATTACAACCCAATGTACGGGATCAATTGCTAAACCAGAGCTGAGCAGAGGGTCTCTGAAGTTCATGCTGACCCTTTGTGATCTTCCTTGAGCTTCCCCTGCAGATGACGGACCGGGAACCGGAGTATTAAGGATTTTCTTTTTCATTTTTGAAATGGTTTCGAAAGTCTTCAGGCTTTTCATCGGCCCACACACCTCCACCTCATGGGGTGACACGGTAAGCGTGAGCTTCTCTCGACCCTGCTGGATGAGTTGAAGGGCTTTCTCCCAGTCCACTTGACCGGGCTCATGGCAGTAAGAGTAGCATGTGGAGTCTCCTAAACAAGACTGGACTAGATCGGTGAATTCAGAGAGAGCCTTGACTGGGTCTGCTCCAGCGCTGGTGTCACCGTTGAAGGACACCTTCACGTCCTTTTGGATATGAACTCCGTTTTTTTCCTCGATGCGTTTCATTTTCTCTCTGTAGACCTGGTTCACGTACCAGAAGTGGGCCAGCAGTACAGTGCAGCTCACAGGCTCCTGGATTAAAATGCAATAAATTAGCAAACAAACAAGGAGGGAAATCATTTCTTTAATTCTTGCCCATTGCCCGTCTTTCGGATGAGACGTTAAACCGAGGTCCTGACTCCCTGTGGTCACTAAAGATCCCATGACACTCATCGCTATAGTAGGGGTGCTAACCCCGGTGTCTCTACTCATCGCTATACTAGGGGTGCTAACCCCGGTGTCTCTACTCATCGCTATAGGTGCTAACCCCGGTGTCTCTACTCATGGCTGTAGGTGCTAACCCCGGTGTCTCTACTCATCGCTAGAGTAGGGGTGCTAACCCCGGTGTCTCTACTCATCGCTATAGGTGCTGACCCCGGTGTCTCTACTCATCGCTATAGTAGGGGTGCTGACCCCGGTGTCTCTACTCATCGCTATAGTAGGGGTGCTGACCCCGGTGTCTCTACTCATCGCTATAGGTGCTAACCCCGGTGTCCTGGCAAAACTCTCAACCTGGCTCTTGCAACATGGCCACATCATCAGCCCTGGTCTTACATTGTATAGTTTCAATCCTCACCACCTAGCCTTGTGAGACTAGCCTGATATCTAGAGGTCACACATCAGTTTCTCGCTGATAAGTGTCTGGCCCCTCAAAAACAATCAGCGCTACTGGAACGTAAGGCTTTGCCTATATGTGGATATCAATTAGTGCCCAGCCAAGATGGGACTCCCTCTCCCTAACGCTGATTGGCCGGTCCACAGGTTTTGAAATTTGAAATTTGGGGAAATTTGGTAACTGTGGTGTGACCGAATGAAAGGCCTTCACACTGGTAGTGGAGGATTGGTGATAACCCCCAGGCTCTGGGTAAAGCACTCTGAGTGCCATGACGAGAGATATATAAATGCAATGAATACTATGAACTATTATTGTGGTTAGTAGGCATAGTAGTATTACTACTCACAGGTGGTGCAGATGGGAGTAACCGAGGAGTGTCGTTGTCATGGGTTACTGGAGCAGAACCACCCCCATTAAGACGCCTCACACTGGCTGTTGTCTTCTGGTCCCTCAGGGTCAGCTGGGTGTCGTCAGTGAACAGATCCTCCTGCCCTTAACATTCAAATCACCTTTCATTGTTAGACATTTGAGTAGAGTTCGTTTCATGTTACATAAAATAAATCAAATCTGTTATTACCTGTAGCCGGTATTAGCTCCAGCCTCACACTTCCATCTTTTTGACCAGTTAGATTTAAGCACTTGGTGGTGACTCCGCTTTTTTGGTGTTTGTTGAACCAACTTTGCAGAGCTTTTTGAAGTTCTGTCTCCCACCTGCTTGGAGGTTCTCCCTCTGGCCAGACTACCTTCAGATGAACGGTTGCTACAGGTTTATCCTTCTTCTTTAGAGTCTGAAAGTGAAACACCCATAACCGAAGTTAAACCAACAACACTGCAATGAACCACCAACTACATCAACACAGTCCTCGTGCAGAAGGGAAGGTTTACCCCATTAGGAACCTCTTCAGCATCAGGTTGCTCTGAATCCTGTGAACTGGTTTTACTTCCGGTACTCTGGTCGTTAGAATTGTTTTTCTTTGAGAAAGAAAGACATATTATATATTTTTGTAAACAACTAAGCAATGGTAGACTATTGATTTGACATTCTGCTCATGTTCAAGAGGGTAACTTCTGAGAATAGACAGGATATTATCAGAGTTTGGCTTTTATGGTTATGTTTTGGACTGGATAATAACATCTACTTTACTGACACCACATTTTGTCCTGCCTCAATCAAAACAGCTAAAAAGCAAACCAGGATGGGAAGAGAATCTCTGGTCCCCTTCTGTCGACACTGTGTGCAGAGGTGAGTCGGGACCTTCGTTTGGGGCCTCTTTAGTGTGCGGTGGAGCCTCGTGAGACTAGCCTGATCTCTGGAGGTCACACATCAGTTTCTCGCTGAAACTCAGTCTGGCCCCTCAACAACAATCAGCGCTACTGGGGGGGAGTTTAAATCCATAAGGAAGAAAGGAGCACAGCGCCACAGTCTGCAGAATGAATCAATGGTGGCCCCCAACGAAAGGGTAGCAATCAGAACGATTTTTATCAGAAAATTATAATTAATATAGGAAAAATAAATTTTATGGCAGGCTTTTCTCAGAGGAGATGTTTCTGCTTTCCTACCGAGTAAAGAACATAAGGCTTTGTCTAAATGTGGATTTCAATTAGTGCCAAGCTAAAACGGGACTCGTTAGGCACTAAAACTCCATCCCCCTATCGCTGAATGGCCGGTCCAAAGGTTTTGAAATTTGGTTTCAACGGGAGCAAAGCCAACTCATTGTGAAACTGTGGTCTGACCGAGTGAAAGGCCTTCACACTGGTAGTGGAGGATTGGTGATAACCCCCACGCTCTGGGTGAAGCACTCCATGAGAAGAGATATATAAATGCAATGAATAATAATAATCATTATTGTGGTTAGTAGGCATAGTAGTATTATTACTCACAGGTGGTGCAGATGGGATTAACCAAGAAGGGTGGGTGTAATGGTGGACCCGAGCAGAACCACCCCCATTAAGACGCCTCACACTGGCTGTTGTCTGGTCCTTCAGGGTCAGCTGGGTGTCGTCAGTGAACAGATCCTCCTGCCCTTAACATTCAAATCACCTTTCATTGTTAGACATTTGATTGGATTAATTTCATGTTAAATAAAATAAATCTAATCTGTAATTACCTGTAGCCGGTGTTATCTCCAGCCTCACACTTCCATCCATTTGACCGGTTAGCTTTGAGCACTCGGTGGTGACTCTGTTTTTGGGGTTTTTGTTGAACCAACTCTGCAGAGCTTTTTGAAGTTCTTTCTCCCACTTGGGTGGAGGTTCTCCCTCTGGCCAGACCACCTTCAGATGAACGGTGGCTACAGTTGTATCCTTCTTCGGGGGAGTCTGAAAGTGAAAAACCAAAAACCAAAGATAAAAGCCAATAACAATGTAGTGACCTGACAGAACACGCCCCTTTACTTACACCTCTATTCAATGCATCCGCCAAAAAAATTCAGTGTAGGTTCCTACCCTAATTGCCCGTTTAATTCAGGCACGTAATCTTGGGATTAATGGAGGAGTGGCTGATTAACATGCAAAAAGTGTGAATGTGTGAAGCGTATATGTTTAAATAAATGCCTCTGCATCAACACAGTTCTTGTGCAGAAGGGAAGGTTTACCCCATTAGCAACCTCTTCAGCATCAGGTTGCTCTGAATCCTGTGAACTGGTTTTACTTCCAGTACTCTGGTCGTCAGAATTGTTTTTCTTTGAGAAAGAAAGACATATTACATATTATTGAATACAACTACACAATGGTATGGACTTTTGTTTTGACATCTTGCTCATGTTCAAGCAGATAATATCTGAGAATAGACAAGAAATTGTCAGAGTTTGGCTTTTTTGGTTATGTTTTGGGCTGAATAATAAAATGCATACTTTACAAACACCACATTGATTAATAGATGGTTCTAATTCTAATCTAAAATACTAATTCTAATTCTAAATCTAAAATAACAATAATTTTTTGGATACTTAGGACCAACATTATTAAAATAACATGTTTAGAAGATCGGGGAATAAGGCAATAGTTTAATATTTGATATTTCTTCAAAACATTTGATATTTCTCCAATAAGAGTGCGGAAGGCTTTATGAGTTATTTCTTATTGTTGTTTTTCCTCCTTCATTAGAAACCACGTTATCTTTTTCTCTGATTGAAATCTGACAGTTGCAGTTTTGATTTAACCAGAAGCATCGTATAGCTAGCATAGTATTAGCCTTGATGTAGCGTCATATTTCTAGCCCTAAAAATGTGTGAAGCGTATATATTTAAATCAACGCCTCTATATTAACAGAGTCTAGTGATTGTGCAGAAGGGAAGGTTTACCCCTTTAGGAACCTCCTCGGCATTGGTCTCTGAATCCTGTGAACTGGTTTTACTTCCAGTACTCTGGTCGCTATGCGTATTCATTACGTTAGAATTGTCTCTCTGAAAGCAAGAACGACATTACATGTTATCAAATACAACATCATAATGATATACTATTGTTTTTGACATCCTGCTTATGTTCAAGCAGTTAACGTCTGAGAATAGACATTAACAGAGTTGGGCTTATGTTTTGGGCTGAATAATAACATCATACATTACAAACACCACATTTTGTACATCTATTGATTTAAGAAGATCTCTAATTCTAATCTAAAATAACAATAATGTTGTGGATGCTTTTGGCCGACATTATTATTGAATATTATGATTTAAATATAATATTTTATTTGACCTGAATCATAGCAGCCCTGCCTTCGCCCCTGGTCTTGGGTTCCAGTCTTACCGGCTGCACCCGTTGGTTTGTAAAATGGTATGTTTCATAACTTGCTATGTACATAACTTGTTATGTCACGTGATTGTCATCTTAATTAAGTGCTGGAATGTGATTTGAAGGTCCAACGTTTAAAACAGCAAATCTGATCCATGACATAACTGTTGCTTTCTCCTAAGAAAGCAAAAAACCAAAGCCAAAAAACCCAAAAGCCGAAACCAAAGCCACTCACTGTTTCAGTGGGCTCCTTCAATCAATGCATCCGCCAATAAAATTCAGTGTAGGTTCCTACCCTAATTGCCCGTTTAATTCAGGCACGTAATCTTGGGATTAATGGAGGAGTGGCTGATTAACATGCAAAAAGTGTGAATGTGTGAAGCGTATATGTTTAAATAAATGCCTCTACATCAACACAGTTCTTGTGCAGAAGGGAAGGTTTACCCCATTAGCAACCTCTTCAGCATCAGGTTGCTCTGAATCCTGTGAACTGGTTTTACTTCCAGTACTCTGGTCGTCAGAATTGTTTTCCTGTGAGAAAGAAAGACATATTACATATTATTGAATACAACTACACAATGGTATGGACTTTTGTTTTGACATCTTGCTCATGTTCAAGCAGTTAACATCTGAGAATAGACAAGAAATTGTCAGAGTTTGGCTTTTTTGGTTATGTTTTGGGCTGAATAATATTTATACTTTACAAACACCACATTTATATTGATTAAAAGATGGTCACTAATCTAAAATAACAATAATTTTGTGGATACTTAGGACCAACATTATTAAAATAACATGTTTAGAAGATCGGGAATATGGCAATAGTTTAATATTTGATATTTCTTCAATACATTTGATATTTCTCCAATAAGAGTGCGGAAGGCTTTATGAGTTATTTCTTATTGTTGTTTTTCCTCCTTCATTAGAAACCACGTTATCTTTTTCTCTGATGGAAATTTGACAAATGCAGTTTTGATTTAACCAGAAGCATCGTCTAGCTAGCATAGTACTAGCCTTGATGTAGCGTCATAATTCTAGCCCTAAAAATGTGTGAAGCGTATATATTTAAATCAACGCCTCTATATTAACAGAGTCTAGTGATTGTGCAGAAGGGAAGGTTTACCCCTTTAGGAACCGCCTCGGCATTAGTCTCTGAATCCTGTGAACTGGTTTTACTTCCAGTACTCTGGTCGCTATGCGTATTCATTACGTTAGAATTGTCTCTCTGAAAGCAAGAACGACATTACATGTTATCAAATACAACATCATAATGGTATACTATTGTTTTTGACATCCTGCTTATGTTCAAGCAGTTAACGTCTGAGAATAGACATTAACAGAGTTGGGCTTATGTTTTGGGCTGAATAATAACATCATACATTGCAAACACCACATTTTGTACATCTATTGATTGAAGAAGATCTCTAATTCTAATCTAAAATAACAATAATGTTGTGGATGCTTTTGGCCGACATTATTATTGAATATTATGATTTAAATATAATATTTTATTTGACCTGAATCATAGCAGCCCTGCCTTCGCCCCCTGGCCTTGGGTTCCAGTCTTACCGGCTGCACCCGTTGGTTTGTAAAATGGTATGTTTCATAACTTGCTATGTACATAACTTGTTATGTAACGTGATTGTCATCTTAATTAAGTGCTGGAATGTGATTTGAAGGTCCAACGTTTAAAACAGCAAATCTGATCCATGCATAACTGTTCCTTTCTCCTAAGAAAGCAAAAAACCAAAGCCAAAAAAAACAAAAGCCGAAACCAAAGCCACTCACTGTTTCAGTGGGCTCCTCTCTGTCCAGCTGGCTGGTGGTAGTCTTGTTGGGGTCGGGACGACGTTCTGCTAAGGGGAACACAGACACGTCACTCAAGAGGTGAATCATAAGTCTTCTGGTACTATATATACATGTATACTCCTGGTACTGGTACTAGTGTATATACGTGTATATACTTGGTGTATATATGTGGACCTTACTGATAATATATGGTGTGTGTATAATTAGAAACGAGGTCTGAAAGCGAGGCGAAGTGGTATATTCTAAGAATGATTATTATATTATTATATTGTCATTACAGCTCAAGCTTTAACCTCACACACACCTCGTTCAAACTTTCGTTTATGCCCGGTTGTACAGGCTGAAGTTAGTAAGGCGAACTACCAGGCCTTATGATTTACATACCGCTGGTTTATACATTATAACTTCACATCCACCCTCATAATGTTAACTAATTCTCTATTTAACATTATAAACTAAAACCTTTATGAATACGTACGTGAGCAGCTTCAGACGCACCCCACGGTCTTTTCTTCCAAACTGAAAGTGATACTGTTTCTAAAACGTGCGCCCACTAGTGGCGACACACAAATACGCACGCAACACACACACGCACGCAACACACACACACACACACACACACACACACACACACACACACACACACACACACACACACACACACACACACACACACATTGGCGCAAAAAGTGGGTATGCGCCAAAGCGATGCAAGTAAAACAATTCGAGTCGGCATTTTCAGTTTTTAACAGCGTTTGCGTAACAGAGGAACGTCACTGATAAGGCGCCTCCCCGCTCCTTCGCCTCCCTCCCCCCCTCCACCCCACACGGCGCTCCGGTGCCCCCTCGAACACGCCCTGGAGGCGAGCGCCAGAGTGTCTTCATTTGAACCGCATTGTCATCTGATGACACGTACCTCAATATTGAGAGGCAGAGAAGAAAGCCCTCAGGGTCACAACATAGAAAAAGAAAGATTGGGAAGGAGAAAGGGTGCGCAGGGATGAAAGAAAGCTTTTCAAAGTGGTTGAAAGACCGTTTTTATCAATCAAGAGGAGGCTTGTAAATATTCTGGTTAGCTAAATCTACTACTAGTAAAACAACAGGTTACTGTTGTCTTGCAACTGTGTATTGATCAGAATGGAGCCTACAATATAACGGATCATAACAAGAAAAATAAAGGAACAAAAGTTAATAAATTAATAATCCCAAAAAAAAAAAAAGATTATTATCGTATCTGAATTGAGACTGAATCGTTCTACACAGTAGGCCTATTGCAGTATTGCACAGTATTGCGACAGAAGAATCGATTATTTTTCCCACCCCTATTGGTTACTGTACTCCAACAGTTCTAACAGAGTCTATTGTTTTGCATGTTAGCTTTTTGGTGAAGCTAGAGTTGCTGACACGCGCCTTGTGGTGGGGTATAATAACTGGCAGTGTCTTTCAAAGATACTGAAGCACCATGAAAGAAGTGGTTACCACATAAATGGTTATCTGATGTGGAAAGAATTGGCATCCCGCTTATGCCTAGGTAAAACTATTGATAGCGAATTGCAGAGAGCCTGTTGACTCGAGTGATCGACTGCATATTCTTCCTTGCAGAAAGAAACCTGCCACTGAGGGGGACAAAATGGAAATCCTAGAAATGGAAATATTCTTGGTATCCTTGATCTCATAGCACGGTATGATGTTACACTGACAGAGCATCTTAGAAAGGCTGCCTCTAAAGAAAACCCCGGATATCTGTCCTTTTGCACTCAAAATAATTTTTTTGATTCAATATCAGTGTGCTTTAGGTCAAATTTGTGCCCAGATCAAAGAGAGGGGGGGGGGGGGGGGGGCTGCTATGTGTCTGCATACCCCCCAGAAAGTAGGCAGTTGCGCCCCTGCACACACACACACACACACACACACACACACACACACACACACACACACACACACACACACACACACACACACACACACACACACACACCCCTATCGACAGTTAAAATCCAAGCTTGAAATCAAAGAGAATAGACATACCTGTGTGTGCAAAGGGTTTATTGTAACTATTTCACAAACAACTCGCAAAAGTAATCCTTCCTGTTTGCAATTTCATCCAACAAAAACAGATTTTTTATTATTTTTTTCCGATGCAAAACATTGGTGACAATCTCGCCTTAGGAAAACCAAAAATATATATAGACTTCAATTAAATTAAAAAAGTAAAAAGCTTAAAATACATAAAAAATAAATGTAAGTATATACGCCACAAATCAAAGCAAACCATTGTGAAATATAAAAACATTAAAATATCCAACCTCTGTAACCTTTCCTTCATCAGCATCATCTTCATCTGAAACACTGTAACAAAACCAAAATACTGTCTGGAAACAAAAATACTGTAATGAACACATGTTGGAAGATAAAAACGATATCGCTCAAAACGGAAACGGACTGTCTGTTCCCTGCATCACATCATAAGAACTCAAATGCTGTTGCAACAAAGTGGCCGGACACACATTCTCCCCAGGCAGCCGGTCTGGACCCAGCTGGACTTGATGTCTGACCAAAACCGAGTCTCCTCTTAAGTACAACGATATACTAGTGTACTTCCAACCACAAGAGTGTAGACACCGTAAGCGTGTGTAGATGACCACAGGTACGTCTCGATAGAGTTACAGAGTATAGACACTGTAAGCGTGTGTAGATGACCACAGGTACGTCTCGATAGAGATACAGAGTATAGACACTGTAAGCGTGTGTAGATGACCACAGGTACGTCTCGATAGAGATACAGAGTATTAGACACTGTAAGCGCGTGTGAAGTTCAACGTCAGCGGTCGGCATGAGGACGTGGCGAGCGGGGGGAAGGACGTCCTGAGTGGCAGCATCTGGGGGTTGTCATGGGGATCTGTGTGACGTCATCACCTGGATCCACTACTCAGCTTCCTCCGTCAGATCAAACCTGGGAACGGGGAGAGAACGGGATCAGAAACCCAGGGAACGTAGCACTGACGCTAACCAGGTTAGCGTCAGTGATATGTTCTGTGCGTGTGCACATGTGTTCGTGTGTGTGTGTGTGTGTGTGTGTGTGTGTGCGTGAGAGTGAGTGAGTGAGTAGTGTCTCTGTTTGTAGTGTGTGTGTGTGTGTGTATGTGTGTGTGAGAGTGAGTGAGTGTGAGTGAGTAGTGTCTGTGTTTGTGGTGTCGGTGTTTGTAGGGAGTGTGTGTGTGTGTGTGTGTGTGTGTGTGTATGTGCTAGCACGCAACACACCACTCAGTGACCCCCTTCAGCAGGTTGACTTGAGCCAGCTCGATCTGTGCCTGTAGATTGAGGGGAGGGGGGGGGGTATCAAATTAGACATTAGATAGATACCAGACACACAATATTCCAACATGTGTACCTATGTGCCCCCACAGAGATTACTTAGGCCAGCGTGAATCCACCGAGACCGGCTGAGTGACGGCTGAGCCTGTCCAACACTGACCTGTCCAATCACGTCGCGGCCCCTGAAGGAGGCGGAGTTGTCCTTAACGCTGACGCTGAGAAGCCGGCGCTGGGCCTCGTCCAGAGACAGCCCGTACTCGAAACTTCAGACGGACACACGGACCACCTCAGCATTAGAGGAACAGGACTGAGATAACCTTTGAATCACTTGTTCAGAGTTCACCTGGATTCTGCATAGCCTCCCCCCTCAACCCCCCCCACCCCCCCCCCCCCACACACACACACCTCTTGCACACTTATTGTTTGTTGTACGTCATGGCACTTTAAAACATTACTTAGCATCGTGTAGCATCTTATCCTAGCTGTCTTTGTTTGTATACGGGGAGTGGGTTAACCTAGCAATTGTTGGTCCTATGAACATCCTTCTGATAAATGTACTTATTGTAAGACGCTTTGGATAAAAGCTTCTGCCTAATGCCCTGAATGTAAAATATGTTGAATCAAGTTCCATGAGCGGCTGAACGGACCTGTCGTTGAACTCTGGATTCAGGTCCCTCTTCTTCACCGCTGTCTTCCTCTTGGTGGCCTTGTTCTTGTCCGGCAGCAGCATGAGGGAGACGTAGCTGTCGACGGAGTCCTTCCCCGTAGACGACAGACCCCTACGCCGGCAGGGAGCAGGACGCCAGCGTTAGCTTAGCCTAACCCAAACGTTAGCTTAGTATAACCCAGCCACTAGCTTACCCTAACACAACCGTTAGCTTAGCCTCACCCAAACGTTAGCTTAGCCTAACCCAAACGTTAGCTAACCCAAACGTTAGCTTAGTATAACCCAGCCGCTAGCTTACCCGAACACAAACGTTAGCTTAGCCTCACCCAAACGTTAGCTAACCCAAACGTTAGCTTAGCCTAACCCAAACGTTAGCTTAGCCTACCCCAAACGTCAACTTCAAACGATGTGGTCCTAGACCTTCATAAAGGCTTGTTTATATATCATTGTTTTCTGTGTTGTGTTATAGTATACAATATTTGGGCTACTTCTTGTGTGATGATATGAGAATATGACGCAATTATCAAAGCTTTTGAAAATGACAATTTTACCATCTCCCAGGTTAAACACGCCAACCTCATGTACTAAGCCCTTAAACTGGATGGGATACTATGAACAGGACTTGTACTAAGCCTTAGGCCCAATCCCATCTCTACCCCTTACCCCTTCCCCTTAACCCTCCCCCTTGTTTTGAAGGGGTAAGGGGAAGGGGTAAGGGGTAGAAATGGGATTGGGCCTAAATACTTGATAAGATACTGAATGAATATGAGGTTTGTGTCGAGCAGAAAAAGCAAAGGAACCGTACCTGCAGGCGTGGACGGTGACGACCAGCCGTCCCTCGTGGGCGGAGAGGGACAGCTTCACCTGGCCGCTCCTCGCCGCCTCCGCTGCCGAGCAAGGCAGCGCGCCACCGCTCAACATGTCCACCATCTTGGAATCCAGAACCTGTTGAAGCCCACGACAGAGAACTGGAAGACTTGTTTCAAAATAAAAGCGGGGCGTTAAGGTCTGCATGTAGTGGGGTTAGAGCTCCTCCTCACCTTAAGCTCCGCTCTCAGCAGCACCTGGCTCTCAGGTAAGGCTCCGTCCAGGGGGAACCACTGGTCCAGGACCAGCTGTGGTTCAGACAGCAGGTCTCTGACTGGGAGCACCAGGGAACCCATGGGCTGGTCCCAGGCACTGGACAGCTAGGAGGGTGAACACCAAACCATTGCATAGCATCATATTCATGAATTTAATTACATTTGTCTTGAAGAAGGTTGTTGCTGCTGGTGAGTACAGAAATTAAGAACTTGTGTGTTTAGCATTGCCGTTGGTTGCGCTCATTTGAACTCTCTGTTGTTCGTTGTTGTTTACGGGGAATGGGTTCATGGGTTGGTGCTTGGCATTTGGTTCTATGAACGTCCTTACAGTAGCAGAAGCGAGATATTGTTGTTTCTCTTTCATCGGACGAATGGACTTATTGTAAAATATTTGGATTAAAGTAATGGCTAAATGCCCTGAAGGTAAAAGTCAATTTATTCACACTACATTGCTCCGAATGTAACATCCCACACTCATGACCCTATGGGGGTCGCGTCTCACCTTCAGGATCAGCATCTCGCGCTCCGGGTCCCGGACCAGGAAGAAGAATGACTCCTCCCACTGAGGGGCGGAGCTGCGCTCACACACCTTCACACACGGGGGGGGGGGGGGTTGAGGGGTTGGGGGTTAATGGGCTGTTCAGTGGATGCACTAAGGTGATGCGCCATGATGGTTTGTAAGGTGAAGTAACATAAGGACCTGTGTTCTGTGGGTGGTCTGACCCAGGATCAGCTCTGCTCCGGCTTTGGGCTCCTTCCCGCTCTTCTTATGCTGTGGGTTCAACGGAACAGCATCCTGTTAGTACATAGAGCTATACATCACTAGGAAACAGCCTGGCCGTTTCTAGGTAGGAGCCCTATGGATCAGACTTAAAGGGGTGGACCAGGTGGCCACCAGGTGTGAGTGTGACCTTTATAGATCCGCCCTTCCCTCTGCCTTAATGACATCATAAGTGGGAGTGTCCACCGGGATGTATGATGGACAGATAAGCAACATTTTCTGCAGTCTACTTGGGTAGACTGGTAGACTGATCTGTCCAGCATACATCTAGGTGGACACGCCCACTTGTGTTGTCGCTAAGATACAGGAAAAGGCAGATGAAGGCTTGTAATGCCCGATCACACTCACACCTGGTGGCATAATGTCACCCATATAAAACACACAGGCTCAAGACAATACGGGGTTCAACGTGGTGACCTGTGCCTCTCCCCCTTTCACCGGGTTGTGAGTGGTGGCGTTTCGAAGGTTGAGGAGTGATTATGGTATGATCCTGCAACACGAGGGAGACTCACGGGCAGGGCGTGAGCTCGCTCCACGTGGACGAACAGCAGAGCGGCGGAGGGAACCGCCTGGTTCCTGAAGGTCTGTCCGGACTGGAGCTGCACCACCTGAGAGGATCAAGACAAGAAGAAGAGTGGTAAGGAGTCGAGTAACCGAACTGGTTTGTATTTATGAGCTCGGTTTTTATTCTTCTTCTTCTTCATGCGTTTTGTGAACCTTGTTTTAAAAAAGTTCTGTATGCATACTGGCTACCATTATTATTGTCCTAAAACAAAAGCTAAGCTAGCTCTTAGCACCGTGGTCTCACGGAGCAAAGGTGTAGCAGTTTGGGCGGTGTTTGGTGTCCAGCAGAGCAGCACTGACCTGGTGGAGTCTGGCGGCGGTGGAGGCAGTAGGAACCCATTCCAGCACCAGATGGACCCGGCCTGACTTCACGTCCTTCAGGGTGTACCACTGAGACAAGAGGAACAGAGAGGTCATGACCTTCAGCGGGTAACGCAGCACAGAGACGCCTAGAGGTGAAATACGATCCGGTTCTTAAAAGCACAGACAGAGAGGTCACGTGATTGACTGACCTTGTCGATGTACTGCTGTCTGATGACATCATCAAGCATTACGCTGAACCTGAAACAGGAGGCAATGGAGACATCGAGCTTTCAATTAAATCCTGTTACATTTGTTAGTTTTAATCCGACTGTTCATTACTTTGAAAGGATGAACCTCAGTTTCGTGATTTAGACCTCACTTGACCTCACTCCCAGAGGTCCACGGTGCAATGTTTTTTTCACCACTGGGATGCCGACGGCGTTTCCCGCCTGATTTTTTTTCCTTTGGCGGCCCTGAGTCAAATTTTGGGTTCCTAAATTGGCCCACAGCTGTCAAAACTTTGAGAACCCCTGAAGTTAACACTGTAATCTTTCAATAAGTCCATGCTCTGACCGCTGGCTATAACCCTTTCAAAGAAGACATTTACCTAGCAACGTAATATATATCCAGTTGAATGTTGATGACTTTCAACACTTTGACTTTGAAGCATAACTTTAAAAACACAACAACAACAACAACAACAACAACAACAACAACAAGACATACACACAGACCACATGACCGCGGTACAAACCTGCCCAGGAAGTCATCGGCGTCTAGGTCCTTATCGTAGGACTCAAAGTGGATCTCCTGGCCGGCCTGGGAACTCAGCACCACCTGTAGCAAGACACAAAGAGGCTGTAGCGACGCCCATACTGACCACAGAGACAACAGACCGCTCGGACCCTCCTACCTCTACGCCCAGACCCCCATACTGACCACAGAGACAACAGACCGCTCGGACCCCCCACCTCTATACCCAGCCCTCCAGTCTACTACTCACCTCGTACATCTCGTTCCAGGTGGGGTTCAGGTTCTCCTTGACCACGTGACTCTTGAAGGCGTGCTCTCCGACGGTGACCTTCACGTAGGGGTCACTCTTGCCCTTCCTCATGCCCCCCATCAGGTTGTCCTTGGCAACCAAGCTCGCGGCCTCCAGCAGGTGCAGCCTCAGCACCCCCTGCTGGACGAGAATCACATTACGCCCAGCCAGTCATCCTATATATATTTATATCATGAGATGTATCAAGGTTAATAGCGACATAGCATAACTTAGTAATGTCTTGCTCATTGTACTCTAATAGAACGTTCTCGTATTTCTGTGTTTTGGCACCATTTCCTGTCAGCTCTTTAGTGGAAAGGGAAGAACCCCTCTAATCTATCTCCCTTCATCACCCCTGGCACTGGAGGTACAGTGAGTAGAATGGCACCCAGATAAAGGCTGCTTCTACATCCCACGCCAACGCCTTCCCTCCCCTCATGAGGACACACAACTCTGAACAACGGTCTGATCGTCTGCGTGGATCAGAACCAGACCCACGTTGGTGGCAAAGTCCTGAGGGGGGTTGGAGTGAGGCTGGAGGACCACAGCCGGGCTGGACTCCTCGGGGACCAGGGTTGGGACCAGGTCTGGGGGAAGGCCGGTCACTGTGGCTTGGGCCAGATTATCTAGGCCAGATCTGGAGGTAACGACAGTCGGTAACGTTACAGAGAGCATTGATGTCCTCCTGACATACAGGTGATCAACCCGTTTCTATAAAGATTAATCGGGTGTAGTTTCATGAATGCAAGCTGATTTATGGATAGTTAGAGAACACAAATGTTGGGTGGATGAATGTCTAGAGCTCACCTCTCTGGTTGAAGCTCTTTCCTCACTGGGGAGAAGGACTCAGAGGTCGGCCTCTCTTCCTCTACTGGCCTCTCTTCCTCGGCTTGCCTCTCTTCCTCTACTTGCCTCTCTTCCTCTACTGGCCTCTCTTCCTCTACTGGCCTCTCTTCCTCTACTGGCCTCTCTTCCTCTACTTGCCTCTCTTCCTCTACTTGCCTCTCTTCCTCTAGTGGCTCCTCCAACTCCTGGGGTAGAGCATTAGTATATATTAAAGGTATGTAACTTATTTTCATGCAGACAACATTAACCATTATGCACTGTCGCCCCAAACTTACGGGAGCAATGGAATAATCTTCACCGACAGTTGTCTCTTCTTCTCTGGTATCCACGGTCACAGGTTCTCTCTCCTCCGCTTCCTGGCTGGTCACTGGAACCCTCCTAGTTGGAAAACACACACAGAGTCAGAGTCACGCAGCCGTCACCCTGAAGCCCGCATGGTCTGAGCACTGAGTCTGACAGCGGGGCACCCACTCCTGAGCTGGCACCTCCCAGCCTCTCTCCTCCTCCATCGACCGGTCACCATGGTGACCAGCGGTGGCCGGGACCTCCTCGACTTCAGGGACCGTCCCTGTTGCCTGGGGAACGCTGGTCATCTGGGACTGGAGGATCTGCAGATGTTGAAATAGGAATTGAATTAGCTCATCAGTGAGGAGAAACCATATGGTTGTTATGAACGTTGGCATAGCAACCATAATCATATCATTTGAGCATCCGTGTACCGACATGATCTTTACATATTCATGTCCCCTAGTCCGATATCACAACAGGAAGACTTTACTGAAGCCTGTGTTGGGATGTGGGTGTGTCCTCACCTTAAGCTCCGCCCTCAGCAGCACCTGGCTCTCAGGTGAGGCTCCGTCCAGGGGGAACCACTGGTCCAGGACCAGCTCTGGTTCAGACAGCAGGTCTCTGACTGGGAGCACCAGGGACCCCATGGGCTGGTCCCAGGCACTGGACAGCTGATGGGGGGGCACAGGGGGGGGGGGGATGAGAAGAGGGTGGAGGCGTCTGTGTACGCTGACTGATATATGAACGAGTGCTTGATTCACACCTTCACGATGAGCATCTCCTCTCTGGGCTCCTGGACGGGGAAGAAGAAGGCCTCTCTCCACTCGGGGGACTTGGAGCGAGCGCACACCTTCACACGGAGCAGACCGTCATTAATATATATTTATATATATATACGTATATATATAATGATAATAAATTAGACTCATCATTGAATAAGAACATATATAATTAAAAAGATCAAATAAAAATGCAATAGAAAGATAGAATATAATTAAATAGAAAACTAAAATAGGAAGTTAAAACTAGGAATAGATAAAGAGAAAAGAGGGGAGAGAATGAAAGAGGCTACATGGTGAAAGCAATCTTGAAAAGGTGGGTTTTATTTATATTTGTATAGGTTTATTGGTTTAAATATATATATGTGTTTGTGTATGATATATCTGTATTCTGAAGGGTGTTCAGCATAGTGGGCGGCGTTGTACTGGACTCCATCAGGGTGTAGGGCTGACTGGTACCTTGGTTTTGTGGGTGGTCTGACCCAGGACCAGTTCTGCTGCGGCCTTGGGCTCCTTCCCGCTCTTCTTCAACTGGAAACACAACGCAATGCTTAACAACACAACGCAACGCAACGCAACACAACCCCACACAACACAGCGCAACCCAAAGGGGCGTGACTTAGAGGGGCGCGACTTAGGGGCGTGACCCAGAGGGGCGTGCCTCAGAGGGGCGTGTCTCGAGGGGCGTTTCTTAAAGGGGCCTGTCTCCGAGGGGCGTGTCTCAAAGGGGCGTGCCTCAAAGGGGCGTGTCTCAGGGGGGCGTGGCTCAGAGGGGCGAGTCTCAAAGGGGCGTGTCTCAAAGGGGCGTGTCTCCGTGGGGCGTGTCTCAGTGGGGCGTGACTCACGGGCAGCGAGTGGCCTCTCTCCAGATACAGGAAGAGCAGCGCTGCCGTCGGGACGGTCTGGTTCTGGTAGGACTGGAGCGACCTCTGCTGCAGCACCTTGGGCAAGGCATCACATGAGGACAGAGGTCAAAGGTCAGGACGCTGAGAGAGAGAGAGACCTCACCACCAGCCTGAGGGAGGAGGATTATCTTTCACTGACCTGGTCCAGGCTGGTGTTCTGGGACACCATGGGGACCCACTCCATGACCAACCGGACCCGGCCGGACTTCACGTCCTCCAGTGGGTGCCACTGGGAATGACAGGAGTAGAAACCAGTCAGTGAGGATGACCTCTGACCTGTGGCGGTAAGGATGAGTCTAGTGTGGAGAGCTCACCTGGTCGGTGCACTGTGATTGGATGATGTCTGCCAGGCTGACATTCAATCTGGAGACAAAGAAAAGTAGCACACTATTCAGGGCTTAGCCTAGTTACCCTTAACTAACCCGCTGCTAATCCAACAACAACTAACCTGCTGCTAATCCAACAACATGAAGTCGTGTGCAGAGATATGAACTCTACTTGCCTAAACTTTGACCGAATCATTTTACAACCTACAGTTTTGTTCATAGATTTCAGTCATGCTTAAAGACCTCAGAGATGAGATTATGTTTGTATGACCTCAGGCTCTGTGTCTGCTGTCTAACCCCACCGCCTTCACCCCATCGGTCCTCTCACCTGCCCAGGAAGTCATCTTTGTCCATGTCCTTATCGTACAGCTCCACCTTCACCTCCAGCCCAGCCTGAGGCCTCATCACAACCTGGAGGAGACCCAGAGCCACCACACCATGAGGTACGTCCACCACATCTCGAGACAGTCACTCACCAGCCTCCGCAAAGGACTCAAGACTCTCTTGTTCAGAGTTCGCCTATAAGCTACCTAGACGCTGCCTTGCCACCCCCTCCCACCCCTTCTCACGCCCTTATTGTATGTTGTGCTCCCTGGCACTCAAAAACACAAAAAAAATGACTCAGTTGTGTAGCATCTCATCCTAGCTATCTTTGTTGCAAACGGAGTATGGGTTAACCTGACAAATGGACTTGTAAGTCGCTTCAGATAAAAGCGTCTTCTAGACGCCCTGAATGTAAATGTACATCTGATTGACATGTCAGTGGTGGGTCAGACCAGCGGACTGCGCTGTGACTGTGGCCGTGCTCCTCACCTCGTACATCTCGTTCCAAGTGGGGTTCAGGTTCTCCTTGACCACGTGACTCTTGAAGGCGTGCTCTCCGACCGTGACCTTGGCGTAGGGGTCACTCTTGCCCTTCCTCAAGCCCCCCATCAGGTTGTCTTTGGCAACCAGGCTCTGCGCCTCCAGCAGGTGCAGCCTCAGCACCCCCTGCAGGCCACAACATGGAAGTGCACGACTGTCAACGCACGCCAGGGGATAGTGGATAAATAGAGTTTGTAAATCAGAATGCATCATGGGTTGTTTTGGTGACGTACTTCGCCACATTGAAAGGGCTCAAACATTGATTAGCCGCTTCTAGCATGAAAAACGCTGCAGCAGTTATAAACACAATAAGGTCTCCCCAAAATCACGTGACGAATAATGACTAAACCAAGACCAAAGAAACATAACTTCGGACACAATAACTAGCATTCCAGTGCTCCTTTGCTCCCAGAAAGGCGGCGGTCGATGCATTGTGACGGTGTGATGCAAAAACACTATGGGGGGGTTAACGCTTTGAACTTAATATTTAATAAATGCAGCATTCTGTCCGCATGACTTAACGCTGGCTCATCCGCAGCGCTCTCACCTCGCTGCCGAAGACGTGGTCTGGGGAGGTGTGGGGAGGGCCGGGGGGAGGAGCGTCCTCCTCCTCCTCCTCCTCCTCCTCCTCTTCCTCCTCCTGATGGGACACAGCGGCGGCTACCTCAGCTGCTACCTCGGAGCCACGGCCCCCCGGGACCTCAGAGGCCGGCACCGCAGCGCTCTCCAGAGGGGGCGTGTCCACAGAACTCGACCTGGAGAGGAACCACAACAGAGGGAGGGTTACAGCCCACCGCTCTGATGGACGACGGACTCCTCTTGGTGTTGTTGTTGTTGTTGTTGTTGTTGTTGTTGTTGTTGTTGTTGTTGTTGTGAGGGGCGTGCTGCCGGTCTCACCTGAGCAGGTGGTCCTCCACCATGCTCTCCTTAGTCCTGGAGGGGTCTGACCCGGACGCTGGCTTGGTCTGGACACCCCCACCCGGGCACTTAGAGGGTATCAACACCTGCAGACAGACACACCCGTCACATCACAAGAGTGTTCCCTATTGGATGTTATCGTTGTTTAATAATTAATCATATTTAAATATGTGAGCGCATTAGGAACAGGAACAGTAAATGGAAACTGGAAAATGGAAACAAGGACTGGTGGGAGGACAACAACAACCACAACAACAACAACAACAACAACAACAATAAAGAAATGTGCTTGCCTTAAGCTCCGCCCTCAGCAGCACCTGGCTCTCAGGTGAGGCTCCGTCCAGGTGGAACCACTGGTCCAGGACCAGCTGTGGTTCAGACAGCAGCTCCCTCACTGGCACCACCAGGGAGCCCATGGCCAGAGCCCAGCTGTGGGACAGCTGATCCGAGACCAGCAGGGGGAGAGGGTTAGCTAACAGCTTAGCCTGTGTAACAGTATAAACACCTTCTCTTAGAGCTGACCCCAGATCAGCAGGGGGAGAGGAGAGGGTTAACTCACAGCAATGAAGGTTTAACAGTATAAACACCTTCTCTTAGAGCTGACCCCAGATCAGCAGGGGGAGAGGAGAGGGTTAACTCACAGCACAGAAGGTTTAACAGTATAAACACCTTCTCTTAGAGCTGACCCCAGATCAGCAGAGTAAGAGGGTGTACGTTAGAGGATTAGCTCACAGCACAGCACGTTTAACAGTATCAACACGGAGGCGTTCTCTTCTGGCTGAAGGACGCTTACCTTAACCACGAGAATATCTTCTCTGGGGTCACGAACCAGGAAGTGAAACGCCTCGTTCCATTTAGGAGCCGTGGTTCGCTCGCACACCTGGAGACGAAACACGGTTGAGTTAGGACGGCGTCAGACACGCCCTGGTTAACGTGGACAGGAAACGGTTTGCCCTTTGTTGGGCATCGTTTTGAGGGCGTCACAAAGCACTCACGGTGGTTTTGTGGGAGGACTTCCCCAAGACGATCTCCGCCCCCACCTTGGGCTCCTTCCCGCTCTTCTTGAGCTGCGTGGAGCCAAAACGACCCAACGTTTACCATACCTCATTGAACACACAGCCTCACAGTGCACACAAAGCCGAGAGTATCAAATGTTCAGACAACTGCCTCGGAGCCAAAGCTCATTTCAATCATGTGATCGTAAACATCCTCATGACCTTCCCTCCTGATGTCCCTCTGATCCACGGGCTGTTTGACAAGTTGGAGAGAATAACAAAGTTCCGCAAGACGGCAAAAATGGTTGCCAAGCAACACAGGCGAGCATACTTTGGGATTGCCGGGGGCATTAGTGCTGAATCGTTTTGCGGTCACAGAGTGTGTGTTCATAGTAGTATTTAACAATGGCGTCAAGACAAGCAGGCACCAGTCTGTTCATAACAGAGCAGGACTCACAGGCAGGCCGTGCGCCTGTTCCACGTAGACGAACAGCAGGGCTGAGGAGGGCACCGCCTTGTTCTGGAACGCCTGCTTGGAGTTGAACTGCAGAACCTGAAGGAGGAGAACGAGGGTAAGGGTCCGTCACCTGAGTCACAACTCTTCTCTGTTTTGGCACCGCAGCGGTGGAACGAGCTCCCTACTGTTGTCAGGACCGCCGCAGAGTCGCTCACCAGCTTCACTTGTTGAGAGTTCACCTAGACGCTCCTCACAGCCTCCCCCCCTTAACACCCCCCCCCCCCCCCCCCCCCCCCCCCTTAACACCCCCCCCCACATCCATCTCACGCACTTATTGTATGTTGTACGTCCTGGCACTTAATGTACGCACTTATTGTACATTGTATGTTCTAACATTTAATGTACACACTTATTGTATGTTGTACATCCTGGCACTCAAAAATAGTACTTAGCATTGTGTAGCATCGTATCCTAGCTATCTTTGTTGTATATCCTTACTGTACCGACAGCGCTATATTGTACGTTTCTCTTTCTTCTGACAAATGTACTTATGGTAAGTCGCTTTGGATAAAAGCGTCTGCTGAACGCCCCGAATGTGCATGTTAATGTAGCAGAGGAGTCAGGGCACCTGGATCCCCTCCGTCCGTCCCCCCGCATCTCATCACACCTGGACCCTGACCCCCTCTACCTGGTCCACCCTTGACTTGACCCCCCCCCCTACCTGGTCCAGGCGGTCCGGTTCCGTTGCCGTGGGAACCCACTCCAGCGTGAGGTGGACCCGGCCGGACTTGACGTCGTTCAGCGTGTACCACTGGAGGGGAAGACAGAGAGCAAGACATCGATCCACGTCCCCCACAGCCAGCTCTCTAGTGGCTGGATATTTATATTGGACCACCATTATTCCCTCAGACGTTTTATTGACCTCTATTACAGCATTTATCAAATTATTTCAGGTGTTGAAGGGGTGACCTATACTTAGGAACAACCGTACCGCTGGGATGACAGGAGCAATGAGTCAGCTTAAACTGAATATATATCTATATCTATATCTATAGATAGATATATGTTACATTAAATATCTATATAATAGACTCAGAAGCCCTGAGTCTGCTATCAACTATATATATATTAAGAGATATCTATAGATGTATAGAACATAGAACTGTGTGATGCTGTGTCACGATCGTCCAACAGGAGCTCACCTGGTCGGTGTACTGCGCAGCAACGATGTCCTTCATGCTGATCTTCAGCCTGCACCACAGGGGTCAAGGGTCAGATCAGTGGTGCTATTGAGTATTGTCTGATATTCGCATATATACTCTGTATATACCTGTATACACGCACTTATGCTGTGATTAATAAAGTACACCATGTTACAGAACGTCCCTTCTCATATTTGACTTTGCTAATTGCAGAGGGGTCATCTTCGAACCGGGTTCCTGGCTGATCTTTAGTCAGCTGGGCCTACGTTCTACTGAAGGAGAACCGGCCCTCAGCCTTCGTTCTACTGAAGGAGAACCGTCCCTAAGCCTTCGTTCTACTGAAGGAGAACCGGCCCTCAGCCTACGTTCTACTGAAGGAGAACCGTCCCTCAGCCTTCGTTCTACTGAAGGAGAACCGGCCCTCAGCCTACGTTCTACTGAAGGAGAACCGTCCCTAAGCCTTCGTTCTACTGAAGGAGAACCGGCCCTCAGCCTACGTTCTACTGAAGGAGAACCGTCCCTAAGCCTTCGTTCTACTGAAGGAGAACCGGCCCTCAGCCTTCGTTCTACTGAAGGAGAACCGTCCCTAAGCCTTCGTTCTACTGAAGGAGAACCGGCCCTCAGCCTACGTTCTACTGAAGGAGAACCGGGCCTCAGCCTACGTTCTACTGAAGGAGAACCCACCTGCCCATGAAGTCGTCCTTCATGTCCATGTCTTTATCAAATATCTCCACATGGAGATCCTGGCCGGCCAGCTGGGTCAGAACCACCTGGGGGAACACAACCAGACACTCAGAACCAGACACGGAACCAGCCAATCAGAGGAGCAGACAGGACGAGTCATGCCGGAAGCGGCGTGACGTGAGCCCTGATTGGCCCAGAGGTTGGTGTGAGCCCTCTGAGTGGCCCAGAGGTTGGTGTGAGGCCTCTGATTGGCCCAGAGGTTGGTGTGAGCCCTCTGAGTGGCCCAGAGGTTGGTGTGAGCCCTCTGATTGGCTCAGAGGTCGGTCGGTGTGAACTCTCCGCTGTACCTGGTACATCTCGTTCCAGGTGGGGTTGAGGTTGGCCTTGACCACCTGGCTGGTGAAGGTCTCCCCCCCTACGTTGACCTTGACGTAGGGGTCGCTCTTGCCCTTCACCATGCCTCCCATCATGTTGTCCTTGGGGACCAGGTTCTGCCCCGCCAGCAGGCCGATCCGGAGCACGCCCTGGGGAGACACAAACAAATCCATGTAAAACTCATGTAAAGTGGCCCCGTGCAAATGAGCTCCACTGGAGAAGAACCATGTGGTCGTTCCCAGGGCCGTAGCACCAAATCCTGGGCCCCTATAGTATAGGGGGGGGGGGGGGGGGGTTGTGCGATTGTTGACGGGGGGGGGGGGGGGGGAGGTAAGATAAAAAAAAAATGTTTTTTTTTTTTTTTTGGTCATGGGCCCCCCCTCTGCCTTGGGCCCCCCCACAACTGTCCCCTGTGTCCCCGCAGTCCGACGGCCCTGGTCGTTCCACTCGGACAGGCGTTAGCGCTGGGAGGGGAACTTCCTGGTCCCAGTGGCCGGTCTTGTTTAGAGAAGGAACCAATCAAAGCCACAGCTCTTCTCTGTTTTGGCACCGCAGTGGTGGAACGAGCTCCCTGCCGACGGAACGGGGAGTCGCTCACCAGCTTCCGCAAAGACTCAAGACTCACTTATTCAGAGTTCACCTAGACTCTGCATAGACTCCCCCCTTACCCCCCCCCCCACCCCTTCACACCACTATCATGTATTTATTTTATGTTGTACGTTCTTGCACTTAGAAAAACTGAATAGTACTAAGCATTGTGTAACACCTTATCCTAGCTATCTTTGTTGGATACGGGGCATGGGCTAACCTAGTGATTGTTAGTGCTTTGCTTTCTATGAACATCCTTACTGTACCGACAGCTATAGATTATTGTTTCTCTTTTTTCTGACAAATGTACTTATTGTAAGTCGCTTTGGGTAAAAGCCTCATGCAAATGTAAATGAACCGCAGACCCTGAGCCCACAGGACTTCCAGGGTCTGGGTTCCACCAGAACGGGTCCTTCCGGGTCGTTACCTCGGTGGCGAAGCTGGGATGGGGTGTGCTCTGCTGGGGCAGGGTCTCGGCCTGGCTCCCCGCCACGGTGGAGGACACGTCAGCGGAGACGTGCTCCTCATCCAGCCACAGCACCTGGTGCACCCAGAGGAGGACGTGATGAATGGAGGTCCCTGATGGCGGATTTAAACCTTCACCAGATCTCCATAAACTATAACTGTGAGTCATCACTTGGCACCAAGCTGCCCCGATCAGGAACAGAAACTGTGATGATCTTTTGTTCCTGCAGAGAACGCCCAGGGTAATATCTTACAGCCTGGTTAGTCTTTAAGGTGTTTTAGGAGGGTGGCACCTCGCCCAGAAGGAAGCTATGAGCAGAATCCCATTCAAATGGCTCAAATATATAATATCAAAAGAGTTAATATTTCAAAATCAGTCCATTCATAGTTAAACATTAATCTTCCAAAACTAGATGTCGAGCGATGTGGAAATTATAAAACAAACATGCACCATACGTGTTTCCAAATGAAGAGCCCTAACTCCTCAGCTGATGTGCGATGGTTGAAACACATGCTGCAGAAGGCCAGCTCTCTATCAGGAGTGACTGTTCCCTGACTCAAACCCATGACTGATCACTGATCAGCTGTTGAAGGCCAGCCCTTTGTGGGGGTAGGGTACCCGGATAGCTCTGTATGGGGGGTAGGGTACCCTGATGCTCTGTATGGGGGGTAGGGTACCCTGATGCTCTGTATGGAGGAGGTAGGGTACCCTGATAGCTCTGTATGGAGGAGGTAGGGTACCCTGATAGCTCTGTATGGAGGAGGTAGGGTACCCTGATAGCTCTGTATGGGGGGTAGGGTACCCTGATAGCTCTGTATGGAGGAGGTAGGGTACCCTGATAGCTCTGTATGGAGGAGGTAGGGTACCCGGATAGCTCTGTATGGGGGGGGTAGGGTACCCTGATAGCTCTGTATGGGGGGTAGGGTACCCTGATAGCTCTGTATGGAGGAGGTAGGGTACCCTGATAGCTCTGTATGGAGGAGGTAGGGTACCCGGATAGCTCTGTATGGGGGGGGTAGGGTACCCTGATAGCTCTGTATGGGGGGTAGGGTACCCTGATAGCTCTGTATGGAGGAGGTAGGGTACCCTGATGGCGCTGTATGGGGGGTAGGGTACCCTGATAGCTCTGTATGGAGGAGGTAGGGTACCCTGATAGCTCTGTATGGGGGGTAGGGTACCCTGATAGCTCTGTATGGGGGGTAGGGTACCCTGATAGCTCTGTATGGAGGAGGTAGGGTACCCTGATAGCGCTGTATGGGGGAGGTAGGCTACAGGGGGTCACGGTACCCTGAGGACGGTCTTGATGTAGATGCGGCTGGCGGGGCCGGAGCCGTCCAGCTGGAACCACTGGTCCAGGGTCAGGCTGGGGCTGGACAGAAGGCGGGACAGGGGTAGGTTCAGGCGGCCCAGGGTCTGCACGCGGTCCCCGTCCTTCACCTGAGGGGGGCGGGGAAAGAGGGCACCGTCCAATCAGAGGTCAGCGATCCGGACGAATGAGGCAAGGCAAGGCACCTTTATTTATGTAGCACTTTTCATACACGAGGCTGACTCAGAGTGCTAAAACATTACAACATCCTCAAACGATAAAATGAAATTAAAAAATAAAATAGATAAGTAAAGTGAACAAAGGCAAAGTAAAAAAAAATGCATTGCAGAAAGTGCAATGTATTTAAGATTTAGCAGAAATCTAAAGCAAAAATAAAAGTCTTCAGTCTGGTTTTAAAAGTGGTCACAGCTGGGGCAAGTCTCAAAAAACAATGAACAAACAAGGCATTAAGTATGCATGTGTGTTCTCCGTCTTCTCTGTGGGTACCTGGATGTCGATGTCCTGTTTCTGGGGGTCCTGGATGAAGAAGGTGAAGGCCTCTTCCCACTGGGGGTTCTCGGTGGTGTAACAGATCTACAGGTGGGACAGGGTGTGATGTCAGCGAGGAGGACGCAGGCATTTCCTGAAGGTTTGTTAATGGAGTAGGACCGACCTTGCTCTCCCTGGTGAGGTCTCGTACAGACAGCTGCACCATGGGGTTCGGCTCCTTGTTGCCTTTCTTCATCTGCAACACACACACACACTACAACCTCAACGTCTGCTCAGCGCGGGAGACTCTCAGTGCTTCTGTTGGTTTTTAAAACAGCCATTCCAATGTAGGTCCACACTTAATGTACGCACTTATTGTGTGTTGTACGTCCTTGCATTTAAAAATAGCACTTAGCAACGTGTAGCATCTTATTCTAGATTTATTTGTTGCATACGGGGAATGGGTTAACCTAGTGACTGTTAGTGCTTGGCACTTGGTTCTATGATCTTCCTTACTGTACCGACAGCGATATATTGTTGTTTCTCTTCTTTCTGACGAATGTACTTGGTGTAAGTCGCTGTGGGTAAAAGCATCTGGTACATGTAAATGTAAATTTAGTGTGAATGTAGGTCTGGCCTCCTGGAGCGAAAGGCCTAGCCCCCTCCTACTCCTCCATGTATCAGAGGCCCTGTCAGTGGCTTCAGGTAAACAACACCAGCTAGTGTTAGCTACTGGTGTGTTCTCAGTCATAATCATAAGACCTCACGCATCAGGGCGGCTTGCAGGAGAGAGAAAGAACAGGAAGGAAGCGGTCTCAGTGTACGGCTCTGGCAACAAGCCTAGATGCCAATAAAAAATATTTTCATGAAAAAAATGTATCTCCTTCCTTTGCCGTTGATACTGTTCTGGGTGTTTCATTTATGTGTGTAAGTCCAAAGTAAGAGAAAGAATCCTTTATGTGTGTATCCATAAACCAGATAACAGGGAACTGTAGAAATGGAGCCAGGACCACACAGATCACCGCTGACCGAGACTAAGTTGCATAGCAACGACCTGCCGAGTCTTATTTAGTCAACAGCGTTGCGGAATGTCAAACAGATGGCGGTTGGTCCCACCCCCCCCCCCCCCCACCCCGGCCACAGGCAGGAAGTGGCACTGAGCTGTGGCAGGGGAGAGGGAGAAAACGAGGGCAGAGGGAGGGACAATAATACAATGTGACTCACGGGAAGTGACTCCGCCTTGTCCAGATACACAACCAAGATGGCGGCTGAGGGGGGGTCGGCGGTCTTGCTGATCACGGTCTCGTTCCTCTTTAGGACCTGGGGGGGGCAGAGTGCAGGGTGAACATGCTGCAGATGGGATGTGATGTGGTATAACCTGGAATCATAATGCTATTGTGGATGGTTCTCTGCCACAGGGCAATCACAAGCTCCGGCTCATTGGATAAACACCTCAAGAGAATGCATGACGGGTGATTTTTTCTTATGAGGTGGTTCCCAAACTTGGGAGTCGGGTCCCACTTGGGGTCCGCTGATATGCAGATGGGGTCGCAGGAGATTGCTGACATACGCTGTAGATCTCTGTTGCTCTATTTCAGCAAACCATTGCTCATTGAACAGGTCTCATAGACGTCCTGTATATAGGAACGGACTGACTAATGATTCAGGGCCACGAGCAAACTACAACTAATTAGTTTGTATAAGAGCGATGCGAGTGGAGTTCACTGGGACGTCGATATTATCCACAGATGCTGATTAGTTCAAAACAATATGTGGAGGCAGATGCATAGAAGTTCGGCTTCGCTAACAAAGCGAGCTAGACTTAGAGCTAGAAATGGGGTCACGCACTGAAAACGGTTTTGGGCCGCCGGTCTAATGCGAAGAGTAATTATCCACCATGTTTAGGGTAGGCCTCTCTGACTCACAGGAAACAGCCACAGCGATGCAGTCGGAGACTTCCGGCAGCACAAAGTGCAGCCGGTGTTTATGTCTATTTGGCAGGGTTCAGAGCACTAACTGATCAGCGGCTATCAGGAGGGTTCTCACCTGCTCCAGACGGTCCGTGGAGGGCAGCAGGGTCAGCCACTCCAACCTCAGATGGACGCGTCCAGACGGCGTGTCTTTCAGGGAGAACCACTTGGGAGAGGAGAAGAAGAGGGTCACTCACACGCACACCTCTAACCGCCGGTCGATAACAATTATCCTGCAGCGCGAAGAGCCTTAACTCACGTCGTCCACCACTATGGATTTCTTCACGATGCCCAGGTCCAGCTTCGCCCTGAAGGAAGGGCATTAAAGACGCCGTTAAGATCACGTTAAACGTTCTGAACGCAACAGGAAGTCTGTGAGTACGTTGGGGTCACTTCAGCTCTCAGGTTTGATTGAGGTTGATGAACCGCGCTTCTGAGACTCTGAGGCTTTGGGAGGTTAAAGGAGGTGAACGATGGAGGTGGACCGTGGAGGACACAATGGGTGAGAGACCTTGTACTGCATGAATGAAAGGCTGTACTGCATGCATGAAACGTTTTACTGCATGTACATAACGTACTACATGTATATAACATTGTACTCATGTATATAACAATGTACTAAAGTATATAACATTGTAGTACATGTTTATAACATTGTAGTACATGTTTATAACATTGTACTACATGTATATAACATTGTACTACATGTATATAACATTGTAATCCATGTAAATAACATTGTACTACCGTATATAACATTGTAGTACATGTATATAACATTGTACTACTTGTATACACATTGTAATGCAGTATATAACACTGTACTCATGTGTACCTGCCCAGGAAGTCATCCTGGTCGGTGTCTTTGTCATAAACCTCCAACTCCAACTCCTGGCCAGGAACCTCATGGACTAAGACCTGATGTATCACACACACACACACACACACACACACACACACACACACACACACACACACACACACACACACACACACACACACACACACACACACACACACACACAGATGGAAGACACCCCAGAACCCCAGACGGCGGAACCCAGGACAATGAAATATGATATGAAGCTACTCCATGTAAACACAAAGGCTATGTTCTATTGAAACACGGAGAGAGAGAGAGAGAGAGAGAGAGAGAGAGAGAGAGAGAGAGAGAGAGAGAGAGAGAGAGAGAGAGAGAAACAGGGAGATGGAGAGGGAGAGGGAGAGGGGGAGGGAGAGAGAGAGAGCGAGAGAGAGAGAGAAAGAGAGAGAGAGAGAGAGAGGGAGAAAGAAACAGGGAGATATAAAGAGAGAGAGAGAGAGACAGAGAGAGAGAGAGAGAGAGAGAGAGAGAGGGAGAAAGAAACAGGGAGATATAAAGAGAGAGAGAGAGAGAGAGAGAGAGAGAGAGAGAGAGAGAGAGAGAGAGAGAGAGAGAGAGAGAGAGAGAGAGAGACCATGTCACCAGTTCTACCTATGCGCGTACCCACCTCGTATATCTCGCCCCACTTGGGACAGACGGTGTTGTCCACGTGCTTGGAGGTGAAGGTCTGGGGGCCCACCCTGAGCAGGGCGTAGGGGTCCGACATGCCCGACATCACCCCCTTCATGAAGTTGTCCTTGGCGGGCAGGTCGTCGGCCTCCACCAGGTGGATGCGGACCACGCCCTGGGAGACAGAGGTGTAGGGGGGACAGCCGGTTCAGCACCCGGGCCGACAGGAGGGATGGGGGCAGTAAGAGGGGGCAGTAAGAGGTCCTACCCTGGGCAGGGGAGACCGCAGCTCGGCCACGTGGAGGTCCGGGACCAGCGGCACCGTGAGCCTGTTGGGCAGGACCAGGAAGGCGGCGATGGCGTCCATGATCATGCTGTCAGACATGACGCTGTGGGAGGAGGCCTCAGGTTACTGCTCGTGTGGCCATTGGTCAGATCTCTTGATGAACATGGGATTCATCAGCTGCAGATGTATGGAGGGCTTGTGCGTCAGAATGCATCATGGGATTTATCGGTTTGTTTTTTTTGTTCCTGATATTTCGCCGTTTTGAGAGTACTCAAGGTAGTTTAAGTACTGTAAAATCCTGAAAACCTTAACATACTGTAACCTAGGCTAATCCAAGCTTTTTTTTTACCCTATCTCACATGAGAATCACCTCGGCAGTTCCGTACACCACAATGTCTCCCCGTTAATAACTAATCAATCCATGATTAATTACTAAACAACGCCCCGGCCCCCTTACCACCGTTAACATCTCCGTGCTCCTACACTTCCTAAATGGAGGCGGTCAATGCGATGCGAAGTCACGATGAACAAGCACTATGGGTAGACATGGGTGATCCATCTCTGGCAGGCCTGACTCATAATGGCGCTGGATCTGTCTGGCAGCAGAGCTTACTTGAGTCCAGGAATATCCAATAGGTTGGTCAGACCGGTCCAGTTGATGACCAGTTTCTGCATCGGCACATAAGAAGAAAAACATTCAGGGTCAGATTTATGAGCGCGCCCATATAAGGAATTAGAATTGGGTAGAGAGTGTAGGAGGGAGATTGAGTGAAGAAGGGAGGAGATAAGGCCTAAAAAAAAAAAGATTTTGGTTCCTGTTTTTTGTCAGTTGAGGTCATGGGTAGGTAGGGAATTTATTTTATTTTTTTTTCCAGCGGCAGTGAACGATAGGTAGGTTGTTCTCATTTAAAAACGAGAGAATGCCCTCATCCTTGTACAGAATGAAGAGCGTAATTATAGTTTGCATCAAAACCTTTTTTTTTTTTTTATAAAATAATTTGGGTTGCACATAAATTGACAGGGTCGGTCGGAAACCGGAACCGAACAATTTTTTTTTTAGGCCTAAGAAGGGCGAGGGATAGGAGATGAGAAGGAGGACGGATAGGAGATACAATGGAGGAGGGAGGGGAGATAAGACGGACGCACCGGCCTGCGGATGAAGAACATGGTGACCGCACCCACTATTGGCACGTCTCCAATCAGAGGCTCCAGGATCACCCTCATCATGCCGTGCAGCTGAGGGGGAGAGAGGTACAGTGAGGTCCGTGCCAAGTTCAAACACAACAGGAACGGGAAGCGATTACTTCTAAACCTTCCTCCTGTGCTCGGCACTTCACACACGGATACCTGGATGCCCTTCACGCCCGCTTTGCAGAAGTACCGCTTCACTTCCACGTCGATCTCCACGTCGCCCACATAGCTGAGGATGAAACGGAGATTCAAACCAACAACCCAACGCTTAGGGGCAGCAGCAGGTGGAAGGGGTGTGACGACGGGGGGGGGGGGGGGGCTGACCTGATGTAGAGGTCCAGCAGGACCTGTCCGCGGTCGTTCTCCGTGTGAGCCTTGATGCCCACCACCTTCATGGGCTGCAGGGCGACAGAGAGAGCGTCACACCCGGTTGGTCTAGTAGTGTGCGTTAGGGTTAGTATATGTGTGTGCATGTGAGTAAGCAAGAGTGTGTGTGTGTGTGTGTGTGTGTGTGTGTGTGTGTGTGTGTGTGTGTGTGTGTGTGTGTGTGTGTGTATGTGTGTGTGTGTGTCTGGAAGTAAGCAAGTGGGTTTGTGTCTGTGTGCGTGCGTGTGTGTGTGTGTGTGTGTGTGTTTTTGCGTGTGTGTGTGTGTGTGTGTGTGTGTGTGTGTGTGTGTGTGTGTGTGTGTGTGAGTATACCTCAATTAAGACTTTTGACATAAATCGATAAAAGAGTGCGGTGCAGGTGTGCATGTGTGCGTTAGCAAAAGTGTGTGTGCGTCTGTGTGTGCAGTTTCTGTGCGCGTGTCTGTGCATGATTGTGCACGTGCATGTGCGTGCACATCCACGTGACGCAGTAGCCGGCTCTCGCTGCGCCGGCCCCCCACCTTGTCCCCGAAGTCCACCTTGGTGAAGCTGAGCGTCTGCAGGTGGGAGCTGGAGCCCCTGATGGACGGGGCGATGGTCTCCTGCAGCAGCTTCTCCAGGTACTGGCCCACGAACGGCCACACCTGCTGCAGCACCTGGGACGGGGGGGCACATAGTCGGGGGGGGGGGCACAGAGTCGGGGGGGGGGGGGGCACAGAGTCAGTACCACCCAGATCCCAGCAGCACTCAGCCTTCCGGCTCAGGGGAGAGCCGTTGCATCGGCAGAGCGTTGTTGTAACAACTGCGCAAATATTAACACACACACACATCCGCACACATTCAGACAAACACACACACACTCCCCCACACAGGCACTAAAGTGGTACATGGGCAGCTGTAGCCTGGTACTTCCCCTCAGCTGTCTGCCCGTAAATATACCCCCTGCACCCTGGGCCCGGTTCCGACTCCACCCCCCCCCCCCCCCCCCCCCCCCCCCACCCCCAGGGGCGGGGCTTCCCAAACGTCCCTGTTCCTATGGAAACACCCCTGATCTCTAACGGCCTCCGGGGGCCTGTTGCTCTGAAAGCAGCAGCCCTCTGCTCCTGTACTTGTATGACCCGGTTTCAGAAAGGAAAAGAAAAGAAAAAAAAAGGGGCATCAGCCACAGTGGGTTGGAGCCCAGCGTGCTCAGGGCGTGAGTCATCACCGCCTGCTGCTGCTCAGACACAGCCCCGCCGCTCGGCTCCTGCTGCAGGACATGGGACTCAAACCCTGCTCTGTGTGGCTCTGGGTCACGTCCCGTCACATGCTGGGATTAGAGGGGGCATCTTAATATCTGATGTGGACGAGGAGCGCTATTCTTACCGGCCTACTTTGAGCTGGACAAAACAACAATTTTATCCAGGAGTGATTCGATTGGGTAACAGCATTTGGGAAGTCCTACCCCCCCCCCCCCCCCCCCCCCTCCCCCTCCCTTTCTGTAAATTAGTGTGGGATGAGATGGAAATGTTGAGCGGTTGGCTCCCGGCCCGCTCTCTGCAGCAGACTGAGTGGATACAGCGGTGGGGGCGTGGCCAGGCTGGAACATGACACCGTCAGAAGATGTGCGACCATATTCCAGCTAGCAGAAGCTATTAGCTTAGCGCACGCATCCACGCACACACACACACACACACACACACACGCACACATATTTCAGCTAACAGAAGCTATTAGCTTAACAAACACACGCACATAAACACACACACACACACACATATTTCAGCTAACAGAAGCTATTTGCTTAACAGACACACACACACACACAGACACACACACACACACACACACACACACACACACACACACACACACACACACACACACACACACACACACACACGCACACACACACACACACACCACTCTTTAATCAGGAAAACAGCTGCTATTTTAAAAGGAATTACCTTATTAAGCCATTCCACCTTTTCCACATCTGGAAAGTTGACCTGCAGAGAAGCACAGAGCGTGTTAAGAAGCGGCAGCAGTGAATCATGTTGAATACAGGATGAATACATGATGAATACATGGTGAATACATGATGATTGAATACACAGTGAATACATGGTGAATACATGATGAATACATGATGAATACATGGTGAATACATTGTGAATACATAGTGAATGCATGATGAATACACAGTGAATACATGGTGAATACATTCACGGTGAATACATGGTGAATACATACACGGTGAACACATGGTGAATAAATGGTGAAAATATGGTGAAAACATGCTGAACATGGTTGCAGTAGAGATGGAGGGCCGATAACAGTGTTTTGCTCTGTCACCTCTCCATGATACAAACAGAGTTGTTTTGTTTTTGTAGGACTGACAATTATAGTGGAATTCACTTCCTTGGGTTTATATGCGATCCCAGGGGCTTTGCCAAACAGTGACTTGCTTTATTTCCTGTGTCTAGATGAGCAAAGATGAAATCATCACAAAACGTCCAGAATACACTACGGGAAGTATAGAAGAACAACCTCAAACATCGATGACTTATTTAACCTTTCAGTGTATGTGTTGCAGCACGAGGAGGGGTGTGTTTACATTGGACAATATAGTGGAGACAAGCCCGGAGGGATTTAAACTAGCATCCCTATCCTTGGCACTTCGTCAGGTGGTGTCTACATCATAATGCTACTGAATGGACCACAGGAACCACCTTTTGGGTGCGGCAGGACTCTCGCAGGATATAAATAACAGTGGTGTGCTTAGGTCCCTGAAATGCATTGTAGTTTGAATACTACTCAGACTTCCGTCTTACATCGACTCAAGAGGTCCCGATAAAGACCCACACTGAGGACAGAATCAAGTCCTTTATCACGGGATCAATGACTGATCCTTACTGAAGTAGGAGAATAAAGTATTCTATTGTGGTTAAGTTCATACCTCATTAAGGTTTGCCTTTCCCTGGAAGGGAGATGATTGGTGAAACTCCACGGATATGTATTTTATTTTAATTATGTTACACTTCATATTAACTATAGTTGGGTCACCTCCCGTTTGAACATGTGGATGTTGCCTGATTGTGAGGCTACGGGGGGTCATCTTATCTTACCCAGGCGGGCAGGTCTCTCTTGCTCTTGGCGACTCTCTTGGAGGTGTGCTCCTGCTCGTTGTCGAACAGCTCCACGGCCGAGCGGTGCCGAGCCTCCTTGGCCTCCCGGGCGTGCTTCCAGCCCGTGTAGATCATCATGCCGAACACCAGGAAGCTGGTGCTGAAGCGGTAGTACCCGGCCAGGTACACGGGCAGCAGGGCGCCCAGGCACTTCCCGAAGGTCCACAGCACGTCGACGGCCTGGATGCCCGGCGGGGCGGCCGCAGCCTGCATGATCTCTGCACCGCCGCCCGCTTTACTCTGGACGTCCTTGGGTACCTTGGTCTCCTGGGAGCCACTCGGCGGTCCCGACTCTTCTTTCTGCATCCCGGAGTCTTGTGTTGGTTTCTTTATCGCAAGTAGTTGACTACAGGAGAACTACAAATCTCGACACAGCGCTGTCTGTGGACTATAACAACACGGTAGTGTTTACTTCACTCCGCTTAGAAATCAGCGCGTCATTTCGTATGAAAAGACACGCAAAACTTACTTCTAATTCTGTTATCGTCCCAAGATACGAAGCGCAGCCCCCGACCTGAGGAAGTACAGACGCCTCGTCCTCCGCTGCCGTCCCGTTACCCGACGAGACACGCCCCTCCGGGGTGGGACACGCCCCTTGATGACGAGACGCGCATGTTTGACTCTCTCCACGCTGCGGCAAACTATCAGTAATAGATGGTTTACTACCGGGGAACAAAACGGTCGTCTCAGTACCAATACAGAATCAAACGTCTGGGATCAGACAGTTTATTGGCTGATTATTCGTGTATGTGGCGTATTGACCCTGGGGTCCCTTTTGTCTTTAGTGGATGGATCACGATAGCGGAGGATTAGTGCTGGGGAGGTGCGTTTTAAACCTGCATACTAAGCGTTTTAAGGTGTAGGCCTGCTGCAGAAGGTCAATATGACTGGAGCTTAGGAAATGAAAACACAACCAACAGGATGTGTTTAAACAGACGGACGGTATAGAGACCCGGGTTGTTGAATGAACGGTCTCCAACCAGACAAACCAAACTAGGTCACTGAACGTTCAGGGTCCAGATACAGCCTCAACACAGAACGCTGCTCATTGGAACATCGACCGTCTGGCCGCGACATCACATTGATACATTGATTGATTATTGACTGATGAGCGCAGAAAAAGAAACGGAGCCGACACAACAGAAACAAGGTGTTATTCTTATTGGAAAAACCAAACAGTAAATGACACAAGAGCGTTTGAGAACGACCTTTGAGGGCTCTGTTCTCCTCGTGACTCATGGAAATACCTCAAATATTACAAATGGCCTCGCTGCATTTCTCCTGATGCTATTCCTGGTCCGTCGGCCCTGTGGCTCGTCGTCCGTAGCAACGCTCAGGAGGGCTGTAATGTTTTCTCTTTATTTCCACCTTTGGTTGCCAAGGTCCACCCTTCCTAACCTGATTACATTCTCTGTAATGCCTTTAGTCCCTCGTACATCGAACCGTGGCGACCCCACCACAGGGCGCTGACTTGGCCCACAGCGCCCCCTAGTGGGGCAGCGTGGTGATCCTCATGCTCTGGCTGGCGATGGGGTAGGACACCATGGGGGCGGTGGCGTGGCTCATGGTCAGACCCGCCGTGGCGTGGCTCATGGTCAGACCCGCCGTGGCGTGGCTCATGGCGAGGCCCGCCGTGGCGTGGCTCATGGTCAGACCCGCCGTGGCGTGGCTCATGGCGAGGCCCGCCATCGGCTGCGACAGGGACACCGCCACGGGCGCCACGGACACCGCCACGGACGCCATGGACACCGGCGGCCCCAGCCCCTGGGCGATGGTCTGCACGAGGGCCGCCGCCAGGGGGGTGATCTCGGCGCTGAGGTGGGGGGCCGCGATGGCGGGCGGGGCCGCGATGGGGGGCGGGGCCGGGGGGGCGATGCTGGAGGCCAGGTCCTGCTGGGTGACGACGCGGGGCTGTAGGCCCGCGCTGCTCAGCGTGGTGTGGGTCTGGGCGATGCTGTGGTTGTAGGAGCTCACCACGGCGGGCCCCAGGCTGTCGGAGGGCAGCGGCGTGGAGGTCAGCGTGATCACCTTGGCCTGGCTGCGGTACTGCGCGTTCTGCTCCAGCAGCACGTCGTTGGTGGCCAGCAGGTTGGACACCTGGGGGAGGAGACGTCAGCTTAATGAACGCAGAGGCGATGGCAGTGTTCGTCTCTCATTGGCTGACTCAACGTATAGACATTCTCCATTGGCTGATTTAACACATTGATAAGACGTTCTCTCTTTGGCTGATTCAACGTAAAGACATTCTCTGTGATTGGCTGATAGATGTTCTCTGTGATTGGCCGATTTAACCTATGGGTTCTGGGTTTCTCTCTGAGTTGCTGATTAAATCTATAGATGTTCTCTCTTGTTTCTCTGATTGGCTGATTCAACGTATAGACGTTCTCTGTGTACATCTCTCATTGGCTGATTCAGCGTATAGACGTTCTCTGATTGGCTGATTCAACGTATAGACGTTCTCTGATTGGCTGATTAAGCGTATAGACGTTCTGAACCACTGAGCCCCACCTGTTTCTTCAGCTCCTCCACCCTCTTGCGCAGCAGGCAGTTCTCCTCCTCCAGGAAGCGGTACTCCAGGGGCCGGGGCGGCAGCGGGGCCGGGACCCCCAGCTCAAAGTGCCCCCCCCCGGTGGCGTCCACCAGCCGCAGCCCCTCCAGCCGCCGCCGCTTCAGCTGCAGCGTGCCGTGGTCCACGGGCACCTCCATGGGCCCTGGCTCGAAGAACGCCCCCTCGAACAGCGGGTCGTACACCGAGCAGGGCCCCCGCTCGTAGCGCCGCGGCCCCAGGGGCCCCAGCGACAGGCAGCCCCCCAGCCCCACCCCCCCCACGCCCCCCACGCCGGAGATGGCCGCCTCGCGGTGGACCCCCAGGCTGGGGGCAGCCCATCCCCAGCACGTTGCCCCCGCCCACCCCCCCCACCAGCCCCGCCATCCCCCCGCAGGCCACGCCCCCGCAGGCCACGCCCCCGCCGCCGCCGCCGCCGCCGCCCCCACCCACCGGCCCGCCCACGTTCACCATGCCACCGCCGCCGCCGCCCCGCCGCCGCTCCCCGCCCCGATGGCCCCGCCCACCCCCACCCGGGGGGCGGGCTCGAACTCGTAGTCCTTCTTCACGTGGCGGAACTTGCACTTGCTCCCGCGCTGGCACTCGCCCTTCAGGAAGTCCCGGCAGAGGGGCACCTCCCCCCGGCTGTGGGGCAGGTCTGTGGGGGAGAGGCCCAGGCGCGCCGCCACCTTGCCCCGCAGCCTGGGCGGAAGCTCGCCGCTGCGCTTGTAGCAGTCCTCGTCGTCCTTGGAGCCGTGCACGAAGCGGCAGCTGGAGCGCAGGCACTCCCGGTTCTGGTGGTCGTGGCAGAACACAAACTCGTTCTTCTGCACGCCCAGGTCCGACACCTCGCTGAAGTCGGGGTGGCGGAAGCGGCAGCGCTTGCCCCTCTTGCACACGTTTGCGCACAAAGTCCCGGCACACGCCGTCCACCGCCTGCCCGGCCGACGCCGCCGCCGCCACCGGCCGCCCCCCCCCCGCCGGCGCCCCCACCCCCCGCTCCCGTTGCCGAGAGCCCCTCCTCCGCCCATCCCCACGGAGCCTGAGACCCCCCCTGGCAGCCCTGAGCCGACTAGGCCTTCCCTGAACCCCCGCCTGACCCCGAGCCACGCCCCCCCTCCTCCCCCAGGCTGCCCCCGCCCCCACCAGCTGACAGGTAGGACGAGTCCCGGTCAGGCATGGCGCTGGAGCCAGCGAAGAGAGAACGCAGCAGGCATGGGGGTGGCGGGGGTCGGCAGGGCGGACATCAGTCCACACCTCCACTGACTGAAGAAGAGGACCTCTTGGTACGGAGGGTCCTTGGTCAACAGCTCTGTGAACATATGTTATAACACTCTTATGATTGGGATAGAGTGTGTTCTATTTCCTGTGTTATGATTATTAATGATGACTCGAGTGTTGTTGTGGAGATATGGCGCTTCAAACGAAGCAGATCAGGGATTAAACATTGACAGGTAATGACAGGTAAATGATTCCTACGTGGGCTTCACAATAAGGCACAAATAAATGACAATTAAACCACCTATCGCGATATCTGAGCTGATGTTGGAGACCACCTGCTACCTGACTATCATCAGAAGCGTGTAGCTGCCGTCGCTGTTTGTTTAATAACACAAATTATCAGCTTACCGGATGCAAACCAACGTGAAGAAACAGCTGAACGGGCTCCTGTATCAGGGCTTCCGATTCAAGAAGGTTAATAAACGATTTAATGCCCGAAGAACGAAGCTAAGGGCTAGCTGCTCCAGGCCTGCGCTGTGTTGACAACATTTATAACCACTAGAGAAGAAGAGTCGTTTGGGGCCTCCCGTCCTCCGGCACCCCCTAGTGGTCAGTAAACACACCGAGGACGACTGGTGCCCCCTAGTGGTGAACCTAATAAATACACTAAGCCCTGAGGACGAGCACTGGCATGGACGGCGCCTTCCTGTTCAACACTGTACGAATTTGAAGCCCGTTTAAAATGTTAAGGAAGAACAGTAATACTTTATATAATATCGTACGTTTGCCATTTGTACGTCTGTTTGACGTGGGCACAGACATTGTGCAAGGCTTAAATCCTGGAAGAGTTAGGAGGTAACGTCAGCTCAGCTCACCAAGCCGGATGGAGGATCACGATTAGGTCCATCAACCTGCTGTTTACCTAGGGAGATCAGCTACTGAACTAGAATGTGAGGTAGACACCTCGGTTGATCTGGTTTCGAGTGTGTGAGCGTCCCGATACCAAGTGAAGAACATGTCCCAGCAAAGTGTTTACTTGTGGACGTTGTTGTGGATCGCATCCCGCCTGTGTGCCTCTCTGGAGACCCAGAATACCCACCATGATACCCTGGATGTTCAGACTAGCTCTCTGAAGACCCAGAAGACCCACTATGATACTCTGGAGATTCAACGGACCGCTACCGACCGACAAATCCAGAAAGCTTTCCACAAGCTGGCGGTGAAGTTCCACCCTGACAAGAACAAAAGCTCCGGGGCGGAGAAGATCTTCCGGGAGATCGTTGAAGGTGATCCACCATACCAAACCTTCTTCATCACCTCTTAGCCGCCTCGTATTCGACGATTCAAAAGTTTAATTCGAATCGTAATGTGAAATGTATAAAATGAATTTTGTTATGGCACCCTTTTCAATGAATATTATTGTAATTATTGATTATTGAGGAGGAGAATAGATGGATGGATACAAACTTTATTCATCCTCCGGAGGGGACATTAAATAAACATAAAAATAGATGCTAAAGTAAATGCTTAAGTAAGGACAAACGGGAAAACAGAACAAATAGTATAAACGGTATCAATTATAAAGTGGCCCAGCGCCGGTCCTTCATTAGCATACTAAAGTGTGTAAATGAAATGTAAAGATGGTGATGACATCTCTACACGTTCTCTCTCCGTGTCTCAGCCTACGAGGTCCTGTCCAACCAGGACTCCAGGAGGACCTACGACTACCTGGGGCACGAGGCCTTCCTGCAGGACGACAAGGACTTCCACCACCACGAGGAGCACTCCGACGAAGACTTCTTCCACTTCGATTTTGATGACTTCTTCTCCAGCCTCGGCCTGGACGATGAAGACGATGACGATGACCTCTTCCTGGACGAGCCGCTCCACCACAGCTGGGGGTTCTCCAGGGGAGGCGAGGACCTGGAGGCCCTCGAAGAGGAGCGAGACATCCTGGATCACATCTTCTTCGACACGCGGGAACAGCATTATTACTACGGTCTGGGGGACGATGATGATGAGGAGGATGAGGAGTACGCCTTCTAGCCTGGAGCAGTTCTGAGGCACAACGTCTGAACTTTGTGAACTGGACTCGTCCCTTCTCTCCTCTCTCACTCTGTATGTCTGCTATGATGTGATGTTATTTAATAAAAGTTGAAGCATTTATTTACTTTATTCTGTCGGTTTCTCTTACTCCGTATCCTTATACATATTCAGGAGCAGTGGGTTTGAATCATCTCTATGGAGCATTTCGGCACTACCTCCTGGCCCTGTGAGACTTGTACCGATGGGCTGGTTTCAGTCCCTTTCCTTTGTGGGCGGGTCCTTCTGAGTTACCGATTGGCTGGTTTCAGTCCCTTTCCTTTGTGGGCGGTCCTTCTGAGTTACCGATTGGCTGGTTTCAGTCCCTTTCCTTTGTGGGTGGGTCCTTCTGAGTTACCGATTGGCTGGTTTCTGTCCCTTTCCTCTGTGGGCGGGTCCTTCTGAGTTACCGATTGGCTGGTTTCAGTCCCTTTCCTTTGTGGGCGGGTCCTTCTGAGTTACCGATTGGCTGGTTTCTGTCCCTTTCCTCTGTGGGCGGGTCCTTCTGAGTTACCGATTGGCTGGTTTCAGTCCCTTTCCTTTGTGGGCGGGTCCTTCTGAGTTACCGATTGGCTGGTTTCTGTCCCTATTCCTATGTGGGCGGGTCCTTCTGAGTTACCGATTGAGTTACCAATGGGCTGGTCTCAGTCCCTTTCCTCTGTGGGCGGGTCCTTCTGAGTTACTGACTCACTAGCTTCACTCATCTTCCTTTTCCCTGAGCCAGCAGTTCTGTACTGGCATGTTTTCGTCCCATTCTCGAAGGACCATGTGCACTTTGACCAACAGGATATCCTGCGTTTCCTCAGCAGTGTTGAACACAAGGGGCCATTCGGAGACTGGGCTGTGCGGTGTTAAAGCACACTTCTTCAGAAAGAACATCCAAGCACTCCGTGAACCTACCCGAGGGAGGGTCCTGTGTGTTGTTGATTATAAACTCAGCCATGATGGTAAGTCACTGTTTCCAGTGGATTATGGGGTGATTAGGAAGCCGTTTTTCTCAACTTGGGGTCGTCATGTGATCCAGACACACCTTGAAGCAAGAATGCAACCGCACAATGGAATCTTACGTTTTGTGTTTACTATCCATGAAACTATCGTTACACTGCTGCCTCTGCTCTCACAAAGGTCCAAGTGTGTGTTTCTCACTGCATGAAGGGGAGTTTATCCCTGACACCGGCCCCTCTGACTGCAGGAGGAAGAGGAGGCTGAGGAGTCCCCCCCGCTGAGCCCCAGCGTCATCGAGGGGACGGAGGAGGTGACCCCCCCGCTGAGCGTCAGCCCCAGCACCATCAGGGTGACGGAGGCCGCCCAGGACGGAGAGCTGCTCACCTTCATCATCGTGTCTCAGAAGGTAAGAGAGGGTTTGGTGTCTCACCAGACTCTGCAAAGTAGCTGTACGGGGTTGGGGCTACTTTGTAGACCTAAAGTAGCTATTCTACTATACCCCTTCCCCGTATAGCTTTGTTGGATACGGGGAATGGGTTAACCTAGAGATTGTTAGTGCTTGCCACTTGGTTCTACGAATATCCTTACTGTATCTAGCTCCAACCCCGTACAGCTACTTTGTAGACCCAAAGTAGCTATTCTACTATACCCCTTCCCCGTATAGCTTTGTTGGATACGGGGAATGGGTTAACCTAGTGATAGTTAGTGCGTGGCACTTGGTCCTATGAACATCCTTACTGCACCAACAGCGATATATTGTTGTTTTCTCTTTCTTCTGACAAATGTACTTATTGTAAGTCGCTTTGGATAAAAAGCGTCTGCTAAATGCCCTGAATGTAAATGTACGTGGGGCTTGGTTTACAAACGTTGACCGTTTCAATCACTAACGGGCTGCTGGGTTCCTGCACCCCAGCTGTCGGGGACGGGGGAGTACCACGTGGACCGGACCTACGAGGACTTCGACTGGCTGCAGCAGCACCTCTTCTCCCTGGAGGATGTTCCCGGGATCCAGGGGATCATAGTCAGTGCTTCTCGCTCCGCTGATTGCTGCCGTGCATCTCTGCACCGGCAGCACACTCGGATGATTTGAGTCGGTGACGCGTGCGTTGACTGTATCCTGGGAACAGAGAGCCTTTTCTTACCGGGTGTTGTTCTGTGTTTTAATGTCGCTCCCGGACAGTTCCCTCCCCTCCCAGCCAGGGCCCAGCAGAACGCTCCGGTGAAGCTGGTCCGACAGCTCGGTACGTACGCGTTTGGCACCGCTCTGCATGCGCCGGGAAAAAAACTCAGGAAGTCCAACCAAATGGTTGTCTCTACTTTCCTGTTCTCCGCCTGAAGGCCGCAACCGCTGAGACCTGTGGTCCTGCACTACATGCCCTCTCTCCACCTTCCTGTCTCTCTTCACTGTCCTGTCTCTCTGCACGGTCCTGTCTCTCTCCACTGTCCTGTCTGTCTCTCCACTGTTCTGTCTCTCTCCACCTTCCTCTCTCTCTCCCCTGTCCTGTCTCTCTCTCCACTGTCCTGTCTCTCTGCACTGTCCTGTCTCTCTCCCCTGTCCTCTCTCTCTCCCCTGTCCTCTCTCCCCTGTCCTGTCTCTCTCCCCCTGTCCTCTCTCTCTCCCTTGTCCTCTCTCCCCTGTCCTGTCTCTCTCCCCTGTCCTCTCTCTCTCCCTTGTCCTCTCTCCACTGTCCTGTCTCTCTCCCCTGTTCTCTCTCTCTCCCTTGTCCTCTCTCCACTGTCCTGTCTCTCTCCCCTGTCCTCTCTCTCTCCCTTGTCCTCTCTCCACTGTCCTGTCTCTCTCCCCTGTCCTCTCTCTCTCCCTTGTCCTCTCTCCCCTGTCCTGTCTCTCTCCCCTGTCCCCTCTCTCTCCCTTGTCCTCTCTCCCCTGTCCTGTCTCTCTCCACCTTCCTGTCTCTCTCTCCCCTCTCCTTTCCCTCTCCACTGACATTCACCTCCCCATCCAGAGCTGGATAACGGTGGTCTTTTCCCCCACGGTAGGTCTGCTGGCCACGGGGGAGACCTGGACGCCGTACTGCCGGGCTCTGGGGGCGTACCTTCAGCAGGTGGCGGGCCACTCCCTCCTGAGCAGAACGCAACACCTGGAGACCTTCCTCACCAGCCCTGAGGTAGAGGAGGAGGAGGAGGAGGCCCTCGGCTCTTCTCCTGGGGGGGTTCCCCAGTAAGAGGGAGACGGCAGAGCACATAAAGAGAACAGGCAGGAGATGTTGTTTCAGGAAAGGGCTGTTTTTTTCTTCGAGGAAGGGAAAAGGACGAATCGCTAACTTTATAGGGTCAGGGCGGGTGAAGCTGACGGTGCAGTTCCGGTGAATGTTTGACCGAGCCACGGTGCCTTG